>NC_049905.1:20280955-20600294 GCF_001411555.2 Juglans regia | reverse complement strand
CAATCTCCTTAGGGAAGGTCCCTACCATGGATAACTAAAGGAAGTAGAATACCATTGTATCAAATTGGTGTTGTAAGCACAGAAATAGTGCGGAATTTGGAGACCACCTTTTACTCCATTACGAGGTTGGTAGAGCCTTATGAAATGACTTCTTTTGTAGAGTTGGGTTGCCTTGGGGTATGTGAGAACTGAGAAGGACAGTAAATCTCTTTGCAAATTGGAGGGTTATATGGCAGCCCACAAATTGCAGCAGTATGGAAGAGTACCTATGTTTCTAGTTTGGTATATTTGGAGAGAAAGGAACAACAAATTTTGAGAACCCGCAGCAGACGTTGGAAGCCTAAAAACTTCTCTTCTTTAATATGCTCTTCGTTTAGACATCTGTTATAGATTTCAATGGGTTGAATTTTCATTCTTTCCTTGTATGTTTTTCTATTTCTAAACAAGTGTTTCTCTGGTATACATCATGTGTACTTAGGCCACACCTTTTGCAGTTCTAAATAAAATTTCAATTACTTGTCAAAATCAAATTTATAAAATGAAAATGATCTGCAGATTAATATATGGAAAGCACTGATAGCCTGAGAAGAACCCATCATTTGTACTTCCACTCTTCCCAACATTCAACAGCCTACTCTTTGGGAAGTGTCTAAAGGATAAGCAAGGAAAGTATCAAACAATTTGTGTCAATTGCCTTTTGAAGTGAAAAGGATTTTTTTTTTTTTTATAAGAAACTTTTTTTTTTTCTTTTGAAGTAATTCTTGAAGTGAAAAAGATTTTTCCAGACATTCCCAAATAGATTAATGGACTAAATGGAGTATAAGTTATCCAGACAATTGAAACTGAGAATATTTCAAGTATTGGAGAAACTGTGCATAACGGGCAATGATTCATTCGCTAACCTTCTTTCATTTTGAAAGATTGGTAATAGCACCGACATACCTTTGCTTCCTTACAAATTTCAGGATCTGAAAACCAAGTCTCATCAACGACTACATCAGGAGTTCGAGGTTTTCCATTGAATGCAACTGCAGCAATAGAAGATGTCAAGACTACCCGTTTAACAGATGCAGACTTTGTACACGAGTTAAGAACATTAAGTGTTCCCTTCACTGCAGGATCAAGTAGTTCTGCCTGAAAGATGAAGGCAAAGATAAGATCAACAGTTCGGTGAAAAAAGCAGCAAAGACTATCATTAACAAAGAAACAAAAGTCATTTAATTGTTTATCAAGAAAGCTTGATATTATTATATTTTCACATTCAAAAGATACTTTCATATCTTACAATCATATCTTAAGTAGGAAATCAATGTTAGCAAGTAGGAAATATAATTCCAGGCAGCATTTTGTTAATAAAAATGTGCATAGTAAAGGAAAAAGAAAAAAAAAAAAATCTGATAGCAATAGCAACAAGGTTGACATTATTAACTTGTAAATGACGAAGCAGGAATTTACACAAGCCATGCTTCACAAGTTCTTTGAGTAGGTAATAAAGTAAGGAGCTATGATTCACAAGATGATGACATGCAATTACACAAGCTACCTTTCGCAAGGATATTGAAGGGCCTTAAGGCATGGGATTCTGTTCTTTACAGTTAGATATACTGTTGTACAGTTTTTGGTCAAAAAAGATAGAAAGGTATCTGGGACTTCAACCCAATCCTGAAGACCTCTGCCTTACCCAACTCCAATGTAATCACAAAACCACTATGTTTATGATTGTTTACCAACCCATATCCTATCTCTATCAAAAGCAGATCCTTTGCAATTCTAAATCCATTTCACGAGTTAATCCTCCACCTCTAGAACTTCATTTCTAAGACTCATTCCATCAATAAATGATAACTCACACTTGAAACAACTTAATATTCAAAGAAGAGTAAAATGGGATTAACCTCTGGGTCCTTGACGTCATGATAGAAGGGAGATGCAGTATGGAAAACACCTTCACAGCCCTGAATAGCAGCATCAAAGGAACCTTCTTCCAATAAGTTTGCTTTGAACAGATGAAGTCTCTCTTTAGCTCCATCAAGTGCAAGTAAGTGACTTGTTTTTTTTGGGTCATCTGCAGGATATAGAAGTGAACTCGATTAGAATACCATACTTCTAACCGTGTAAATTAACCATCCAGTTTGCACAAGGAAAAGGGTACTACTTTCCAATGACTTGTTTACTCAGAGAGTCAGAATGAAAAGGAATTAAAAAGGAAAAGACATGTCAATGCATCACCAAATAGCATTGTTATTTCTCTACTGATCAAAAGCATCCAGCAGTGCCACGCCTGAGAGCTTTTTTTAAAATTATTCGGAATTTTGAACTTGAGATTTTCAAGAATCACAAATCCCAAATAACATTCTCATATCATATCATTAATTCTACTATTACCGTTTTCGTCATCACTACCGCCACCACCATCATCACCACTGCCATAGCCCCCAGCACCATAACATTGTAAACCATTATCACCAAGTCATTAGCACCAGCATTACCATCACTACTAGAAATGTTATCATATAATAATTTCTTCATTTGCAAATGATCTTATCATATAGTCTGCTAGATTACAACATGGAGGTGCAGATAGGATCTTCTAGAACCCTTCCAAGAAAGGGAAGTTTATTGTTCGATCTTTCTATCAGGTCCTTGTACCTCAAGATTACATCCCTTTTCTTGGGGAAGAATTTGGAGTCCTAAAGCGCCTCACCATGGATGACATAAGAAAACGTTATATCATTGTGACAGATTGGTGTTATATGTGCAGAAAAACAGGGAATCAATAAACCACCTCCTACTCCATTGTGAGATTGCCGAAGTCTTGTGGAATGACTTCTTCTATAGAGTTGGTTCGGCTTGAGCAATGCCCAGAAGAATAGTAGACCTCTTCTCCAGTTGGAGAGGAGATGTGATACACCACAAATAGCAGTAGTGTGGAAGATGGCCCCAATCTATATAGTTTGATGTATTTTAAGGGAAAGAAATGATAGAACTTTCGAGGACCGTGAAAAGATTTTAATGGGCTAAATTTGCATGATTTTCTTGTCTCTTTTTCATTAGGTGTTTCTCTTGTATACATCCACTGTACTTGGGCTATGCCTTTTATGTTTCCTAGTAATAAAATTTTCCATTACTTTTAAAAATTGTTCCCATCCAACCAATGGACATCACAATTCCCGTCAATTTGATAAAAACTAATCCAAATTCAAAATCTTCATCTAAAGACAACCAAGATTACTTATAAATCTCCAAAAATCAAAAAGAGTGCAATTGTTAAGATTTAATCATTCCTTCAAAACCCAATCCAACTCCGCAAGTAATTTCCAGAGAGTTTCATTATTCAGTCAGTGTAGTCTCCAATCCTTTTTACCAAAATGGTATGAGAAATTACTCTGTTTGGCTTTGCAGATAATACTTCGTCCAACGAAAATATATGATAATCCTAGTTTGATTGTAACTGGAATCTAAATCCAAATCAAGAAATAACATAATCACCACAAAACTTAACAACTTTGAACTTTCAATTAGAAACCCTCCTATGAAAATATCAGAACAGTGTCCCGAAAAGCTCCCAATCAGAGTCACACAGGACCCAGAGAGCTATCAAAAGGTTTTATGAAAATGAAGCTACACGATCATAAGCCACAACCTGGAAATGGGAATTGCTTAGAACTTTTTGCGTGAAGGAGTCAAATGATAATAAAACAACAGATCGTAAAGAAATAGTGAATCCAAACACGTAAAAGCAAAACCATAATACAGAGAGAGAGAGAGAGAGAGAGAGAGAGTTCAGACTGGGGTCGCGAACAGAGGCCCGGACAGTGTAACCGCGCTGCAGAAGAAACTTGACGAGCCACGAAGCTATGTAACCGGAGGCACCGGTCACGCACACGAGCTTCCCGGCTCCACTGCTCATTTTCTTTGCTCTTCTTCTTATTCTTTTTCTTCTTCTTAGCTTCTGTGTAGGTTTTGAAGCTCATCTATTGCTTTTGCCTGATTATATACCAGAAGAGCCACCTCCACTGGGTGGCAAATTGAAACACGTCAGCCGACACAAAAAGTTTTGCTAATCCTTGTTTCCATACATCACACACTATATCTTTTTTAAAAAAAAAATTAAATTTTTATTTTATTTTATTCTTTTTAAACTTATTAAATTATTCTACTCATAATCCATATACTACATATTTAATAAGAAAAAAAATAAAAAAATATGATATATAATATATGAAGATGATAAATAAAATTTTTCCAACACAAAATTAGTGGTTTGATGTTAACGAATGGCGGATACTTAAAAACGCAATTTATAAACAGATTAATAATAGGTTAGTCTATTTAATTTGAAATCAATCTATTTTGAATCGTTTAGATTTTATTTTAAAATTATAATTTTATTATTTTTAAGTTATAATATTAGTTTTTTTTAATATACTTATATTTTTATTATTATGATTATAATTCTAGACTTATGCACATATTTATTATTATAGGGTTTATAATATTGATTTTATTATATGTTAAAATTTAAAAAATATTAATATTTTTTATTAGTAGGTTGTCATATTTTTTTTAAGATACTATGATTACTAATAAATATAAATTTTAACTTTTATGTGAAATTATGTTAGTCAAATCAAATAGGTTATGCAGGTTAATTCAAACCATTTATATGAAACGAGATTAAATAAGTCATGTTGTGTCGACTTATTTCTAATTAATTATTAAATCAGTCAAAACGGATAACATGACACGACCCATTATCTAAACGGATTGGGTTAGGGGGTTTGAAAGTTTGATGCATTTAGCTTAACAGGTTGGGTTCGAATTGACTGATATAATTAAATGTTCATGAGTTGACATGACACGAATACGATCCGAAAACACAAATTGCCACTCCTACATCCAAATGCTTTGCTATCATATAAAGATTATTTCAAATTAAAAACAAACAAACAAACAAAAAAAGTTTTGTAAACACTCATCCACCACCGTGACGAAAGTGTATCTCGATTGCGAGGGAGGTCCCAAGCATGTAAAGCGTACCTCGATCCTCTAAAAGTAGACTATCGATCAAATTGGTAGGACGATGTGGGAGCTCGGCTCCCGAGCATGAAAAGTGTACCCTAAACTCCGACCTCCGATCAAATTGGTCGGATTATGTGTAAGATCTACTCCCGAGCATGTATAGCCTACCCAATCTCCAAAAGTATCCGACTCTAATGAGATTGGTAGGCTTACATGAGAGCTCGGCTCTCGAGCATGTATATCATACCCGATCTCCAAAAGTATTAGACCAATTTATATGGGAGCAAGGCTCCCGACCATGTAAAGGATTTCCCGATCTCCATCGCATCCAACCCTTGATCAAATTGGCTACATTATGCGGGAGTTCAAATCTCAAGCATGTAAAGTGTATCCCGATCTCCCAACACATCCGACCCCTAATCAAATTGTTTAGATTACTAGGAGTACTACCCGTACCCTCCGGGACAGGATTGCCTCTTCTCTCATCCGACCCCCGCATGGGCGTAGGGGATTTTTGCCCCTTAGAATCCACAACTACATCCTGAGAGTGGGGCCCCTCATCCGTGTGAGGGGCGGACCCCTGGTCCGTCCGCCCCTACATCCACCGCCCATGCACAACTGTTACAAATGGGGAAAAAAAATCAAAGAAAAGAGAAAATCCATAACGAAATCTACAACACAATACACAACAAATCAAAAAGCAACAAAAAAAACTAAACTAGTAAAAATGATTTTGCAAACCCACAACCATGGGCCCACGGTGACTGTGAGAGAGAGAGAGAGAGAGGGTCCCCCCAAGAAAATGAATATATATATATATATGTATGTATTTATATATTTTTTGGGTGCAGAGGAAGGCAGGCTTCGGACCAGACCACCCCTGCCCCCGTTAGGTGTTTTGCCTGTGGGTGGGGCTAGGGCGGTGGATGCAGGGTGGCGGGGAGTGGTACCTTGCTACCCATCCCTATAGATTACATTTGAGCTCGGCTCTCGAGCATGTAAAGTGTATCCTGATCTTCAAAAGTATCTGACGTTGATCAAATTGGATGCACTACAAGGGAGCTTGCCTACTGAGCATGTAAAACCTACTAAATCTCCAAAAGTATCTGACTCCATGGATGTTTGAAGCAAGCTCGAAAGCTGAACCTTGATCAAATTGGTTTGATAACATGGGAGCTCGGCTCCTAAGCATGTAAACCTTATCGTGATTTTCGAAAATATCCAACCTTGATCAAATAGGCGAATTACGTGGGAGTTTAGCTCCAAGCATGTAAAGCGTACTTCGATCTCTCGAAGTATTTGACCCTCAATCGAATTGGTTGGATCACAAGGGAGCTCAACTCCCAAGTGTGTAAAGCGTATCTCGATCTCCAAAAGTATGCCCCCAATCAAATTGGCTGGATTATGTGGGAGCTCGACTTTTGAGCATATAAAGCGTACACCGATCTCCAAAAGTACTTGACCCTATGGATGCTCGAAGCGTGTTTGAACCAAAAAAAAAAAAAAAAAACAAAGACTACCCGAACCCCAAGAGAGGAGCAACAATCTGAAATGCGAACAAAGTGCTTAAATTCTAGGGGAAACAAACAAAAGAGTGTCCGCACATTGGGTGAGCAATGAGTACTCAATAGCCAAGGTGAGAGACAACATCTCAATCATAGGCCAACGAAAGTGTTTGCACAAGAGGTGAGCGACGTAAGGAGTAATAAAGCTCGCCCCTTACATTGCAATAATGTTTGCCCCCTCGACGAGCACCGTGAAGGATCATGGGGGTTCGACAAGGGCCTAACAAAAGGGCTTGCTTGTGTGGAGGGGAGAGTAAAAGTGCCTGTTACCTTGATTCCTTGGTAAGAGAATAGAGGAACTCCGACCCCAGGGCAAGCCAAGAATGCTCGAACTTGGGATGCAAGCAAATAGTATTTGGACCTCAAGTTGTCCACATAATAGAGTCTTGAAAACCAAAGACATCAACAAATAAAGCTTGGGCAAGAAAAAGAACTAGCTTAAAAATGAAGTTTGTACATCTCTTTCAAAAATCTTTTTATATACTCATGAAAAAGCAATTTGCATTTTTCATACGTGCATAATATGTTTGAAAATTTAAAATTCGAAAGATGATTGATTGCCCTTTTACATGTGCATGGAATATTTAAAACTTTGGAAAAGTGAATGATACTTTTTTTTTTTTTTTTTTTTACATATGCAAAAAGTATAAGCTTTTGTTTGAAAAAATTGAAAAGTGGTTTATGCTCTGTACGTGTAAAAAGTATAAGCTTGTGTTTAAAAATTTTGAAAAGTGATTGATATTCTTTTTTATATGTGTAGAAAAAATAAGTTTTTGTTTGAAATTTTGAAAAATGAATGATGATAACAATTTAAAATTAGAAACTTTTATTTGAAAATTTTGAAACAATAAATGATGCTCCTTGTTGACATTTGAATCTTTTTAAACTGGAAGTGGAAACCTCTTTTAGATCTCAAAAAATAGACAACAACTACAAGCTTTACTTCATTTATCAAAAGTTATTTTCTAGCATTGAGCTTTAACATTTGTTCATTTTGAGAAAGTATAGTTTGCATTATATTGTTTTTATTTCACTCATTGCAGAGTATACTCTGATAATCTATCAACTATCAGCTATTGTATAAATAACAAAAGGGTGTGTGTAGCCCTAAGTGTAGTATGAGTTCTAGATAGAATAATTTAATCACTTCCTATAAAGTGGTTGTAATTGTATAAGGTGTTTTACACAGTTCTTTGAAGCAATACTACTTAAATGTGTAATAGGTTTTTATGTTCACATGAATGTGGTTGAATAGTGAATTTGAAAATCCTCAAATGGTAACTTTAGGCGATAATATAGGCAGCGAGACTAAACCTCGTTAAAATACTAGTTTTTTCCTTACTCTTTATATTTACTGTTATTTAATATTTTGTTCACATTTTAAATGATGTATTAGATTTATAATTTATAATTTTTTAAAACAAACCCAATCCACCCTCTCTTGAACTAGTAATTTGGGCAACAAGTCTTTAATGTGAAAGTTAAGAAATACCCACAAGAAATCTCCATATCAGACATATGGCAACAACAGCGCCGTGAATCTATATTTTCATCTATGTCGTGGCTGCCTACATTTTATATTGTGAGGTGGAGGGAATTATGTGAAATTTATTTAAATTAAATTTAAAGTATGTTTAAAATATTAAAATAAATTTAATACATTTTATAAAAAATTAAAAAAATTGTATATTTCACGTAAAAAAATATTTTAAATTAAAAAAAATTATAAATCAAACGTGTAAGAAAATTTTAAATTAAAATAAATTTAATAATTTAAAAATTAAATATTTAAATATTAAATTAATTTAAAATTACTCAACTCAGTCGGATTTGGATTTAATTCAGAGAAATTGGGCGGCATAGTAGTTTTTTTCGAGAAAATAACACCAAACTTAAAACCGGACCCCACGATCCCGCTGGCACAACCAACATACAGTCAACACTCAACACTCACCAACCCACGAACAACATCTCCAATGTTTCTCACGCGCCGTGGACCACACGCTCTTGACCGTCCTAATTATTTTGAAGTTCCATTTTTTTTTCTAAAATTAAAAAGATTATTTACAATGACCCAAAAAAATAATGTTAATTATAAATCTAATAAAATAGGCAGGAGAATATGAATCAAGGTTCTAGGGTTTTTAAACTTAGAGTGAGAGTATTAAAGCACAGAACATTTATTTATGTCAATATTTAACTCAATAAATATTATAAAATTCATTTTATTTAATTATCTTTTTTTTGGTTTAAAATTCTAACAAAGACTTTAAAAGATACTAATACCAAAAATATTATGTTGGATAAAGATATTTAGGTCTCTTTTCCTTTTATAAAATTTTTCATCTCATCTCATTTTATTTTATCTAATCATTACAATTTTTTTTAAATTTTTACACAAAATAAAATAAACAATTCAAATTTTTTAAATTTTAAAATAAAAATAATATTAAAAAGATATATTTTAATAATATTTTATTCAACTTTCAATTTTTATCTTAACTCATCTCATCTCAATTCATCTGTGAAAACAAAAAAATAAGTTAATAGTCTTAATCTTTGAGAGTTTTATTAAATTCCATTTCATAATGACTATAAATATTTAATGCAATTATAATCACCTGCGTGTATAATGAAAGGAATACGAAGCTCTTTGATAAGTCACATTTAAATAAATTTTTTAAAATATTTACCAATTCAAAAATATTAGAGAATATATACTCTAACCTATGTAAAATAATTCATTATTAAATCAAAATTTATACCTTATTTATTAACTTGAAAGTCTCATAGATAATTCTTTCAAGAAACATATTTATATATATATATATATAAATATTTATAGTGAGAAATTATTTAGTCTTTGATGTGACATTCTTATATATTATGTTATTAAAAATTAATAGTATATAAATAATTTAAATATCATAATATATTATTAACATATTTGTAAAAAGAATTAAGAATTACTCGTTGGGACTTGAGACTCGAGAGCGTGAAACAAAGAAGGTGGGGGAAGGGATTGTGAACAAAAGGACAAAACCCTTTGTAAATTCTGCAAAGGCCTGACTCTCAGCTCAGCTTCCTAAGAGGAATCGCCCACACAACTTTTATACGAAGAAAGAGAGAGTGCAACGCGAGGCAGCAGCCAACCAGAGCAACCATCAATGGCGATCGCCTTCTGCTTCAACCCCTCCCTCTCTCTTCTTCCTCTCACCAAATTCCAACCCCACCGTCCATTTGCCTCCTCCTCTTCCTCGCCTGTTATACATCTCGGACTCACTGTATCACCCGCTCCCGCCCTCCGCCACCACCGGAACCTCTTCACGCCTTTCTCCATCCCTAATGATGCCGTTTTGAGCGGCGGAGATGACGGAGACGATGGAAACAAGAACAAAAATAATGGTAACAACGGTAACAATGGCGGAGGAGGCTGGGGAGGCTGGGGAGGAGCGGAGAATGCGGGGGACAAGAACAGGGAGGAGGCGATCATGGTGCTGGCGGAGGCGGGAAGGCTCTTGGAGAGCTTGCCCAAGGACCTGAGGGCCGCGATCGAGGCCGGTAAGGTCCCCGGGTCCGTGGTCGAGAGGTTCTTGGAGCTCGAGAAGTCGGGGCTGTTCCGCTGGTTGATGCAGTTCGGTGGATTCAGGGAGCGCCTCTTGGCGGACGACCTCTTCCTCGCCAAGGTTGGGATCGAGTGCGGCGTCGGAATCTTCACTAAGGTCTCTCTCTCTCTCTCCTCTTTTCTTTGAGCTTGACATTGAAGTTTTTATTTTTATTATTTTGAACCAGTCAATGTGTCATTTTTATGTGCTCTAGGTTTTCAGAAGATTTTTATATATTGTTTTTTGATATCGAAATTCGTATGCTTATGTGTAATGTAGGTGATTCTTATTCATTTTGCTCATTTGGAAATGAGATGAGATTTTTTTTTTCAGTTGAACCTTAGAATTTGCGGAAAGAATGATGGAAAGGAACTTTTGGGGGTGATACATGAACAAGCAGTTTTTTCTACAACTGTTTTAACGTTTGTTTTTCCTTTTAAAACTGTTTTAACGTTTGTTTTTCTTTTTAAAACTCTTTTAACGTATGGCAAGTTGATTCAATATTTAGTTGAAAGGACGAAGGATTGAATATTTACATATACCTTTTACAATATTGAAAGAATATGTAATATTGCCTGCGGACATAGAATTTAATTTTAAGCTACTTGCAAGTGTCATTAGGTAGATGATAAACTTAGGGAAAAAAAGGAATGTGGTGGGCTGAGGCAAAACTCAGCGTATTTTTTTTGTAAGTAATAAGAAGTTTTATTGAATCAAGCAAATAGACATAGCCCCAAGTACGAAGTATACCAGAGAAAACACCTAAATACAAGCTAGGAACTAGCAGAAACCTGAGGAATCTGAGGTTCCTGAGCTAACCGTAATCTCAGCGTGATGAACCAGAGGAATCTGAGGTTCCTGAGCTAATCGTAATCTCAGCATGATGAATCTGAGGAACCTGAGGTAACCGTAATCTCATCTTATCATCATGTTAAACAGAAGTGTTCTTTTGCTGCACACCTAGTTATGTTAATTTGTTGGAAAACAGATCTAAATTAAGATTGGACTGCTCTCTCTCTCTCTCTCCCCCTTTCCCTGCCCCACTTCCCATGCAATGTAGTTTACCCTTTATTTGTTTTAGTTACATGTTTAATCCTATTTTAATTTGATTTATTTTCTAGACTGCTGCAGAGTATGAACGTCGCAGAGAGAATTTTTTCAATGAGCTGGAAATTGTTTTTGCAGATGTGGTATGGATCTTTTCATCACATATATGTCCGATTAATTTTCATCTGCCCCACACATTATTTACAGTAATTCATTCGCATATGTTGTCGATGTTGCTGGCTTATCTCATATTGGCCTCTTATAATTTAATATCACAGTGGGCTTGACCTTACATCATTATTTTTTTTTCTAGTAATAAACTTTATTGATCGAATGCAACTAGGTAAAGCCCGTGTACATTGGTGGTATACAAAAGAGACACCTAATTACACTCTAGCAAGCTGAAAAGAAAGTAAAAACTCATGAACATTCCCTCCCTTTAATACAATAGCAGAAAACCATTGAACTAAAGAAGATACAAAAAAGTTCCAGATTTCCCCCACTGTTCTCTCCTTGTTATTGAATCATCTCTCGTATCTTTCCAACCAAATACACCACAATAAACACAAAGGGACCATCCTCCATGTTGCAGCCAACTGAGAGCTATGATGTTGCCTATTCCAGCATGCTAGAAGTTCCACCACTCTCTTGGGCATAACCCATGACAACCCAGCCCTACTGATAATGCCATCCCATAACTCCCTTGCCACCTCACAATTCAGAAAAATATGATCAATCGATTCACCATGTTTCTTACACAAGTAGTACCACTCCAAAATAATCATCCCTCGTTCTCTTAAGTTGTCAGCCGTCAAAATTTTACCTAAAGCCGCAGTCCAAACGAAAAATGCAACTTTAGGTGGCACCGGACTCTCCATATACCCTTCCATGGGAACACTAAGGGCTGGTGGTCTTGCAGCACCTTGTAGAAGGATTTGACAGAAAATTTCTTTTTTTTTTTTTGAGTGTTTCCACAGCATTCTATTTCCCACAACACCTATCTTCCTGGAATACAGAAAACTGTAAAAACCTGCTATCTCCTCAACTTCTGAATCCTGCACATTTCTGGAAAAGGACAGGTTCCAATACACTGTGTCATTGGCTCGGCATAACACATCTGAAACGACAGTTTGTTGATTTCTGGCTAATCTGAAAACTCTTGGAAATGCAGAAAAGAGGGCTCTCTCGCCACACCATTCATCAAACCAGAAACTAATTCTTGTGCCCTCACCAACCTCCAAACTGGTGTGTGTTACAAACTCCTTCCACCCCTTTCTAATAAACTTCCAAAGACTCACTCCGTGAGTCCCCCCCTACCCTCCTTAGAACACCAAACCCCCCCAATCACAGCCATACTTCCCATCCACCACCATTCTCAACATATGCATCTGGGTATGATCCGGGAGTGGTCCTTGATGTATTTCATTCATATAGGAGCAACGATATATTATCTACACACACTATGTTCATTGGGAATCTTGTATTATATCATAAATGTGCTGTGATCCATTTGAATTAGTTTAATATATAGAGGCACCATGTGATGTATGATACATGAGGCCCTGATGAGGTGCCTCCTCTGCACAGATTGTCCAATATAAAAGGCTATGGCCTTTCTGGTTTCATTCATTTCTAATTGTTTCATATTCAAGAACTATACACTCTAAACACCTAGGTGTTGACTCAAGTGGTAAGGGCCTTGGTCTTGGTGGCATGCTCCCTCTAGGTTTAAGGTTCGAACCTTTGGGTGCAAACAATTTTTAGGGGCTATCAGTTTGAGGGAATTTCCCCGTGCATTACCCAATATGCACTTGCAGGAAACTTCTTGCCAAGAGCCTATGCAACACAAAGATTAGTTGAGACTTTGTTCCGAACACCCAGTGCCAATTAAAAAAGAACTAGAAACTCTAAAAAAGTTAAATTAATCGCATATTTAGGGAAAATTATCGAAATGCTTGATGCCATGGATTTGTCGACACTTTGTTCCAAACACCCGGTGCCAATAAAAAAAGAACTAGACACTCTTAAAAAGTTGGAATTAATTGAATATTTAGGGTAAATTATTGAAATGCTTGATGCCATGGGTTTGTCAAGGGAGTTGGGGGCTCTTTTTCTAAGTAATTGATTTGTTAAAATTATATTGTTCGATTTTTTATCCGAAAGTGGTAAATATTGAGGTTACAAAATCTGAACCATTTAAAACACACCATCTGGGTAATCTAAATTGTCTTAGCATATGTGTATGTGTGTGTGTGTGTGTTTATATATATATTATAATTATATCTTATTTCATTCTTTAGAGTATCTTTTGCAGAAATTCTCACTTTTTATTTGGAATGTGTACTTCCTCTCATTACCTTGCTTAGGTAATGGCCATATGTGCAGATTTTATGCTTGTTTATCTTCCTGCCCCTACTGTTTCTCTACGTCCACCACTTGCAATTAGCGCAGGAGCAATTGCCAAGTTCTTCCATAACTGTCCTGATAATGCATTCCAGGTTACAGCTTTTTCCGCATAGATTAATGCTATTACTTGAAAGTTGCCCCGATTATTTGACTTAAGGATATACATTTACTTGCTTGCTCCTCAAATTCTGTCCACAGGTTGCCCTTGCTGGAACATCATATTCATTTTTGCAGAGATTAGGGGCAGTATTGGTAAGCAAATATTTTTAGTGACTTGCATATATGCTGCCTAAATGGATCCCTATATTTTGGGTTTCAAGTTAACAATGAATGACATGTTTACATTTGCTGGTTTTGCTTGTGTAGCGTAATGGGACAAAGCTTTTTGCAGTTGGCACAGCTTCATCACTGGTTAGTAGAAATATTTCTCTAGGGAGGTTCTTCCATTTAGACAGCTTTTTGCTCTGTTCTGCAATGCTGCATTTGTACTGTTTCATCATTGATCAGGAAGGAGTGTTCTCTTTCCTATGCTCTTATATGGGTTCTCTTGCAAGTTTTGGTCTTCTGTCAGTGGAGAGATCCTGTGTAAATTGCTTCATCATTAGGCATTATATTTTTGTTGTTGTGAAATGGTTAAATGAAGCTCCTATAGATAATTCACGCTGCTTACTGGTGCACTATGCACAGTAACTAATTTGTTATTAACATTTTGTTTTTGTGTGTGTGAGTTTCGGTAAACTAGTTACTAGTTTAGGATTATTCTATTTTGTATTCACAATGTTTTGTTGGGTGAAACATCCAAAAATTGTGTAATCTGTTCTGCATGAAGTCATGAAGTAATGTTTTTTTTTTTTGATAAGTAATAACTTTATTAATAACAATGTAATAGGCATAGCCCGAGTACACAGGGAGTATACACAAGAAACACCTAATACATTCTAGAACTTAGAAAAACGAAGACAAGAACGCGTTTACATCCCCTCCCTTCAGTACAATAGCAGAGAACCAGCTAATTAGAGTGCTTATAAAAAACTTCCAAAATGCATCTCTATTGCGTTCCCGATCATGAAGTAATGTAGTTTGATATAATGACATTGTCAAATGGAGTCTGATGATTTGATGTCTACTCATAACTACTAACCTGGTGCTCTTTTATTAATGAAAGGGAGAAAAGCTCTAGTATGTCATGGGAGTGTCAGAGCTACCTAAGGTTCGGATTTGGACTAGTTGGGTTGGGTTTAGGTGCAACCCATGTCCAAATGAACGGTTACCCACAAAAGCATGAACTGGACCATCCTATATTAATTTCTAAGTGTTGTATCCAGCTCAACTAGGTTTATTATCCATTTGTTATGATTCATGTGGACTAGTTATCTTCCTACCTAACATAGTGTACTTAGTCATGTTTCCGCATTATAGTTTTGTTCTGTATGTTGTCTAGGGATGTTAAATTGGAATAGTTATGCCAATCGTCAACCGAATTTTGACGGATAGAGGCAGATTAAAAGAAAGGACATATTTTCATTCTAGCAATTTTGTAAGGCCATGGTAAGCTTGTACATGTTCTCAAAACAATAGCTGGGGGAATAATGTGTTTTATTACTAGACTACTTTTTTAGAGTTGACTAATATTAATCATTCTTCTCTTTTGTTGCAAAGGTTACTTATCATCTTCTCTTAAGAAAACATTATGCAAGTCAAAACACCATTAACAAAAAATGCCGGAGTTTAATGCATTTTGCTTAATTAAGGTGGGGACAGCTGTTACAAATGCATTGATCAATGCAAGGAAAGCTGTTGATAAGTCTTCTCCAGTTGAAGTGGAAAATGTGCCTATACTATCCACAAGTGCTGCATATGGTGTCTATATGGCAATATCTAGCAATCTCCGGTATGTAGGTTTTAATTAGTTATCAAAAAATTAGTTAATATCAATTATTGTCACCTATCAAAAAAAAAAAAAAAAACTTAATATCAATTATTGTGACTTGGCTTTTGATTATCTACCAGTTCCTGCAGCCGCTGTTTTTAATTTTATAATCATTTACAGATTTATATGTTATGATGATGATGATTCAATATGATTATCTACTGTAGATTGATCATTTTGAAATAATATGGGCATGTCCAATTATGATTTGAAGTTATGATAATCCAATTGAAAAATCTTAAAACGATCTTCACTTTTCAAATACTTCCAAAACCTTTGTAGTCTATCCTTTAAAAAAATATGTCCTGCATGATTACAGTGTCTTGACCGTTATTGGGGTAGATATATTATGTTGTAGAACTGTAAAGATGTCATTACATGTAATCCTGGAAACTTTACAAGAGTGAAAATCCTTCCATAATACTGTGTAAGCTACAATGGTATGACTGATTGTGTGAGACAAAGTAAAGGCTTTCTAACTTGGATCTCATTTATATTATTGCATCTCACTGTGATGGTCCCTATCTGCCACATTTGCCATATTTAGAATGTGAGAAATAATACAACGTACAAGGTTGGAGGCGCTTAAGAATTTCTTTATTTACACTCCTTTCCTTTGGACTCTGTCTCTAGACTAAAAGGATTTAACCTTCATGAATTTTTAGTATCCTTTTCACCTTCTAGATACGCGTCTCTTTGTATACTCCCTGTACGCTTAGGTTGCACTTATTGATGAAGATTTATTGCTTATCAAAAAAAGATCTTGCATTTTACTGTAAAATAGAGCTAGGGAGTACTTGGTTTGGACATAAAGTACTTAACACTTGTGCTATTCTAATTTCTGTTGACAGATACCAAGTCTTAGCCGGTGTGATTGAACAGCGGATTCTGGAACCTTTGTTACACAAGCACAAACTTATGCTAAGTGCCATTTGCTTCGCCGTTCGGACAGGGAACACATACTTGGGTTCATTATTGTGAGGACTATCTCTTCTCTGACATGTCCTCGCGGGAATCATTTCTCCCCACAACTACTCACTCTTTTTCACTTTGCCTTGGCAGGTGGGTGGATTATGCGCGTTGGATAGGAATACAATAATGCTCAGAAGCAAAATTGCGGTTGCATTTCTCATTTGATTGAATTTCGCTCCATTATAAAACCGTTCATGATTCATGAATTAGGTGAATTGATGTTGAGTTGGGTGTTTTCCGGATAATTTACAGGCCTCTAAACTGTGCAAGCTGAGTTGACAGTTTGTATTTGAGATGCTTTTTCTCATAGGTAACGTTTTTTTCCTTGCAAAGAACTCTACCACCTGCAAGGCTTTCAGGCAAGGTAGGTAGAATTTTCACCCCAGAAATTAGGACTTGCATCAAAGGTACCATGAAACAAATAAATCTGCTCTGATGGAGTGGCGTTTGGAATTTATTTGGATTTATTTTGGATAATCCTTACCATGTATGATTTAAGAATAGGCTTGTTTTCACCGATTAATGACTGCAACATCTATTAGTCTGAGAATTCTATAGCTTAATCTATATGCTAGTCGAAGGAAAAGAAGACATCCTTCGACCTTTTTTTTTCTTGATAAAAATGTTCTAAATGTCATAAGAGCATATAATAAGGGTGGTAATGATATAAATACAATCGTTTTGCAATTATTTTACAACTCATATTACAATCAACAATGAAATCATGTCCGATCAAAAACAATGAAATCATGTCATTTCATTAAAAACGAACTACAGCTTTATAAAATCACATGCCAATTAATGTAGAGTTGTAAAAGTGATTTTCCCATCGTTACAAAAGGAAAATTTATCAGCTACATCATATCAAAAAATTGAAAAAGTACAATGGAATATTATGTAGAACTCATAGATACAGGAAATTTATGAAGAGTAATGTTATTAGTCTTGGGGTGTCCTAGTCTTACACACTTATTTTGAAAAAAAAAGTGGAATTCAGTACTAAAAAAATAAATTTTTATGGAAATTTCAGATTTATTCAATTCTATTAAAGAGAGTGTTGAGGCTTACAAACCCACCAAATATCATTTCTCATTTACGAACTATCTCATCTCAAATGCTTCTCATCATTCATCAACATTCTATTGGTAATATCTCATCTTTAGGGTTTCATGATGCAAAATGACAAAAGCTTCTCAGATGATCGAAAATTTCAAAGATTTCTATAATCCAATGGTGGGAAGATAACTTGAAGAATCCCAAATGGTAGTACTAATATGAATAGTGCAATGTACTAAAATACCAACTAAAAAAAAGTTGGAACAGTTTGTATGGAGGAGAGGAGGAAGAGAAGTGAGAAGCAAAAGAAACCAACCCTGAAACATTATAGGCTAATTGAGCATGTTAAGAGCGCTACTACAAACATTTAACAATTTGATTTTCTTGTATTTATTCATTAGGTAAAAACAGTTGTAGCTTTACATTTAATTTCTTTGATCTTATCATAAACATCATCTATCGCCTGTTTCTCATATCATAGGCAGACATCAGATGATTCTAATTGCATATTAAACATCAAGAACCCCATTCATAGTGGGGGAAGTACAATAAGAAAAGAGGGAAAAAAAAAAAAAAATCAGATTTCCCTTGGTCCCTCCTATGTTGCCATTAAGCAGTGTGCATTAGAAAATATGTAAATACTCTCTACAAATGCTTTCCTTTATCAGTAAAAAACTAAAGGTGAGAAAGGAGGTTATAAAACCCGGGGACCGTCAAAAGATTGGACCTTTCTTAGATTCCAGTGAAGGCCCTCATGGATGCTGCGAAAGAAATCATCGGTGGAATCAACCAGACATGCTGTAGGCACAGGCCAAGGTGCCATGCTGCACACAAGAGCGTCTCCTGGGGCAAGCTGTTTCCTGTCCTTACCATCGAATGATGCCCATGCGTGGCTTCTGCTATTGAAAGGTACTTGCACTCGCAATGTCACATGCTCAGGTAATATCAGAGGCCGGAAGGATAATGAATGCGGGCAAATTGGTGTAAAAAGGATGCCAGGGACCTGCAATTTTGGAGCTGAATCAAGAGTCAAGGATAGGCTGATGATGAGATATCTCATTGAATGAACTTCCAAACCCAGCTTTTATGAAAGAGGATCCTCATTCAGAATCTCATTGCAAATTAGACAAAATCTGAAAGTAGAATCTAAATGAGTAACTTTAAACTGAAGAATCTACCCAATGAAATAATTCCTCCGCCAATTTTGAGTTAAGAACATGCCCCTTTCATACCGTCCAAAAACTTAACTTCTTAAAACCATAGCCTTGCCCCAGATTCCACTATTACTTTTTCTCTTTAACCTTGCAATGTCTTCAACATTAACTGATTTTTCAGAATTGACTAAGATGGCATCACCTTTTGATAGAACATTGATTTTTATGCCGGAGGATGAAAACTTCTAAACCAAATTCTCTCCAACTGCCCATTTGTGGCACTATTTCTACCTCATGTCAATGTCTTCATTTCTATTCTCCAAGCACAATCTCTCATGCCTAGTTATACAGCCATATTATGCAATCCTGCAGTTTTTTAAGTTAAAAGCATTTATCTTAGCAGGCCAAAACATAAGAACTTTTCAATGTTGGAATCTGGCATAGCTCTTGCCAAACCCGAACATTATCACTCCCTCAGCCTCCCTCCATACCTAACATTTTAGAGTGCTAAGAAACCTCAATAAGAATATAACCTTACATCTGACGATTACAAGTAAGCCTCTCCTGCTATCTAGCCAAAACCCATGAATTTTGAAGAAGATTTTAGTTACCTATTAATTAGGAACTATGTCATCCCCTTTTTTATTTTGCACTTCTACATGTCAAATCATTCACTTCAACCTTTTTCTCAAGGGCCTTCCCAATCAATTAAAGAGACATCCTGGAGATACCAATTTTCTTGTAGGGTTTAGATTGCTAGCAGGCAGGCACATGCAATGCATGCATGCCAGAATGTCAACAGACAATTTCTGCAGCCTATTGTTCAAAATTATGTACAAAGAGGAGGGAGGGGGTCATCTACTGTACGCCTAAGTTCGGCTAAGGAGCTCAGGTCTATGATGTATACTTGATTTCAGGCAATTTATCATTATTAATATTTAAACGTTTGAAAGCTTGAGTATAAAACTGTTCTTTCTTATGAATTAGAGAAAGTCCTGAAACTGAAAACATCATGCTGGCATCATTATAACTGGTGGCAAATATCATTCTTTGTTTTTTTCTTTCTTCTCTTCTAGCTTAACAACGATGGCCTTCTATGTATAGCAGCCAATCAAGACCACGAAGTTATGCCATCATTGCTTCCGGGAACATGTAGGGGAGAAATCTTTAGTACTCTTTTATCTAATCTCCCCAAATACGTATGACCCGAAGGCAAAGGGCAAAAGCAAAATGAAACAAATAGAAATAAAAGCCATAACACAAGGACACCTGTTTTTTGTATAATAGCAAACAAGAGTTTGCTGACTCTTCTCCCTCTCTCATATTTCGTTTTCATTCAATTTTCCTTGGGAATCTTAATGGGTTTCGCCTCCAATGTTGTTAGTTTAATCATTTTCATGCGGAAAGATACGTTTAGAGGATATGCACAGGATCGTAACACATTATTCGCAGAACAAATACACTTTCTATTATGCCGCTGAACCTTGTTGGGACTTCTACGGTCTTAGTAGTGCAATCACATACCACATAGCCAACTATCTAGTGAATATGGGGTTTTTTAGTTAAATACGTTTCACCCAGATAATTACAAACTTTAAAAGAGAAATAATCTAATGTGAATATTAAATTCTAATTTAATTTCTTGAAATAAAACAGGAAAACAAAATGTAGTTACCATAAAATTTGAAGTGAGATCAAATTCTAGTTTGATGATATATAAGAAAGACCTATTAAAAAATGTTGACAATTTGCAAGTCACCTCTTAAGACTGGCCATTTAAGAGTATTGGTCAGGGCCAGTTATGAATTGTGGACAAGAGCAAGAACAAAAATATAAAAACTAAATATACAAATTGGGCAAGATTATAATATATATTTTTTTCCTCAGAGCCTTGGGGGGGCTGTGGCCCCCCGGCCTCATCCCTGCCTGATAACTACATGCATTAGATGTGCATTATTAGTAAAAAATATACACATACTAATTTGCTAAGCAAGAGCCAGTCACCATCCATAGTCACTAGAGGCATTCCGTTTGCAAGATAAAAACAACAAAATTCAATGTACCCTTCAAATATAAATATTGTGACTTGTATGCCTCAGTACATATATAATGCAATTCTCCATCAACAATGAAATAACTTCTCTTGAAATATTATGCACCTAAATTTATATAACATGGTGTTGTGATAATAAGATATGACAGCAAAAACATACCTGCGGATGGACCATTGATCCTCCAGCTGCCAATGAATATGCGGTACTGCCAGAGGTTGTCGATAAAATTAACCCATCCCCTTGCACAGAAGTGACAAAGGAGTCGTCGCAATAGCATTCCAAATTTGTGAGGTATGACGATATTCCACGATCAATTGTAACCTCATTCAAAACAAGTATTGGTTCTTCAGTTTCATACTCATTTTTGGCTGCATCCCTAATAACATGGCACTGCAAACGGTGCCGTAATGTGATACTAATTGGACCCTTTAAAACAGAGTCAAGACATTCTCTGTAATGTTCAGTGTCTGAATAATGTTAAGCACCACCTTTTAGTCAGATAACAGAAAGAAAACACTTATGTCAAAATGAAGATGAAGAGAGAGGTGGAGGGTCTGGCCCAATTATTATTTTTTATTTTGTTTCATTTATTTATTTTTCAAATAAATTAATAAAAAAAATTATTTAAATTACTACATTAAAATTAAGTAAATTATTAATGTGGATTATGTAACTAACTCACTAAAAAAAATATTTTACTATAATTATATTTATGATGTTAATAGTTACTACTTACTAACTTAGACTTTACTCTTTAGTATGCATAACTATTAATAAATAATAATGTCATATTATGGTTAGTGAATATCAAATAATTTCATTGCACATAGATTATTCATGCTTGCTTGCAACTTAGGTATTTAAAAAAAAAAAATTATCTAATTATTTTAATTAAATGTAAATAGTAGAGTATGTATGAATGTATAATATATATTAACTATTTACATATAATGACATAAATTATCAATGTCATTATCACATAATTTATGATTTATTATTAATTGATAGAATATATTATTTTATATTTTATATAGTCAATGATAATAAATTAGATGAAAATTACATCATTAATTTATATAATTACTATATAAAAATAATATTTTTAATTATTAAATTTATTTTTAAAATATATATATATAGGAGTTTGATCCGGTCCAAAATTTATAGACCCTGGGACCGGACCAAGTTTCTTTGGTCCACAATTTATGGGACCGAGACCGACTGGTCTCAACTTCGGTCCGGTCCGGTCTGGACCAAACCATTGGGTCCAGTCGGTTTTTCTGGTCCGGACCGAACTCCTTACACCCCTAGCAAAGGCTAATGTCTAGTGGTGTCATCAAACTTCCAAATTGTTTTAGAAACAAACACCTTTAAACAAGAAGGAGGATACGGAAAGGGGTCATAAAGCCAAGAGACCCCAAAGAAAACGGAACAATTGGAGGAACCGGTCCTTTGAACATGGATGCTGCCTGAACATGAGTAGATAATAACTGCTAAGTATGGTTTGAAAGCAAAAGAGTCAGAAATAGATATCACAATGCCTAGTACGAAATTAAGTTGATGAAAGTGCAAATTTCCAAGAATAAAAGCCACTCCAAGAAAAGTATTATTCGACAAATCATTTTGCGCCTTACCTTGAGAGATAAACACAGCCTTCAGAATAATCATCAATTTTAGAGAATCGTTCTTATAATGATAATAAAATAGGACAAACCAAGAGGCAAGAAGGGGAAAAATCTGGAAAACAAATAATGCAGTACTCTAGTCAAAGTTGACAAGAAGGCCCTTTAATTAATTAAAACCGCCAGAGAATACAAATGCAGAATTATACAAAATTCAAATTTTGTGGTTCCTTAGTTTCAATTGATGTTAATTGTCTGCTGATATAGATACCATTTCTTTTTTCTTTGGGTACTTTATCCATGTAAGCCACAATTACACACTAAAACAGATAAGGGGTTTTTTTTTGGGGGGGGGGGAATCAACCGATGCGACAGTGTTGTCAAAGTTACAAATTAAGTTCAAAGGGTATTGTCTATGTATTTATTTATTTATTTATTTTTATAAGCAATAAAAGATTTATTCCCAAGAAATAGGCATAAAAGATTTTATGCCCAAGATTGTTTTTGATAAGTAATAAAAGATTAAGGTTGGCAGTGTAACACATTATAAAACTAACATTTCACATTTTTATATTGTGTGCTCCCTTTTACCTTAGACCCTAAGAGGAATATGTTATTAACCAAATCTAACAAGAACAGCTTTCACTACCAGGGACCACACTGAAGAGTGTAGCAAGAACAGATTTGCATTTGTGCTTGTTCCAAAGTTGACGAAGATAAGGAGTGACAGCAGGTAATCACCTTAATTAAGATCTTAATTCCAGTACACATTATGAATCATTTAATAAAAGCTAAAAGTAAATACACATACCCAAAGGACTGTTCCATCCCCACCAAGAGTTGCTACAAGGTCAACTTTTGTATGCAGGAGCGAAATTTCCTTCTCTGCAATAATAAGAAAGTCATAAAGAATAAGATTACAACAGTACATCAATGATCAAACATAGGTAACGCTAGATGGAATAATCATCATACGAGAAAATTAATTGATTAATATATGAGTAACCACTGACATTCATGTGTTGTATGATTATCAAAGTAGATTTAACTTTTAAATCCAAGCTAACTGTTTCCATTTTACAACCGTCAGCAGTGGAAGCCATAATCATAAAATAATTCAGGCAAGCACTTAATTTGGTGGCTAGAAAGGTAATCAGGTCCCTTTATTGCACCAAATGCAGAAAACAGTGCTGGTACAAATATATATGAGCTCATATATACATTCACAGAAATAAATATGTTGCCCTTAAGTTCCAGGAGGTTATAACAGGCAGTCCAAGGAAAAGTTTGATCAACAGCATGAAAGAACTAATGAAGAAGGAACAAGCAAATGCTGTTTAATCAATAATAGCGTTATAATATCTTCCAACTACAAAAATCTCAATGCTCACCATCTTTCCACGTTTGTACAAAATTGAAGTAAGATGACTCTGTTAGAAGTTCAACTCGTACGCGTGGCTCAACATATATTTCCAACTTTTTCTGCTCTCTCAACCATCTGGGAAGAAGAAGAAAACATTATTTTTCAACTCAAGATTTAGCTGAAGGAAAATATGAAACTAAAATTCAACCAATTTAAGCTAATTGGGGGGGGGGAGGGGAGGGAGAGAGAGTATAACGATACAAATAGCAATAGAAAGACGAATGAATAATACACTAGCCAGCATGTTAAATAATTTATCCAAGTATTCTTAACGTGTGGTAAATTTAAGTTGTTGGCACACTTCCTAACAACTAAAAATTCTGTGAGTTTCTAACATCGAGACTTGAGAGCTGGTTTGAGTAAGAGGTCTTCAAGACTCTTGAAACAACAATTGGTGATTTCTTCTATTCTGCACGTCCAAGGACCCTTTCTTAAATACCAGGCAGCTTTGTGCATGAGAGGAAGCATTAGTGTGCATTTGTTACACATTATTGGCCCACTTCCTGATATCTCAAGCTTTTGGGATTTGTGGCTTCTAACGAGAACTTATGCTATTTAGATGTATCCATATGATAAAAAAAAATTAAAAAAAAAAAAAAACCTTTAACAGCTTAACAAGAACTTATGCTAGTTAGATGCATCCATATGATCAAAAACAATTTTTACCTTTAACAGCCTATATCCTTCACACTTGCATGAATAAAGCATTGATAGCCCAAATTAGACTATACTATAATTTAGGATTAACGTTAAAAAAAAAAAAAAAAAAGGACCCAGAGCACAAATATCTTCACTTCCCAACAATTAGTACAAAACTCCATGAAAAATTAGGACAATTAGATATGCGGTAAAAAAAGTAATGGAATCGATATTAGTCTATCAGGACAAGAGCACAGAGTATGCTGGGTTTTGAATTTTACAAGCCTGCATCTATGTGACATCTATCAGGGAAAACTAATGATCAGCAAATACCCCTCATCAGGATAGTTTAAGTAATTATAAAAGAAAAGCTTGTCAATCTACTTCCGCATCTGTTCTTAGTATTATGCCATATGAAATGCTCTCAATTGCTTTGGAAGGTTACCAACTTTAACAACAGAGTTCCTTTTAGAATGATACACTCCACAAAGATGTATGCATTGACACCGATGGATATCTTAGGAGCCAATAAGGCCACAGTTCGATCTTACAAATTTGGACTCCACATGCTTAGTTCTTGGAATGTGCACAGACACCATAAGGTAAGGTCAGGTGGCTAGGGTACCCATCTAGTAACAAAAGAAATTACATAGCTGAAAGTTAGTTAGATGGAAGCCCCAATCATATTAAACATTTTTTCCATAGGTCATTTAACTTAGTATTAGCACATTTCGAAAAAATCTATAACATCACTGACTGATGATTGCTGCTATAGAATATCTTGTGTTTTCTAAGGACCATGTCTAAGATTATTTCTGGAGAGAGAGAGCTGACAACACCCTCATCACTCTCTAATTTTTCACAGTTGAATCTCATTCAGAGCTCATACAAAATGTAGAATCTTACCCAGTTCTTTTCTCTCTTTTTCATGAGTGAATATTACCCCAGGTCTCCTCAAAGTTCAATAAATTGTAATCACACCCACTTGAGAGTAACACATTACACTGTAGTCGTAATTTGATGATAAAAAAGCAGGAAACATGTAATAGAAGTTAAAAAAAGACTTAGTAGCAGTTCTAGAACAATGGTAGCTGATTTAATATAAAGTCAATCCTAGACTAGGATATAGTATATTGTCTGCAGGAATTTCTCAGAGCTTCCTTCTCTCATCAGGTGTATTCGTAATATAGTACCTTGATAATGTCTATATTTCTTTTCTTGATCGGTAGTAAAACTTATCTTACTTAACAAAGCAATTTCTCAGAGCTCAACTCCAGCACTCTATTGAAAGAACTAGCAGAAAATGGCTCTTAGGATGCAAAATGCGAGATTATAGTTTTGTATTCACACCTGACCATTTCTGCACACAGAATTCTAACAGAAATTGAATTTGGTTTGGTCAAAACGAGCACAGTTCGTGGGCATGATTCCCACCTCAAAGAGATCTGAAAGGAAAATGATTATTACATTAGACAATAGATGACAGACCACAAAGCTGTGTTAAAAAATATGTCCATTTACACCAATTAAGCCAGGACCCAATCTGCCCTGCATTAGGTAGTGATTCCACAAATAAAATGGGGACAGGGATGAATTTTCATTCCTGGAGCAGGTGGAGGGATAGGTGTTCACCCCCCCACCCCACAACACCAAGAGCCCATATTTTCATTACAAAGTATCTTCACATATTTTTAAGATATGGAAAAATCAACCATATATGTCTTATAATTTATAAAACATTTAATGTAAATTTGAGAGTAAAATTTTACTGAAACTGATGATTGTTCAATAGCAACATAGGTTTATACTTGAAAGCTGTAATAAGAAGTGGCAGGGGTGGGGATTTAATTTTTTCTAATGGCAAGGACAGGAAATCCCTCACATCCCCAAAGAGGAAACAAGGCCGTTCATTGGCCCCACCCAACCCTGCCCTGCCACACCCTATTCCCTATGAACTGATTCTAACAGTCCCTCAAAGAGCGTGCTGCAACTTTGTCCTCATATTAGAAGAATGTATGGGTGAGAACACAGATAGATCAGTAGCAAAAACCATTGATTTGACACATTAAATTGGTAAAATAACAGCCTCTTGCATAAAGAATAATCTGTACCTGCTTACTGCTGCGTTCTGCAGTAGTTATATTGCCTCTTTCAAAAGAGACAATATCATGTTTGTGCTGATCACTTTGTTCACCTTTGCAGCACCATGAAAGTTTAAATGAAGCCTGTCTAAGAAACATAGTTATATCAATCTGGACAATAAGGTGCTAATTATACTGCAAAATTGTCTCATTTAATAAATTAATTTTGCATGTATAGGGCCATGGAATAAGGGCTAGAAAATTTTTAGAAGAAAATCCAATCCTAATAAATAAGAAGAACATCAAAACCAACAATATCATAACAACCATGAAAAGGACCTTTAAATACACAATAGATTAGGTTAAACACCTTCTACAAGGAACATTGACAAATAGTAATGATTAATACCTAGACTAACAGGCTACCATAGAAATGGTCTGATGCTTCAAACAGATATCAGATTGAATTAATGCATTAAAAAATAAATGGCCCATTAGAAAAAGCCAGGACTCATTAACAGGGTGGTAACTGAAAAACTACCTTTCTAATCATCTGGGAATCAAAAACAGGTTCCCCATCCTGAAGAACTTCATGGGAGCAAATTCCATTCCTCCCATTAGGCTTTTCAAATTGACCATTTGCTTCGTTGCACCATGCTGATTGGTTGACCAAGTTCCCCATTCTTGCATTATCAAAATCACCACCATACTCTCCAGGTGACTCCTCTGCAATCCAAGCCAGAAATTTCCTTGAATAAGGAGAAATTATAAAACTAGAAGAGAATCTAGACACAGTGAGGGGAGGGGGAGGGGTGTGCGGAGAGAACCTTAGTTATGGCAAGATAGTGGTAACCCAAACGTTCATATATTACCAAGATATCAGTTTGGGTCTCTTTAACCGTTTCTATGACAAAAACCTGCCTAAGATAACCTTCGTCCCATCTTTGAGCCCCCCTTAAATATTGGGATTGAGAAGAAACTTTGCAAGGTCAAGAGTAGTCAAGATCAATGTTCTTGTCCTTGATCACAGATATCATTAGCTAAAATCCTCCCCTAACATGATATATGTGACTGCAATCTCCATCTTAAGTACGGCCCTCTAACCTGTTTACATTTAACCCAAGTTAATGTCTCACTAACTTTTGCAATTGACAGAATTTTCCCACACCCATTACAGCACTCATCATTGTCCAACCATATCCAAAGCAGAAAAGCAAAGTATTATTCTTACTTAAAAATAGTTTATAGCATTTGTTGACCAAAGAGAAGATGTTATATAAATAAACTCAGTGTTTGCTCACAGCTTCGGTTTTTGCTAGCAACTGGCATCAAGGACTTCAGGCCTTTAAACCTAGTGGGTGGTGTGTAAAGATCATTGCTAAAGTTCTTTCAAAAAGATAAAAATTGGTGTTGGCAAAGAATATGTCCAACTCCCAAAATGCCTTCATTAAGGGAAGCCAAATCTTGGAATTGGTTCCCGCTGCTACCAAATGTCTTGATAGCCACTATATCCCACTTGTGAGACACGGAAGTGCTTTGTAAACTGGACATAGAAAATGCATATTGTCATGTGAATTGGTTTTTTCTACTTTATTTGTTGAGAATGTGCGGTATTGGGGAGAAATGATATAATTGGACAGTCCATTGTATTTCCTTGGTCCATTTTTTATATTGGTGACTGGAAATCCTATGTGGTTTTTTGAGAGCACTCTAGGATTATGACTAGGGTACCCCTTACCCCTTCTTCTATTTGTTTAAGTTATGGAGGTTTCTTATCAGTCTTTTCATTGGGTGCAAGAAATGGTGGAAGATGGTTCCTACTTGCTTGATGTGGTTGTGTATTTGGAGGAAAGAATGACAGGAATTTTGAAGATCATGAATGGACATTGGAGGAGCTCAAAACCTTATTTTTTAATAGTCTATTCCTTTGGACAGACTACATAGACTTTAATGGCTAACTTTTAATGATTTTCATTTTAACTTTTTCTACTTTTCAATTGGTGACTTTCTTGTATACACCTTGCGTACTTGGATGCACCTTTTGTGAAATTTAATGAAGTTCTATTACTTTTAAAAAAATATTTTGAAGTTTCTGGTTTGAAGGTTAATTTTACTATCTCGGGGTTGCTCCCAGTTGGCAATCTATAGAACATGGTTATTTTGGCGGGTTTTCTTGGTTGAAAGATTTCTGATTTGCCCACAAGTTATCTTGGTCTTCCATTGCGTTTCTTGGCTAGGTAGAAGTGATATACTTGTCTAAGGGTTAATGTGTCTTTTTATGATTGGTCTTTGGGAGAACATTAGAAGGGGTTAGGAGGATTTGTCCCACTTTATTAGATATGAGGTGGGTGACGGGTACTAGATTTAATTATTGGCATGATGTGTGGCTTGGAGATCAGCCTTCAAAAAATGCTTTAACATA
Source organism: Juglans regia (assembly GCF_001411555.2). Lineage (NCBI taxonomy): Eukaryota > Viridiplantae > Streptophyta > Magnoliopsida > Fagales > Juglandaceae > Juglans > Juglans regia. The sequence goes on along the minus strand of NC_049905.1, from coordinate 20,571,296 downwards.
GTTATTGAACACTGAACATTTCAAGGATGCTTTTGTGATGGATCATTGTCAGTTCTTGCAAGATACTCATTAGTGGACAGTTAATTTTGCTAGAGATTAATTACTAGAAGGGGGATCTCTTCACATCGTTCTTCAAACGATTGTACTTTGGGATGGGGCGGTGAAGACAAACTGGTCTGGGGTCCAACAAAGAAAGAAGTGTTTGAAGTAAAGTCTCTCTACAAAGTGTTATGTGCTTTTGATTGTTCTCCTTGTCCTTGGAAGATTATTTGGTGAAACAAGGTACCCCAAGAGCGAACTTTTATGTAAGGAAACGAGATTCTCACCGTAGATAATTTCAGGCAACATTGGGTAATGGTGTTGGGCTGCTGTTTCACGTGTAAGAATGGTGAATTAGTAGATCATCTGCTTTTACATTGCGAGGTGGCCAGGATCATGCGGAATGATTTTTTTGCGAGCATTGGATTATCATGGGTTATGCCTTTTAGACTGGTGGATTTCCTAGCAAGCTGAAGAGGCCTCCAAGGTAATTCATAGGTGGTAGCAATATGGACAGTGGTTACTTACATGTATGTGTTGGTGTATTTGGCAGGAGAGAAATGATAGAAGTTTCAAAGATTGCGAGAGAACAATTGAGGAACTTAAGGTTTTCTTTTTTAAATCATTGTTCTTATGGGCAGGGGCCATTGTTTGTAATGGGCTAAATGTCCATGATTTTCTACTTTTAGTTGTAAACTCTAGTTAGGTACTTCTCATGTATACTCCATGTGTACTTGGCCTTTCCCTACTTTTAATGATTAAAACTGTCTTGATCACCTACAAAAAAAAATCTTTTATATATGGACAATGGTTTTAGGGAAGATTCTTACCTTGGATAATGTAAGGAGGCGGCAAGTTGTGGTAATTTATTTGAGTTGCATGTGTAAAAAGAGTGGAAACGATGGATCACCTTTAATTTTACTATGAGATAGCTGGTAGTTCATTTCTTTATGAAAATTTTATTAATGTCAATAGAAGACTAGGTGAAGCCCAAGTACACAAGATGTAGAAGAGTATAACATCTAGTTAGGGTGAAGAAGAAATAGATAAAAGGAAGTCATGAACATTAAGTCCATAGAAATCTATAGCTATTGACTGGAGAAATAATGTGTTGAAGAAGAGACTTCTAAGATCCTCCAATGAGCGCCCTTATCTTCGAAGCTCCATTTGTTCCTTTCCCTTGAGATACACCACAGAATGCAAATGGGGACCATATTCCAAATAGCTGCAATTCCCGAAACACTAAAGAGATTTCTCCAAATGGCAATTGGACCAACCATGCTCCCAAGCATAACCCATTCTAGGTTGTCCAAGGTCAGGATTTTCCCCAAGGAAGCTGTCCATACGAAGAAGGTAGCTTTTTACGGCCCCTTACTCCTCCAAATATTCTTCCAAGGGAAAGAGTTGTTCTCCCTATTAGTGATAGCTTTATAGAAAGAGTGAACAGAAAATTTCCCTTACCTAGAGGGAGTCCACCGTATTTTATCTACCTCTTGGCTTCTTACCATAGCTAGTACTTCATTGAACACAATCCTTTCAAGTGATTAATCTCCTAGCATGTTGGAGGAGCAGTTCGGTTGCCATAAGTCCGTATTATTGTGAAAAATGATATCATCTTGTTTAATGTGGTGTATTTGGAGGGACCAAAATGGGCGGCGCCACTTTGAAGATTGTAAGAATTCAGTGTTGGACCTCAAGAGTCGCTTTAACATAGTGGTCCACAATAAAGTCAAATTTTCTATTTCTAGCTTTTAAGGACCTTCTAGATTTGTTTCCTTTTTCTATTTAGGTGAATCTCTATTATACCTCCAATGTAATGGGGTAATGTCCTTTTCATTAATAAAGTCCATCAGAATTGTCACAAAAAACCTCCCACTTGAGCATCAGTAATTGTGGGAAAAGAAGTCTGCCCAATACATTTGGCATTGCTTGGCTATCTAGAATATGGGAGCACTGAGAGGTAGAAGAATGAACTTGGAGGATACGATCACAAAAGATAAGCTAAATTCTTTATCTAAAGACTCTATTGTTAAATAAAAAAAATCCGCAGGGTTCGAAATGCAGAATATATCCCAGGAAAAGGAGATAATGCAATCTTGATGGATAAACTCTATATTAAATATCTTGAGCAATTCCTTGAGCTTAAAAAGAGTGAACAAGATAGATTGCATCATGCAAATTATTTTATTTATTTTTTATGACGGGGGAAGCATCCATAGCAAAGCCCTTAGGACTCACCCATGGAACTTAAACCAGACTAGCACAGCAACCCACTGCCATGGCCTCTCACTTAAACCGCAGTTTGATCCCAAGGAGAATCGAACCTGTGACATGGGGCTCATGCACACAAGTTCGCCCTTACCACTTTGGCCACCCAAGGGTGGGTCCATCATATGCAAATTATAAAATAATATAGTGGGAAATTTCGAGGGATTCTACGTGAGAGAGTTTAACAAGAGACTTTAATTGGTTTCCTATGAAAAGCTGGTGAAGAATACAAGTGAATCCATAAGGAACAAATATTAGGTTAGCAGCAATTGCATTGACATGATTACTTTTGTAAAAAGTGAGAGATGAGAAAGACTTGAAAAGTTATGCGAAATTTTTTTTTAAACTCAAATGAAAATTTCAAAACGGCATTTTGAGAAACTTAAAATCTTAACATATCTATGTTGTGGCGTAAAACCACAATTAAACCTTGAAAAATGTTTCCATTACCAGAAATGCATTGATTTCCATAATATTTTCCAGATGAAATGACTTTAGCTTGGAGTTCACTGTTTTCAAGTCTTGAAATCCTTTGGGCCAATGACTCTAGAGTGACAAATATGGAAATGTCATCATCTTGGTAACCTGTACAGATTTCTTAAGTGGAAGATCGGCTAATAATTCAGTGCAATTCAAAGCAAGTACCTTAAAATTTCCCAGCAGACTAGACACGGAAGCACTAACTCATCTTTCACATTGCATTATCTAGGGAAGTCTGAGTCCACTAACTACGAAGCTTTTCAAAAATTTCATGTCCGATGGGGGAACACCCATAATCTGATGATAATGAGTCCAGATTTTATTAGCAAGCTAACTAATAGAAACAAGTTATCCAAGTTTTCATGAATTGGTTCAGTATGATAGAGGATTCAAGAAGCCAACAAACAACGTGGTCTAAAATTTCTCTCCCACACAAACACACAATTCAAGTTTCTCTTTACCTTCTATCCAAATAAGAAGATTCGTGCATAAGATGATATTACAGTTGAGAAAGCAGGAGATATTCTGATGAGAGAGAAGAAGAAAGGAGCATTTCCTGAGAATTTTACAGAAGGATAATAAGTCAAGAGAGAAAAAGACTCACCACAACAACTTAAGGGAATAAGAAGTATCAACTAAATTAAATGAGAAGTTACCATCCATTTAATTCCAAGATCCTATGTCTACTAAAAGGAAACTTCTCCTCAAAAACTCTTAAGGAAATGAGAAAGATCTCCAACATTTTGTTTTGGCTCGACCTATAATCATATATGAAATAGCAGACTGTATAAATTACATAACACTTTTTCTCACAGCATCCGTTGCATGAAAAGGCCCTTGAGATGCTACACAGTGGATTAGGAGACAAAGGAGGAAGAAGAAAGTTCAGAATGTCTGCAAACTATCATAAAATGAATCACTAGATAAACTGATGATGAATATGAAGTCAAGTAATATTAGGTTTTCATTGAGTTGGCACCCGCCTCCCCCCACCCCTTCTATTTGACACTGATTACAAAGGAATATCTTAAGCATGTCACAGAACGGTCCTATTGTGAATTTATTTGTTGAAAATGTGGTATCACTTCATGAGACAATAGTGAAGATAAATGGAATGGTAAAGCTAAAACTGTAGAGAGATGCGTTTAAATAAAAAGGTAATATTTTTTTTACCCATAAGTTAAAAGAATAAAAAGATTATAGTATCAGACTAGAGAAAGCTAAAAACTGTAGAGAGATGCTTTAGAATCAAACAGCTGCATTTGCAGACAAAGTCAATATGTAACTAGTGAACCTTTTAACACTTTAAAAAAATGAAAATAAAAATGTTGCAAGACAGAATATTTCCCAAAGATTTCCTTTTAGTTACCTTGGATCAATGACTAGAACAATAAGAATAATAATAGAGTGATGTAAATTAAACGAATTGGTGCTTTGCACATTGCTGTGCGATCACAAGTCTAAATATTAAAAGGAAGATCCAAAATATTCTTTCACTGAGAAGTGAGAAGTACTACAGTCTACATTAATAAGTTTCGAAAACCATTTTTTTAACCCAGCAAGTGTAAGGTTCAAAAGATATATGATGTGAAACTTAAAACCTTAAGACACTTAATATCCATTACAAGGGCACTGAATACTTAAAAAAGGATAGGATAAGTGATAACCGCAATCTGAACAAGATAAAGGTGACATGAATGATGAATAAATAAAGCAAACTATGATGAAAGTACAATGAAGACCAATATCTATGACAGTGAGGAAGTGATATGGTATTAGTAAACTATTTACAAAGAAAAGAAAGAGTTCAAAAAAAAGTTTCTGTGGAGCTGTAGGGTCATGGTGGAAGTGTGTACCAAAGAACTGCCTGGCCTTGAATAGAAGAACTAACTCAAGGAAAAGGATAGCAATAACCATCTCCAAAGTATTCGGGATTAGGCTTATTTAAGTTGAGGTCAATTTATATTTCCTACTATTAAAGAGCTGTTCTTCCACATACTTAAAATAACATAAAAAGTATACATAAATTAATTCTGCTACTGTTCAACATTAGAAAAACCTTTAAACTCCAGCATATTCCGTGCTCTCTCCAGTTCATATTTACGCTTCCATTCAGCTGCCTCAGCTTGAGCAGAAGCCTTTCCCTCAGCAGCACGTCTTAAGGCCTTTGCAACAGCTAGAGAAGAGATGGAAAAAAATATAAGCATAATGGCTTCTATATTAGATTCATATGCAGAGCGGTTACTTATATTGAATATGTGCGTAACATAGAGGATTAAGCATGAACATACTTCTCATAGCTTCTGAGAACTCTATAAGGTGGTCATCAGTCCCCTGAACTGAAGGTTGAAGAAGTTCATCAATTTCCTTCTCCGAGAAGAGAGAAAATGAATTGGGAAAACCATTCTCTGGCTGCGAACATGATATACTTGCCTCTCCCTACCCATATCAAACATATCAGATCATACTCAAGAAAAAATGTGTAAAATATGCCAAATTTCTCAGTTAAGGTAAGATAATGTGTTGTATTAAAATATATGATACAGCACACAAATAAGCATTGTACCTTGCCAAGGTAGTTATAGTCTCAAAAAAATCATTTAAAAAGACATTAGAAGAAGACCAAAGGTACTTGAAATGATAGCAACGGCATGCCATTTGACTTCTTCCATGACATATTCATTTCATAGGAAATATTCTACTTCCTAACCTTCATAGATATAACCAGCAGGATAACCTCAAGCATACACCAAAGCGAGATTTCATGAATTGTACTTCCAACTTAAGACGAGAGGGGGTCGAAAAGATCTTCAACTAGGTAGATGAGTTTAACCACCGTGGAACTTGTCAGCAGAAGCAACCTGTCCATTAGTTCCCATTCTAGTGAATGGGAACTGGTCCTTCCACTTGTAATCATGACATGTCATCATCGGGGTTGCATAGTCCAAAATTCGCATAATTATGCATACATGTTTTTTCATTTTTTTCAGCCATTACATTATATGAACATCAGTTATACCCTACAGATCTATGGGACATAGATTTTAATCAATCCAGATAATCAATATCACCTATAAAATGTGTGGAAATGCAGGATTATAAGTAATGAAGAGTGCAAAATGGTTAGTTCATAATTAAAATTTGAGGATTACAAACAAGACAGCTTGTCAAAAAGTTGGAATTGTAGCATGAAGTCACTGCATTGGTTTTATCTCAAACAATCACCAAAATACCAATTACTCCTTTATATTTCCTACCAGATTGCATGTCATACCATCAACAGTCGGATTCAAACCTTATGTACAAACAGAGCCTTTGATGAGCACTATCATAGTTAATAAGAGAAATGTTGCTCATAAGCCTTTTAATGATGAAAAATTCTACATACCACACTTTCATCCCACTATGACGAGTTAGTATTGCTCATCAGCCTTTGAATTTTCTTTTTTAAAAATAAGGCTTGATCTAAGAGTGATGAAAGTGACACATTTTATGTTGTTGGATGAAAGTGGGATGGGAGTGTAGCATGCAGTGTTACTCTTTAATAATAAGCCTTTCATCGTCCTTTCAAGTGGCATCAAATGATTGGAAGATTTTGTTATTTTTCACTCACATGCCAATCATTGATGCCACATCGGGAGATGACGAAAGGATAATGCTTAAAAACTTATGCCAATATAATATCCATCTTTCTAATAAACGGGAGGTATACTTCTTATGAATATTCATTCCATCCATTTAATTATCTTTTTAAACTTTCATAGAATAAATCATCAGGCTTCAAATTAAGTCGCAGATATCTACACACTTTCTCACCATAGTGATATGAATTATCGCTCCTAAAATACAAATTCACCCTCAACCCAAATTTCAAAACAATGAAAGCTGCACTCTCAGAAACTTCATCCATCCCAAATTCACAATCTAGGCAACACAGAATCTTAAAATTTATAGCTTGCACAAACTTTACATACTATGTTCCATCAAACTTCCTCTCACCCCACTGCTCATTATCACAAAGAGGCAAGGGATACACCACCACCAACCAAGCTATCCAGAGAATGAGGTCAAAGTTCCGAAAACACTGGAAAAAACACGAATTGCAAAGAACAAAAAATCCAAACATGCTAAACACCATATAAATAAATACACATGCACAAACAACATCTGAGAACCCAAAAAAGGAAAAACATAGATAATTTATAGAGATAGAGAGAGGGTGTTTGTTACAGAGGAATTGAGCTTGCTAGGAGCCATGGCTGAGTAATCTGACACAGAGAAAGAGAATACGGATTCCCTTCTTTCAGCGCTCACAACAACTGCGTGATTTAGAGAAACTTGGCCATGTAACGGTAAAAGGAGCTAGAGGGAGACAGAGGATATTGGAGGAGTTCGGAGCAAACAAACAACGCGTGGCGGAGTGAAGGACTCAAGGTCAAGGTGTCTGTGTCTAGTCTATGTAGGAGAGAAGTCAAACCAGCCAACCGAATAAACAAAACAAAAAGGAGTCAGATTTCGTGCACTTCGGAATGGGTTTGTATATTATCGTTTATATAATGGGATGAATTCAGCAACTCCTTTGGACCGGGAGCAGGGTGGGTGGGAGTGGCAACTGGTACCCCTCCACTACGCATTGACTTTTTCTAGATCTGTCCAAGAATTTGTACAGATATTTTAAAATAACAAATTAATTTATATGCAAAATTATATTTTTCACGATAAATTACTTTTCACGACAAAATTTATAAATTCTAAATTTGTAGATAACATTTTCGAGATGAGTACTATATTTTTGTTTTTTTTTTTTTTTTTTTTTAAAAATATATATATATATATAAGATATACATATTTTAAAATTGTGTAAATCATTTTTTTTAAAAACAAATTTGATACATATCTACTGCCAAATTCTTGGATGTTGAGATAATTTTAGATAATTTATAAATAATAATAAAAAAATAATAAATAATAAGTAACGAATAGTAAAAAACTTTCATCTAACCTCATATGTATAAACAAACAATGCATAATCTCTCTCTACATTTGTCTCTTAATAAAAAAGTCCACATTTAAATAGTAAAAGTGTTTCTTCTCATTTCATCATTATAATTTTTTAAAATTTTTATATAAAATATAATAAATAATTTAACATTTTTAAATCTTAAAAAATAATAATATTAAAAAAATAATATTCTAACAATATTTTATTTAACTTTCATTTCAATTCATTTCATATCAACTCACTATCCAATCGGCATATTAAAATACAATACCATTAAATCTCACTTAATTCTTTCTTTCTCTTTAATTGTATCTCTAAAAATAATAGAAACATGATACTTTTATTTCATTGAAAGAACTAGAAAGTATCTATTTAATATAAGATTTAGACCATTATAATAAAGTAGAATAGGGATTGCCTTAAGGACCACGAGGGAGGGTTCGAAAGTTGCCTAAAAATAATAAAAAAAAAAAAGCAAACATAAACTAACACCACAAGCAACAATAGGCATAATAAATAGTAAATTAAATACTCAGCCATCAATACAAGAAAAAAGAAAAAAGAATTGTTACATACACAAAAAATGAGTGTTCAATAAGTATATATTCTAGAATTGTATAAATCAAATTATTTTTCTTTTTTCATTATGATGTGATATAAATATTTTTTATCATCCCATTTCTTATTTTAGGAAAATGTTAAATGGAGGAAAGAAAAAAAACTAATTTAATACGAAGAGTAACTGTAGCAATCATATATATTTTATTTAATATCTCTAATGAAAAGAATTAAAAAAAATAGTATTTAATGGAGGAAGGAAAATAAATAAATTTAATACCTTAAAAGCATTTTAGACCACGGAGCGTGGAAGTTCGGCCCAATTCCTGAAAAGGCTGAAAGCCCACACGAACACCAAAGTGCACAAAACGGAAAGCCATACGATGGAGAACGCTCTCTTCCAACTTTCCCATTCGTTGGTAAATCTCTCTACCCTCACGATCTCCAACTCGCGGTGGGAGACGGTGTCCTGAAAAACCTTCCTTCAAGCTTAAACCCTCCTTCCATGGACTCCCTCCAAGCCACCTACAGAGACGAAGACGAAGAAGATGAAGACTCCGCACATCGCTTTGCCTCCCCCACTCCCACTCCTACTCCCAACCTCACCACCACCGAACTGCCACCGCCGTCTAGCCCTACCACTGCTATTGAACCCCAAAACGACTCCAAACCAGACCCCATTAGCTCCGAATCCGAAGATCCGGCTTCCTCTGACACCAACAAATCCCCCAGATCCACCCACAACGTCCCCACCGAGAACGATAACGACAAAGAAAACGACAACGACGACACCACTACCACAACCAATACCACCAACAACAACAACGACGAGGAGGAGGAGGACGAAGACGACGACGAAGACCCTCCTCCCAAGAAGCAGAAACCCCTTTCATCTCTTACTGCCCAGCCTACAATAACCAATCACCCACATGACAATGCTGCCCCAATGGAGGCCGAAGCGACCCCTCCGACGACGACGACGCCAACAACCGCAACCACCGCGAAGAAATCGAAGAAGAAAAACAATAACGTTTGGGCCACGAAGTCGACCCGCAAAGGAAAGAAGAAGAACAAGTCCAATAACAACCACAATGCCCCGGCAGAGGAAACCGTCCTCATCACCCCGATCCAGAAGTTCCCGGATAAGTCCGACGATACCCCGGACATGAAAATATGCCTCTCGAAGATCTACAAGGCCGAGAAAGTTGAATTGAGCGACGACAGATTGAGCGCTGGGAGTGCCAAGGGTTATAGGATGGTTAGAGCCACCAGAGGAGTCGTGGAGGGATCTTGGTACTTCGAGATAAAGGTTGTCAGACTGGGAGAGTCGGGGCACACGCGTCTCGGGTGGTCGACGGAGAAGGGGGACCTCCAGGCTCCGGTTGGGTACGACGGGAACAGTTTCGGATACAGAGATATTGATGGGAGCAAGGTGCACAAGGCGTTGAGGGAGAAGTATGGGGAAGAGGGGTATAAGGAAGAGGATGTTATTGGGTTCTATATTAACTTGCCGGAGGGTGGTTTGTATGCGCCCAAGCCCCCGCATTTAGTATTGTACAAGGGGCAGAGGTATGCATGCGCGCCGGATGTCAAGGAGGAAGCTCCAAAAGTGGTCCCTGGTAAGTGTTTCTTCACCCTATATCGTGCACTATATGTGTTTGTAGCTATTGTTGGGGAGCATCTCGTAGAATTTCTATTGCAATGTGATGACATATGTTGGCCGTTTCTTGGTTATGCTGATGTCAAGTAGTGTCGATGGATTGTATTTAGGATACCATGGTGATAGTTTTGGCATTGATTGCATGGTTTCCAAAATGTCCTTTTGTTTATGTTGCCCCATTTAAAGTTCTAACTCGAGCTCGAGATCAAACAAATAACGAGGCATTGAATAGTAATTCAAATGGTTGTGATCATGTAAAACTTGGGGAGAAGATCCTGTTCGTGTGGCATGGAAAAGGGTGGTGATTAGGTGTATATGCCATTTTTGGAGCTTGACTTTCGAAGTTCACATTTGTCAAGGGTTGGTATCTACTTGGAACAAGATTGTTGTCAAATTTTCAATGAGGACCAGAGTCCAACCAAGCCTTAGTAATAGTTATTCTCTTTAACGTGTATTTCAGAAGTTCAAATTTTGTAAGAATGAATAAACAGGCTTAGATAAAAAAAAAAGATGTTATAACTATTCTGAGGTAAGCTACACACAATGAAAAACTTGCATTTGTCACAAACATACGAATCCATGGATCTTCTACTTTGTTTAAATTGTTTGTTGTCGCAGTTCATACTTTTTGTTGTCAAATTTCATTGAGGACCATGGACCAACTAAGATGGAGTCTATATGTTTGTAGTGGGTTGAAGTTTTTGATATACAAAATTTTTTTTATTGGTAAAGTTTTTGACATACAATTAGTTTATAAATCATACTCATGGTGGAAAAAGTGGATGATTGGGTATGACCTCATGTTCAATTGATTAACTGGGTATTAAGATGCATAAAATGTATTAATTTTTTATATAAATTTTATTCCAATAGTACATCATAAAATTATTATGCCAAACTGTGGAAGATGGCACCGGCTTGTATGTTCTGGTGTATTGGAGGGAAAGGAGGGCGTTAGTTCAAAGACTGCTAGAAAACGGTGTTGGAGCTCAATTCCCCATTTATTTTTTTGATAGGTAAATTTTTTTTTTATTAAACCAAGTAATTAGGCATAACCCACGTACATAGGGGGTATACAAAAGAAAACACCTAATTACAAGCTAGGAACTAGAAATAGCAACAATGAAATCATGAAACCAAGCCCCATCAAGTACTATAGCAGACTATGTATGGAAGAAAAAATCTCTAATCTCTCCCAACGAGCATTCTCTATCTTCAAAACTACGACTGTTCCTCAAGACAAATACACCACATAAGACATTGGGAAACCATCTTCCAAATGGCAACAATTTGGTGATTACCTTCGGTACCTTTCCAACAAGCCAGAAGATCTACCACCCTCCCAAGCATCACACCCAAGCAATACCAATCCTATTAAAGATGGCATCCCATAGAACCCCTGCCACCGCACAATGGAGAAGTAGGTGATCCATGGATTCTCCATTCATTTTACACATAAAGCACCTATCTATAAGGATGATACCACGCTTTCTCAAATTATCAGTTTTCAGGATTTTCCCATGAGAAGCCAACCAACTAAAAAAAGCAACCTTGAGAGGCACCTTGCCCCTCCAAGGAAAAGAGTGAGGTGATTGGCATCTCGGTCCTCATCTATTAATATTCTGTGTTATCGGAATGTGGTCCATAATAGATTAGAGTGTTTTGTTTTTACTTTCCATGAATTTTTAGCATTTCTTCCCTTCTTGTGTACCAGGTTTTTTTGTTTTTGTTTTTGTTTTTTTATAGGTAAAAGGAATTTTATTAATAGATATGAAAATAGGTGTGCCCAAGTACACAAGACGTATAACTTTATGTAACGCCCCAATGGAAGACCAAAACCACATAGCCTATACTCCAAAAGGACTAGTCAATGATACAATTGGAGCTCTATTGGAATCTTATAAAGAGCAAAAACTTTTCTTTTCCAAGCAATGTGGGATCTCATTCACCACCCATAACCCACATGTCCCAGGATTAAAATCTGGCTCTGATTCAATTTGTAACGCCTCAATAGAAGACCCAAATCACATAGCCTATACTCTAAAACGACTAGTCAATGATAAAATCAGAGCCCCATTGAAAACTTATAAAGAGTAAAAACTTTTCCTTCCCAAACAATGTGGGATCTCATTCACCGCCTACTCTTACCATTATCATATGGGGTATCACACTTTGGTTTCACCCTTTTTAGTTATGAAGAAGATTTTATCTTAATAAAATCTATATATTTTTTATTGGCACCGGGTGCCTGGGAGCAGTATCCCGACAAATCCTGGGGGTTCAGGCCCTCGACAAGTAGTTTTCTGCAATTGTACATCGGATAATTCAAGGAAAAAATCCTCTAGTCTGATGACCCCTAGAGATTGTTTGCACCTAGTGAGATTCGAACTTTGGATCTTGTAACTAAATATATATACACCGCAAACACACAGTTGGCCGATCCATTCTTTCTAGGCATGGAATGGCCATTGTATCTTTTCTTACCCTTTAGACCTACGTCACTTTTGGGCTTCCACTTTCCTTGCAGCCCTTACTCGAACCAAGAAAACAATATTAGTGTTTCATTAGTGGTTTTTTGCCTCTGAAATGCATACTAAAATCCTGGCATTCACCTCTCTTTGGCCAGAGGAAAATAGTTCACGTCAACCAAAATTACAATAATTTGTGTGTGTTAGTTATTTGACATTAGCTCAAATTGGAATGACATACTTTAAAAAAAAAGGATTTGATGAGGGCCAATTAAATATCAGCTGTTAAATTTTAACTTTTAATCACCTTTTAAGAACCTAATTGAGAATGAAATTGGCCTTTTATTAGTTAAAAAGTTTAAAAGAATACAGACAAGTGTTTCTGTGGTGATTTTCAAATTGAAAATACCTTGAGGATGGAATGGATAGTGTGACAACAAATGTAAATATCTTTTTATTTTTTATTTTTTGGTAAGTAAAAATATTATATATAAAAAAAAAGAGTAACCAAGTACACTAAATGTATACAAGAAAAACCTTGCCCATATTAGAAGCCCCTAACGACCCAAAAAACCCGTGAAAAAAAATCCAAAGTACACCAAGCCCGACCCCAAGCCCTTTTATTTTTATAGGTGGCAGCAAAAGTAAATGTCATTTTTATCATGGTGGTGGTTTGCCTATAATGGTGATTTAACTACGTGGATAACATTCATACATATTTTCTATTGAATGGTGGAGGGAGAAGCATGCCAACTTGATATAGGATGATAAGATAAGTGGTTGACTGGGAATCGCTTTAATGGATGCTTTTATGTTGTAGACTGCTTCTTGTGATAAGTTCCTGATTTTGTCTAAGTAGTAAATAATAAACATGTTGACTCCCTATATTCTATGTTGGTTTACATTTCTTTGATTTTACTATGGCAAACTTTCTAAGATGACCCCATATCTTTGTCACAATTCGCTTGTTTACTGATATGGTTAATTTACTTCCAGGTATATTTTCTGTTCTTTTTTTTCCTTGCAAAATGGGAACCAGAAAGTTGGAATTAAGAATGGTCAGGGAAAATGCTGCATGAGAAAATGAGTATGGTTTTTAACATGACCCTTCTCCTGGGTTAACAGGCAGAAAGTGAACTACTGGAGTCCAAGCATGATTTGACCTTTTGAAACTCAACTTTAATTTCAATCCGGTTAGGGTGTTTAAAAGAAATGGTACTTAAATTTCAGCATAAGAGGGCACTAGAGCTTTGTATTACTGCTGACAGTGATGGCAAAGAGGCGTGAACCCTATTGAAGTAACTAGCTTTGGTTTGACCCTGGCTGGCTAATCCCAATGGGAATGAAAAACATCTTAGTTTATTTGAGTGCGAGAATCTCTGCTAAGAGTCCTTTCATGTGCAAAAATTCTGCATTCTTTACCAACTATTGTATTACATATTATTTCAAAATTTTCTGGTTAGATGAGTATTTTTCTAACTATTTTACTGTTAAGGCAGTGGCAGACTCTTTTTAGCTTCCAAATTGTGTTTTTCATTGGAAAGGTCTATATTCACTTCGTGTGCAAATATTGTCTCTTCTATGCAGGAAGTGAGATATCTTTCTTTAAAAATGGGGTCTGCCAAGGAGTTGCTTTCAAGGATCTATATGGTGGTCGCTACTACCCTGCTGCTTCAATGTATACTCTTCCGAATCAGCCAAATTGTGTAGTCAAGTTCAACTTTGGCCCCGATTTTGAATTCTTTCCGGAGGACTTCGGTGGTCGTCCAGTACCTAGGCCCATGGTTGAAGTTCCTTATCACGCGTTTGACAACCAAGTTGAAAATGGAGTCTCAACCGAGAAGAAACATTAGCTAGCAAGCGGCTCCTTTCAGTTTTAACACTTGTGGAGCTGGGAGATGGATCTGAGTTTAACATCCTCTTGTAATTTTAGTCTCTCTTAAATTATGACTGACAAATTATTGGATGACATTGTAAACTTAGAATTTTTTCTATGAAAGAGAGAAAACCTGCATGTGAAATATAGTGATGTTGCTTGAGCCTAATGATATCATGCTAACTTCTAGTTTTAAATTTGATATTCTGGTTTTCATTACTGTGAAGTCTCTAAAAGAAGTTCGTTATAATTCATGTTATGATCTGTTGTAGTTCCTTTTGAAGTGATTAGATGGATTCACAACGAGTATACTAAGTAGTGGAACTGTGGAAAGCCACTTGTTTCAGAGAATCAGAATTATGCCACATACTGTTCAAAATACATTTTTCTTATCAGGAATTTTCACTATTTTGATAATTTGCTGTACAGTTGGTGATATGACGGGTGTTTTATCTTCTGAAACTCCTAATTCACAGATATTCAAGTATTTGGGTTAGCAGGAGATGAAAACGTATATTGCCAATGCTTCTCTTCGATTCTTTTACAGACCCAAAGGGAAAGATCAGATCACACACCCATGTGGTTCTCTCTCTCTCTCTCATGCACAGATTTTGTGTTCTAATTTACACATGCATGCACATATATTTTTTTTTGCTTCGGTCTTGGTTTGTTCGAAACAAACATGTTGCAACAGGTTTAGACTTGTTTTTACTGGCACATGCTCCTTGTTATGAAGTAAATTGGAAGACGTTGCCCAACTTAACCTCTTGCGTCCCTTGTGGCTTCATCATGCATTCTGTCGCCTGTAAACAAGAAAACTGGTCGTTCAAAGCAATATTATGCATTGTAATGGCGAGAAGTTCTCTCTGTTCATTATTTTCTTTCTGGTCATGGGAGGGGTAATTCTTTGCTGGTCAACCTATTAGCTAATTGAATCTATCCTTATGTTGACAGGAGGTTCTGATCTAATTATATTAGCACTTCAATTTAAGTGGTGAAGTGCAGGGAGGCAGAAACGACTAATTCATGATTAGAAAGCTCAGGTTGGTTGTATCAAAATTTTATGTGATATAATATGTTTTTATCGATATATATCCCATAAGTTTTGATTTGATCATTGTGTAACATTAGTATTGTCAGATGAATGTAAAAGGGGATTTGGATTAATAATGTGCAATAGGTATTGGTCCCCTAACGTAGCAGTTTACAGTCTAAACTGCCTGTAAATCATGGCCTATCTTTTATTACTCCTTTGAAAGTTTTAAATGAACTTTCATTTATTAGCGGTGCATTCTCCTTTTATGTAGAGGTTTTTAAGTATGATGCGTTCAACAGTTCTCAATTTTGTTTTGTTAAGTGGGCTCAAAGGTATGGAGAAGATCAGTGACTGCGAAGTGTGGTGCTGGACAAGTTGAGTGGTGTATTCTCATAGGATTTGGTCAAGTGGATAGCTTGACTAGAGCTAGACATCATTTTGTTGTTGGTGATGTTGGGTAGGCGTTTAGCGTTTTGATGATAAATCTGATTTTTACTGAATTGCTAACACTTTTGACAGTCACAATACACCATAGCTACCTACTGATAACAGCCAGTCTCACAAACTAAACCTATATCTGCAGTAGCCTACAGACAGGTGGTGATCCTAATTTTATTAATTGCCATCATTTATAACAAAAAAAATACCATAATACAAAAACAAATCTTAGGGGTTAAAAAATCCCAAAAGTAAGATTAAAAAAATTGTGTATATGCTAAGACTAAGAAATGGCCCCATATTCAATAGGTTTTCCAGACAAAACTACACAGCAATCAGCCACCTAGGCCTAACAGTATGTAAGTAATTGCTCCTAGAGTGTTGTCACATCTCTTTTACCTGCCTCAGCCAATAAGTGCACATTACTGTTCTGGCACCATCCCGCTATGTTGCATAGTTCACTGTATGGTTCCAGCAAGCAAACTTTTGTTTTGCCTGTATGTGTACACTTGTCTCAATCCAGCTCAAACCCTTGTTTCCCAGCTTATGCCAATGACCTACACCTGTCCATGCCTAACTCTTGATTCGTATGCATGAATGGAGAGTTTATTGTATGACATTATCCGCCCCAATCACCAAATCAAATTCCATGTCTTAATAAATCCCTACTCTGCTTTTGATTCAATCAAGTTGCCGAAATGTGATTCTTCTATCTCGTTGAACTTCGTCGTAGTTACATCATAGAATTTCCAAAGTTATAACAAGTTCCCATCATGGAATGTTAATGGAAGCAAACAATTGCTTCGATGCACCCAACGAAAGCTAGAACCTCCTTTGTAAGCTTTTTTTTTGGTTTGGGGGGGGTGGGGGGGGAGGTGTTAGATGTGAAATCTACTAAATTTACATGTTGCTTAGTCATATAGAGCAAAGCCAAAATAGATCCAAATCCAAATGAAGGGAACCCTGAATTTCTTTTTTTTTTTGATCGGTAAACAGATTTTTATTGATCAAAAGAGAGACATAGAGTGTCCAAGTACACGGGACATATACATGAACACGTTCACAATGTCTAAGAGATACAAGAAACTCATGAAAAGACCTGCCATGAAAATCAATTACAATCGACCAATGGAGTAAAGTATTGAAAAACAAAATTCTAAGCTCTTCCATTGATCTTTCTTGATCTTCAAAGCATCTTGCATTCCGCTCCCTCCAAATGCACCACCATAGACAAATAGGTAGCATCTTCCATATGGATGCAATTTGAGTGTTGCCCCTAATGCCTCCCCAAGAGGCTAAAAAATCAGACACCCTTTCCGGCATCACCCACGCTAACCCCACCCGTGCTAAGACATCTGTCCATAAAGACATGGCAACCTCACAATGTAGTAATAGATAGTCAACGGACTCACCACTCTTCTTACACATGTAACACCAATTTATAGCGATAATGCCACGTTTCCTTAGGTTATCTATGGTAAGAATCTTCCCCAAAGATGTTGTCCATACAAAAAAAGCTGCCTTTAGCGGTGCCTTTGTCTTCCAAATGCTTTTCCATGGGAATGAGATTGAGTTGTGCAAGTTTAAGGAATGGTAGAAAGAGCGAGCCGTGAACACTCCCTTCTTAGATGGATGCCAACATAACTTGTCTTCTCCTTCCCCCGACACACTAGTGGAATACACAAAATCAAAAAAGGCCGAAAGGTCGTCCATCTCCCAATCTTGTGCATCTCTATGAAAAGTGAGGTTCCATTGGGAAGAGCCATGGGAAGAGATAATCAGATCTGCGATAGAAGCTTCTTTCCTTCTTGCTAGGCTATAAACTTGTGGATAAACATCCTTGAGTACCCGATCACCACACCATAAGTCATGCCAAAACTTTACCTTAGATCCGTTGCCGACTTTGAAGCAAGTAAGCGTTGCATATGTGTCCCACCCTCTTCTAATGTGTTTCCAAAGCCCAACTCCATGAGGTCCACTCACTGCATTAGAACACCACCCTCCCCAAGATTCCCCGTGCTTCAACGCAATAACGGTTCGCCACAAGGCATCCCGTTCTTGGTGATATCTCCATAACCATTTGCCAAGCAAGGCTTGATTGAAAGTTCTCAAATTCCGTATACCCAAACCTCCTTCCTTTATAGGGGAACAAATTGTGGCCCATTTCACCAAGTGAAATTTAAACTCATCTTTGATCCCTCCCCATAGGAAATCACGTTGAATTTTCTCCATGCGATGAGCCACCTTAGCAGGGAGCGGAAATAAGGAAAGGAAATATGTTGGTAAGTTAGACAGAGTGCTTTTTATGAGAGTCACCCGGCCCCCTTTAGATAAGTACATCCTCTTCCAACCAGCTAGTTTCCTCTCCATTTTTTCTATTACAACATCCCAAATAGATTTCGTTTTGAACGCCGCGCCTAATGGAAGACCAAGATATTTCATGGGCAGCTGAGTTATCTTACCCTCCAAGATGGATGCCAGACTCTCCACATTGGGTACATGTCCCACTGGTACTACCTCTGATTTAGCCAAGTTCACCTTCAAGCCTGACACAGCTTCAAAGCATAATAAAAGAGCTCTCAAAGCTCGGATTTGCTCCCGTCTGGCCTCACAAAAGATTAGTGTATCATCGGCAAACAAAAGGTGAGTGATGTTAAGCAAACCTGAACTTGCCTCTCCCACTGAGAATCCTGATATGAATCCTCCCTCTACCGCCCCTAAAATCATCTTGCTGAAAGCTTCCATCACAAAAACAAAGAGAAGAGGAGAAAGAGGGTCTCCTTGTCGCAAACCTCGAGAGCTCTTAAAAAAACCTTTGGATGTGCCATTCACCAAAACAGAGAAACAAGGCGTGGAAATACAATGAAGGATCCAGGAACACCATTTAGAGCCAAAGCCGCATCTTTCCAACATATAAATTAAGAAACTCCAGTTGACGTGATCGTAAGCTTTCTCCATGTCTAACTTACAAAGGAGTCCCGGCTCTCCTGATTTAATACGACTCTCCAGACATTCGTTGGCTATAAGCACCGAGTCAAGGATTTGCCTACCTTGAACAAATGCATTTTGAGGCTTCGAAATCAAGCCTTCCATCACCTTACTCATTCTGTTCGCCAATACTTTGGATAAAATTTTGTATAGCCCACCCACCAAACTAATGGGACGAAAATCTTTCACTTCTACAGCTCCGGGCTTTTTAGGAATGAGTGCTAAGAATGTACTATTAAGGCTTCTCTCAAAACGCCCGCTTCTATGAAATTCATGAAAAACCTCCATAATATCATCTTTAAGCACATCCCAACATGTCTGGAAGAAAGCCATGGAGAAGCCATCGGGACCTGGGGCTTTATCACCCGCCATACCTTTAATCACCGACCTGACCTCTACCTCATCAAATGGCCTCTCGAGTCGTTCCGCAACCTGCGGGTCAAGAACATCAAACACCAACCCGTCAAGTCTTGGTCTCCACCCAAATTGTTCCGAAAACAACTTATCATAGTAATTGACAATGTGGTCTGAAATTTCGGTATGGTTGGAAGAGACCGCCCCATCTATCAACAAAGTATCTATAGCATTGTACCGCCTATGTGAGTTGGCCACTTGGTGAAAAAACTTGGTGCATCTATCCCCTTCCTTTAACCATAAAGCTCGTGATTTTTGACGCCACGATATTTCTTCCAAAAGAGACAACCGTTCAATTTCCGCAATCACTTGGGATTTGCGGGCCCGCTCGGATTCAGTGCAAACCCTCTCCTCTTCCACACCCTCCATGTTCTTAAGCTCCTCCATTAGAACAGATTTCTGACTGTCCACATTACCAAACTCTTGTATATTCCACTCCTTCAGGTCCTTTTTCAAAGACTTTAACTTGCAAGCCATTTTATAGCTAGCGTTACCATTAAAATGGTAAGAAGACCACCATTGTCTTATTCTGTCCAGAAAACCCTCCGACTTCAACCACATGTTCTCAAATTTGAAATGCCTTGGGCCTCTTCTGATGCCCCCACAATTCACAAGAATGGGGAAATGATCTGAATACAACCTGGGAAGTCTCTTCTGAATGAGATCTGGATATTGTGCCTCCCATTCCGGAGAGATTAAAAATCTATCTATCCTCGACCAAGATGGAAGTTCTCGATTGCTAGACCAGGTGAAGGAACCACCTGCAAGAGGAATATCTAGTAAATTCTGTTCGGAAATGAAGTTAGAAAAATCTACCATTGATGAGTTGAAACCCGAGCCACCTGATCTCTCGCTCGGGAAACGGGTGACGTTAAAATCACCTCCAATACACCAAGGTAAGTCCCATAAACTGTTAATACCGGCCAACTCATCCCATAGTAGCCTTCGAGACCGGTCAAGATTAGGACCATAGACGCCTGCAAAAGCCCACTGATAACCATCCCTTATGTTCTTAAACGAGCAAGCCACCACATAATCCCCCACGCAATCTTCCATTTTTTCCACCACTCGTTTGTCCCACATAACTAGTATGCCCCCGGAAGCTCCATTGGACGGTAAGTACAGCCATCCCACATGCATACCGCCCCACAAACTCCTAATAGTACGAAGAGAAATAAGTGCCAGTTTAGTTTCTTGTAGGCAAACAACGTCTACTTTCCAACTACGGAGAAGGGACCTAATAAGTAGTCGTTTATTCATGTCATTGATCCCTCTCACGTTCCAAGATAAGATTTTAGGCTTCATTAACAATATAGACGTCCCTCCCTTTTGCTCTATCTCTTCCCGAGGTTCCCTCCTTATTATCATAATTAATGGAGCATTGCAATCTTTTCAATTCTCTCTCCTTTTTAGCAGCCGACTTCAGTACCGTAGAACGACCAGCTTCCATGGCTACTAAGAGAGCCATGAATTGGTTTTCGTACCCTTCACATGAAATCCCCACCCAACCATGAAGCTCCTCTACTTTTTTTAGTACCCAATCTGAAGCTCGAGGTGCGATATGAGGTGGGAGCATCTGTAAGGGTGACGGGCTACCCATCTCCTCCTCTTCTCCACCCACAGAGTCCCCATAAATGCTCAGCTGACTGGTACTCATCTCCTTTCCAGCGACAGAATCTGCTCCCGCCAAGATAGTGAGTCTTGACCCACCCATAGTTGCGTCTGATTCAACCACTTCATCGGGACAACCTGTGACTGGTTCCGCAAGCTCCAACCACGTCATCGGGACTGTCTGTGTCTGGTTCGAAGACTTAGGCTCGAACACAGTAGCCAGAGCAACATCACGTATAAGTTCCGAACCTCCTATGGTCTTGTCGCTGCTCGCAAACGGCTCCTCTGACGTCGTCGACTTAGTCTGTGCGCCGATACTCTTCATCGTGACATTCTGTGCAGTATTCGGGCCATCGTGAGCACAGAGGCCGTCGTACATCTCTTCTACTTGCTCTGGTTCTGTACCCGCCGGCGATGCAACGTCCAACGTGGCCTCTGCAACCTTCGACGGAGTCGACTGCGTCGTTTCCGGCGACGGTGGCTCAGGCCCACTCGTCGACGGGCCACCTGCGGCCTGCATCTTCTTCCTCCAGAAAGGGCCACCCTGCCGTGCCCTCTTGGGCTGGGTTTCAGTATACAACACTTGGCCCTTCCCCTTAGGCCCACCATCCGTGTCCCCAAGGCCCAAATGGCAACCCGAGCCCACTCCTTCCAATCCATAACCCTCAACGCACCGTATCAACTCCCCAACTCTATTAGTTAGCTCCCCCAACGATTCCTGCACTTCACGTAACTCCTTCAGAAATTTTCCTTCTTTTAGTCCCATCACCCCTCTGCCATCACCTACTCCACACTGTGTTTCTGCCGAAAAGGGAGTTAATCCCTTTTGCAAGTCTCCCATCACATTGAGCTGCACAGTTCGAGGCACCTCCAGTGCCTCCTTGTACGACTTGGATGGCCAAGTTTTCACCCTCTCAGGCGATGGGTTTCTTCCCTGGACACCTACTCTGCCCATGTCCTTCAACACTGCCACCATCTTCCTCCACCCCATTCCTGCCTTGTCTTCAGGTATGAGAATGTAGCTCCTGCGTCCTCCCCCCCCATACACAGCCAAAGCCATATATGAGCCACGAGAGTTAGAGCAACGCTGGGCTGTAAGGCCTCTGTCGCCTTCCCGTCGAGCTGAGTA
This sequence comes from Juglans regia, assembly GCF_001411555.2. NCBI lineage: Eukaryota > Viridiplantae > Streptophyta > Magnoliopsida > Fagales > Juglandaceae > Juglans > Juglans regia. The sequence continues at coordinate 20,549,329 of NC_049905.1, read as the reverse complement.
GAAGCCTTTGTTCTCAGCCTTCAAACACGCCTCCAGTGAGTTAGCCAACCAACTGATAGTCTCTAAACCCAACCATATGCAAACTCACACCTTTCCATCCTTTCTCAGTAATGGACACCCTATCCCCAAGTCTTCTCACCTCAAAAACCTTTGACTCTATAGCTAAACAACTAAAAGAGTTCATTTTGAAGTAGAACACAAACCATAAACTTGGTCCTCTCGAAGATGACACAAAACTGGAAGGGCAAAAACTCGGAACCCTGAATTTCATATCAGTTTGAAGTGCAAATAGAAGCTATGCTATCAATTCCATACAAGTAATCAAGATTTAGATGGTCATAATAGAAATGAAACAAATTAATCATACACGAGGGAGTGTTTGTGGTTTATTAGTGCCACTAGGCACTAGGTTTATTTAGGTGGTATAATATATGACTATATTGAGTTGCTCAATGGAGTGCAAGTCAGAAAAACATGGGAGGATGAGATGTTTTTCCCCCTCCTGGTGAGTACATCAGCAAATAAAAGCTAATGTATGCAATGAAAATCATTTTACTAGTGCAAATTTTGAATTGTTTGGAAAAATAAAACGGCTTCAACTCTTCTTCTGTTAGTCTTTATATTGCTGCAATGTTCACTGATCCACATCTCACTATCATATTGACTTGTTCAGTGTTTTTTCTGCTGCTAATATATGGGGGAGTTGAGACCCTCTTGTGAAGACAGAGAATGGAGAGGTTGGTGCCTTTTGGAAGGGAAAGATGGCGTTTTCCTGAACGAAGGCCTCTTGTTGAGATGTTGCAGAGTTCGCTTCGTGTAAAGAGATCGAAAACGGGGTGAAGCTTTCTCCTTAAACTTGAGGATGGCAAAGAAAAGTAGTCTCAAAGATAGAAGAATGACTACAACAGCTCCTAAGTCCCACCATTTTGAATGATTCAGTTGAACACCAAGCATGCTAGTGAGGACAACCTCGCCTTTTAGTTTGGGTTCTCCAGGTGCAAAAGAATCAAACTCGAGGCCGATCATATCGTTCTTGTATGCTCCCTGCATTTTTCAGTATAAAAGTGATGAATCCAATGAACAATCCATTGTCCTGCTATATATGTTGAAACATGCATGTAACTTCTAGTTGCATTACCTGTAAGGCCCAAGCACCATAATTGATGTACGAAATTGGGTATCGCCAGAAAACCTTGGGAAGATCAGGGATCAACCGGAAGAACCCAGAGGTCATCATCATAATCCCCTACATACATGAATAGGCATTTTTATTTCTTTGGGTGAACAAATGTGTATATATAATATATATTGGCATTTTAGCTGAAGGAGAATGAAGTATCAGTTTTTCTTACTATGTATCCGGCTCCTACTATGACCCCCATCAAGAAATTAGGAACAAGTGAAGCTATAATCATCATGGTGCTCTCAATTACTGCAATAGAGCTGATGAGATCAAGGCAGATATACACAAAAGGAGAAAATTCAGGCCGGGATTTCACCATATAGTAAGTAATAGCTGCTGTAGCTATTGACATCACAGCCACAAATGGGAGAGAAGAGAGGAAATTGGACAGAATGTACACAGCAATCCCATAATGCCCATTCAGCCTCTCTCTATAGAAAACCTGTTCAATGAAAAACTTATCATCCAACACAATAGATCATGTAACAAATTGTTGTTAAAAATAAGTTCTGTCCTGACCATCTTTGAAACATACTAGTTTACCTTCATTTCTTCGAGAAAGGATGGAAAACCTCCAATTGACATGAATGTCATAAAGCCCGCCACAAATCCGCCGCATGCTCCGCGAGCCAAGATTGAGGTATAGCTTGTTCCGACATCGAAGAAGATGCTACCGACGCATATAGATAAGGTTATGTAGATTATGATCCTTAACCAGTAATACCCTACATCTCTATACATATTCACAAAAGATCTGTGTGTCAATGTTGAGAGTTGCTTCCATAGTTTGGCTTGGCTTCCACTTTTTCTCTCAATTGCAAGTCCTTCCTGCAGCATAAGTACGGATCAGAACCTTTAATATTAATTTATTAGGATGCCAGATAATGTTCATCACAACATAAAAGAAAATCTTAATGTAGGAAGCTAGAAATCAAGCAGCATGTGTGAACTTTGCTTCTGAGAAAATAGATTGCGGCGTCCCGACTAATCCCAAGGTGCACAAGCTTCTGATGAGTTTTTCGCAAGTGAACATCTATTTCTTTATTGATGTAACAGAGATGACAAAAGCCACATTAAGATGGAATATGGGCAATGGATGTTAGCCGCAAAAGAAAGTAGAAAAAGGACCTTATAAACATGCATCCAGTAGCACGCAGCTAAAACCTCAATGCAAAACGCTAGCTTACAATGGATAAAATTTGTTGAATCCTCATTCTTGCCCTTGTTGCATACTCTGAGCACCTGTATTTCTCGACAAGCTTTGCTTTGATCTCTACTGCTGCTAAGTTCATCAAAGGATCTGATGAGTTCTGGACTCCCTGTCATTATAAAAAGACCAGCATTTGAAGTAAGCTCATAGTTTTAAGGACAAGATCATGCATGGCAAAAATCTTAAAACTACGACATGCATTTGTTCCTTTTTGTTTGATTAGTTTTGAAGTTTCTATAAAATCATATTAACAAGCTTTCACATCCAAAGATACTTGACAAAAATGAGATACCAAGCAGCATTTCAAAAGTTGGAATATAATATAAATAATTAAATCTATCTCAATAGCTCACTCATTGATGGAGAGTCTGATCCACACGTGAAGAGAAGTATTAAGAATATAATATAAATAATTAAATCTACCTCTCCCTGACAACAACCTAAACACTTGTATATATGACAGTAAAAGTGTTACCATATACATACACGTATTCTGTGAGATTCCAACAAAGACATCGTCACTACATCGAAGTCTGAATTTATACAACGGAGGAAGTGATCAGAGGGATTTCTTCGACTTGGGCATGGAAATCCAGCTTTGTCAAAGAACTGTAAAATCATGTAAACGAGTACCTTTCAATTTATATATAGGATTATATATATTTTCACATAGCAAAAATACATCATCATCACTCTGACAGTACTGTATGTATACCTCAATGGCCAACTTTGCTGCTCCAAAATATACTGTTTGGCCACCAGAAAGAAGAAACAGATCATCAAAGAGTGCAAAAACCTCACTACTTGGCTGATGAATGGAAGAGATGACAGTTCTGCCATCATGAGCAATTCTTCTCAGAGTTTGAACAACAAAGAAAGCCGAGGCACTGTCAAGGCCACTGGTTGGTTCATCAAGAAACAAGAGGCATGGCCTTGTGAGGATTTCAATGGCAATGCTTAGTCTCTTTTTCTCCCCTCCACTTATACCTCTTAAATGCCAGTTTCCAATTAATCTGTCTGCGCAATCTTGGAGACCCATTTCTGTGATTGTTCCCTCCACAATGACATTAATCTCTTCTTTGGTCATGGTAGTTGGAAGCCTCAGATGGGCTGAGTATTTTAAGGTTTCTCTCACTGTTAATGTTCCCAGCATTATATCCTCTTGGGTTACATAAGCCTGAAATTTTAAGGGGGAAAAAAGGGGAAAATGAACAGAATTTGAAAATAAATTGGTCAAATTAAGAAGTGGCCCTTCATATTCTTTATATGCTAGAAAATTGCTTACATGATGCACATCATTAACTAAGTTTATTAAATGAGATATATATTATGTACGTTATATATAAATAAGTTAGCATGCATTCTATTATAGAAAAATAAATAAATAGAATGCATTCTATTATATGAGTGTCGATGTTAACATATTGATGTCCTCCTTTTATATTAAAAAAAAAATGATATATACAGTTTTAAGGTGTATAAGTTTCGTATATATATTCATTTTTTAAAAAAAAGAAAAACTCTATTCATCATACTCACATACCGCATACCATATTTTTTATTTTTTTCTCTTATCAAATATGTAGTGTATGAATGATTAGTAGAAGAATTCAATTAGTTTAAGAAGAATAAAATCAAAAAATTTAAAAATTTAAAAATTTAAAATAAATAAGAATAAGTATAATGTGTGGTGTGTGAGGATGATGAGTAGCAAAGCTCTTAAAAAAGTGGGTATATCTGGAATCCACATGAAAATATTATTTTTTAATAGTGGACCTATTTTTTTCAAAGTGAATGTATGAAACTTGTACATTCTAAAACTGTACTTGCAATTCTTAAAAAAAACTTCAAATTTTTAGTATCCTTGCACTCATTTATTTCTATGTTAATGATAGGGAAATCTAACAACCTTACTTAAAATTGCTATCAAGAGGAATAAATTATAGACTCTTTTAGTTTTTTTTTTTTTTTAAAAAAAAAAAAAAACTTTATCACAAAACTAAAAAGACATGGGTTGAGAAAATCAAAAGAAGATATGTTAGGAAAGCTAGTAGACACCATTAAACTTAAATGAGAATGACTAATCTAATCAGTTATATAATATTTGCACTTTAATAGCTTTATTAAAAACTTCATTAATACATGATTTTCTACACTAAATATGCATATAAGGGGGATAATTTGCCTCTTTATATATAGAACACCCCAAAACAACCCCCTTCTCAAAAAGGAAAAAGAGAAAATGAAAGGAGCCAAAGGTCTTGATTCTTGAAATTAACTTTGGCCAAAGGCAATAATTCTGATTTAAAATGACTTACAAGAACACCATAGTCTAGTCTCTTTTTCTTCCCATTGAGGAGAACATTTCCAGTCATGACAACATTTCCTGACAGCCTGCCTGCAAAAGCTCAAGGCTCATTAACAACAACAATCAAGACAATCAACTACCTAATAATCAATCAAAAGCAACTTTCTAGAAGAGTTCTTCTTATTTTGATAATCATTTTTAAGTAATTTTTTCTTTAAATAGTTAACTTGTTAAATTATTTATAATTTATATGAAAATAATTTATATGAAAAATGTAATTGAAGATGACAAACGGTTAAATGTCTCGAGACATTATTTATAATTTGACTTAGGTCCTGTTTAGATTAAGAGAGATTCAGAGATAAAATGAGTTGAGATACTTTGTGAATAATAATAAAATTTATTAATTAAAATTTGTAAATATTAACGGGATCAATCCAAACCGGCAAAGAAACCTTTTCCCTTTTCAGCAAAAAGATCAGATATCTAAAGTCGCTGATATTTCCGGAAAAAAGTGCCAAAAATATGAAAAATAAAATAAATTGGGTCGGTTGCATTTATTTTCTGGAAACAATTTTCTATTAATGTAGTGGAAACACGAAAATTGAAGTTCCCTTTTTCATGTCTGTTTTCCGCTCTCATTTTTTGTTTACTCTTTTAATTTACAATTTATAGGTGATCATGATCATGGCCGGGAAGAGGGATTTGGCCGTGATCATTTTCTTTTAATAATATTCCGGCCGTCTTGAAGCTTTCTCTGGTTTCAGCACTGGATCAAGAACAGCAAGCACTAAAACATTTTTATTTATATGTTTTCTTTTTGTTATCATAAAGCAGTTTTTTAAGTATGATTTAATATATATATATATATATGTGTGTGTGTGTGTGTGTGTATATATATATATATATATATATATATATAAGCAACTGAACAAGCTCTTGATTAACTTTCAAGTTTCAAGCAGGAATGGAAGCTCTTTCATGCATGCACATTAAGTTTAGATCATGTTACTTGAACCAAAGCTGACTGCAAGTCTGCATGCTCTTGCTCTACATGAAAAAAATCAGCATGCAAGAGCATGGATGGTCACAAGGAGAGCTAGCTAGGGCCGGGCAAAAACCCATGCACTGAAAATCCTTTGCATGCTCAACTTGAGAGAGAGAGAGAGAGAGAGAGAGAGAACCTGCTAAAGAATCAAGAAGGGTGGATTTCCCAGAACCAGAAGGACCCATAATAGCCATGATCCTGCCAGGCTCAGCAAAACCACTGAGCCCATCAAGCAATCTTCTGCTATGTCCATTCCCGAAGTTTGGAATTACAACAGTAAGATCTTGCCATAACAAGTACATTCTCCTCTCATAATCTCTGCCTGTTCTCAATATACCCCTCTGTTCATGATCCTCTGCACGGCCACCATCGCTAGCAGCCTCCTTTAGTTGTTCCATACTACTTCAGATTAATTTACAACTGAAATTCTTTACTTTGAAATAAACAAGACCCAGAAGAGGGCAGAGAATATAAAGGACGATCGAAGTGGTTCTCAGGCTGCAGCCATTTACGGTTGACAACCAAACTGGTCAGAGGTTAATGAGTTACGAGGTGCAACGACAGGAGAGAGACAAAACAGCTTACGAAGAAGATGAAGGTAGGGTCGGCATGCAATTCTCTAGCCTGGTTTGGTCAAATGGGATGGTGACAAATCTTTCGGTCCCTTTCATGGAAAATTAATATTTATAATGGCAGTAACTGTGCTCACCAAACAGTAATGAATGCTTCTGCATCATGTGGTGGTGCTGCTGCTGCCGCCAAGAGATAACTGAGAGTGAAGTTTTTGGTGCTTTAAACGGTGATTTTTTAACATTTTTTTTAAGCTTTGGCATGCATTTTGTAGATCTTTGGCTGATCGACAACTCGACAGATATTATATGCAGCATATAATATATATATAAAACTTCATTTTCACAATCTTTTACCCTTTCTTATAAATAAGTTTTGGCAACCCTACCTACCTAGGCTATATATATGATTGAGATATAACACCTAGTGCTATATAGGTATTTTAGTAAAGTTTAGGGGTTAGAATGCAAATACATGTTCTATATATCTATCTAACGAGAGATGGACGAGGTTTGTAAATGATGATACCCTTATCTAAAAGAGCGGCGCTCATTCATACCTAACTTTTTTTTTTTTCATTTTCTATTCACTTTTTTTAATATATTTAAATATTTTTAAAAAATAAAAAAATATATCAATATATTTAAAATTATTTTTTTAATTATTAAATAAAAAAATTAATTTTTTTTTTTTTTTTACCGAGCGATAAAATAGAATAGTAAAGTTTTGTGGGCATAGTAGCTTTTTCCTATCTAAAATACTCGTGTACTCTACAGATCAGCATCATCAAGCATTCTGCTGCAGTAAGTTAATTTACTTCTATATATATAATCTTTTGTGTCCACTTTTCTTCAAAATAACGCATGCATAGTTAATTTGGCTGTCATGGATAACGCGATGAGGATTTTATATAAAAATTAAAAGTTGAATAAAATAATATTAGATTATTATTTTTTAATATTATTATTATTTTAGAATTTGAAAAAATTATATTATTTATAATTATATTTTATGTAAAAATTTAAAAAAATTATAATGATGAGATAGAATGAGATGAAATACTTTCACTATCTAAACGGGACTGATAACATCATTCAGAATGTGTATCTTCTTTCTTTTACTTTGGTGGATATAATTCAAAAAATAAAGAATAAAGAAGAAAAATCCACGTTCAGGCTAATAGTAATTGTAAGAATATGATCGTTAACAAATTTATAAGGCATTAATATATATATAGGCCAACACATATTTTATATATATATATGTGTTAATCCAAAAACAAAAACACTACTTTAGTAAATATTATTCCTTTAAAATTTCATTTGAGATATTGAACCTTAACCTGTAACAAAAAATATCTTTGTTGGACTAAATTTTTTGTTGCAAAAAAAGTCATTTCGGTCGCAAATAATTGCCGAAACTAACTAGCTATTTTCATAATTTTAAGGAGTGAACTATTATTTTTTATGAATAATAACGTGTATATAATATATATATATATATATATAGTCACGTTGATCTCATTTCATGCAATGTTGAGGAAAGATTAGCGTTCGCAATGCGTGCGAAAAGCAGCAAGCCAAGATCAATACTGCCAGTTTTGGCTCCATAAAATAAACAGTACCACGCCATATGTGTTTTGCTAAAAAAAAAAGAAAAAGTCCTGCACAAAGAGCTTTGGCCAAGATCGATCATACAAAAACAACATGGTTTCAACCTAAGAATAATTAATTAAGGTGTCAACAACCAATATTAATATATAGTATTGCCACTATAAGAAATCATACATTTTTCAACGCTTAAAATCATCGCAAATAACTCTAATAATCGTTACATTTGATTATTTTTGGCGATTTCTAATTCGTTGCATGTTCAACAAAATTAAAGTGCCTTTTCTAATCAATTTCAGCCATAGAAAAAAATGTCGCAAAAAATTACTATTTCCGGCGATTTTTGTTTGTCACAACTTTCCCAAAATCGACGGAAATGACATTTCCGTTTATCATTAAATCGTTGATAAAAGTCAATTACGGCAATACATACCGTCGCAAAAGGTTGAGAAATCACCGCAAATGACTATTTTTCCACCGATTTTAAATTATTGTCGCCATTATGCTTTTCCAGAAGTTAATTGTCGTCGAAAAAGAGTATTTGCGGCGAAATATAATCGCTGAAAATAAGCTAAATCAACAAAATATTATTTCCGGCGAATTTTACTCACCGAAAAAGAGTTTTCAGAAAATTAAAAAAAAATGCATAAAAACAGAATCACAAAAAATATTATACACATCCAAATTGTAAGTTCTTGCTCAAAAAAGCAATTGCACAAGTGAAAAGCACAAACCAAACTTACAAATCATCTAAAAACTAATAATAAGTGTCACAAAGCAAGTAAAATATCTGAATTATAAAAAATGAAATGTAAGAAACCAAGCCAAATAACAAATAATTCATCAACGAGGAGCTCTATTTTGCCGGCTTTAGCATGTCTAAAGTTTGAAATATACTTCTTGAAACAATGAATATAAAATATAAATGTCTAAGGTCAGGAATAAACAATTTGAAACATATATTGAGACGGACTCAATAAGCAAGAGTAAAGAGTAAAAGTAAACATTTACTGTTGATGTTATCTAATTAATATATAAATGTTATCTAATTCTATAAGGTCATGAATTGGTCTTAGGAAATATATAAATGCTATCTAATTAATTTACTTATACTTTTTACTTATATAATTCTAATATTTACCGTTGATGTGTCAACTATTGAATATATATATATATATAGTTAAAACTTTAAAATTTAAATTAAAAAAGAAAATAATAATAAAATATATGGGATTATCCCTCCGTGTGTATTTTACGTACAATAAAATATATTGTTCGTAAAATTATATGTAAGGTACACTACTATTCTTGACTTACACCTGCTTACACAAATTATAAGCTGGCAGGCATGCCAACGGCCTATGGGTCCAATGTCATTAACTTTGGTCTTTAGGGACCACGGTTTAATGTGTTTGGATGTTGAATTGAATTCAGTTAAATTCAGTTCAATTGAATTCAGTTCATATGATAAGATAGTGTTACAATATTATTATTATTTTGAGATTTGAAAAAGTTAAATTATTTATTATATTTTATGTTAAAATTTTAAAAAATTATAATAAAGAGCTGATCGATCATGCAGAGATTACTGTTCCTGGGACTCGAGATTTTATTGCTGTTTTGAGTGGTTCACAGTATTTGAGCATTAATATAAATTAGGAAAATGCTAATTAATTTGTCTATTGGTTTTGTTAATTTCCTGGATTTGTCCGCCAATATATTTTAATTTTCTTAAATATTTAAACAAGTTAATATATACTAGTGTATTTATATATTTTAAAAAATATTTAAATATGTTTAAAAAATATTTAAAATATAAAAAGTACAATTCTATAAAAAGGGCATGTCCAACGGTACATTTTGGCAGCATAGTAGCAAGATCTTTAATATAATGAGTAATATTAGATACAAGTTTCAAATAGACAAATTTCATACAAGTCTTTTATAAAATAATGGGTCTCACTAATAAAGAATAGTTTTTTTATATTTTTTTAATTTTTTAAAGTGGGGTCTACTTTTTTATAAGGACTTGTATGAAATTTGTCTATTTAGAGCTTGTACAAATTATTTCTCTAATATAATTAGAGTAAATTACAATGCTACTCATTTTGGCCCTCTTGACTATGGTGTTACGTGATTTATTAGAAAAAAATAAAAATATAAACACAAATATAAAAAGATAGAATGAATTTAGAATTTTAGTATTTATTTTTTGCGTTTTTTGTACCCTATCTTGTTTAGAACATATATTTTTTAAATCTTTTTAATAAGCCAAATAGCATTACAATGCGAGTGATATAAATAGTAGGCCATCACTCTTGATTAATTGATTGTAAACCACACCGTCCACCATAACAACTAAATTGTTAGTACTATTTAGTTGAGAAAACAATTAATTAAAAGGGTTTTTTTTACAAAAGAATGAATAAATAATAAAATTTATGAAAATGGTTAATGACGTAACCCATTCTTTGTGAAGATCTCAACTTCCATCATCCTCTCATCATTCTATGATGTGTTATTAGATGATTAAATTATTTATTATATTTTATTTATAAATCTATCATCTAATGCCACATCATAGGATGATGGAAGGATGATAGAAGTTATGATGATGAATAGATTTTTTCATAATTAAGATATTACATCAACTCAATATTTAAGGTTGCGTAAACAATTAATTAAGTTGAGTATGAACAAATATAAGTGGGTGATCAAATTATCAGTTCATTTAATTTGTATTTGAATAAAGTTGAGTGAGAGCATATATATCATATCGAGTTATATCTTCTGTTCATGAATACTTGAATTTATTTGTTGAATGATAATTTCAAACTTATCCATAAAATATTTGATCTTGAAAATTATTTAATCTTGCCCGTTTGCTGTAGCATACTTATACAATCGAACCATATATTAATTCCCTTCACACAAAAGAACCATATATTAATTAAGGCATTGAGGAGTTCAAGTTTGAATTAGTAGTGGGTGGTGATCAATTTTTCTCATTGAGAATTAAATACACTAGTCACAAATCAATTACACAAAAATAATTTCATAAATTAATGTGGCATAATGTGTTTCATCAGATTGTAATAAAGCCTGTAAAGTGTTTGATAAAATGACAGAAAGGGAAACAAAAACAAAGGAGACCAATTCTGAAATACTACTTTTTCATTCCTTTCCTGTATCATTTACACTAGTATTTATAAGCAAGAGAGTCAATCTTTTTACAAGAGGACAATAATTCCAAAGCATTCTAGAGCATTCAGTTGGCCTTGACAGCTGGGTAGGTGATGTGTATAATAGAATTACTGAGAGGTGAATTCCTCTATTTGTGCAGGTCCATGGCATACCTTAATATCCCCTACGATGCAAGCGGCACTAGTAAAATAGTGAGGCTTGATCGTAAGCTTGAGAACTGTGATGCTGATAGGGGCTTTGTAAGAATATCAACAAATTGATCCTTGCTAGAGACAAAGGCAACTTGAAGTGTCTTGTTTGCAACTCGGTCCCGCACAAAATGATAGGCAACATCAACATGCTTAGTGCGTGAGTGTAAAACAAGATTAACAGCTAAATATGTGGCACTAATATTGTCACACAAAAGAGTTGGTGGATTAGCAAGAAAAAGACCAAGTTTTTTCAACAAAGATTGTAACCAAAGTAACTCACAAACAGTATTTGCCACACTGCTTTGTATTCGGCCTCAGTAGAGGACTGTGCAACGGTTGGTTGTTTCTTAGAGCCCCAAGACACAAGATAATTTCCAAGATAAACACAAAATTTACTAGTAGATTTTCTATCATCTGGGCATCCCGCCCAATCAACATAAAAAAAAGCTTTTAGAATGAATGATGATGATGTAGAAAAATATAAGCCATAGCTAGAAGTAAGTTGAAGATAGCAAAGTATCATTTTAACAGCTTGCCAATGTGGAATACGAGGAGAATGCATGAATTGACAAACTTTATTGAAGGCAAAGGAAATATATGGTCGAGTGAAGGAAAGATATTGAAGACTTCCTACAACACTATGGTAGAGTTGAGGATCTTCAAAGGAATTTCCACTTAATGTAGTGAGTTTGACCGATGTACACATGGGATTGGAAACTGATTTTGACCGATGCATATTTGTGCGCAACAACAGATCATGAATGTATTTATTTTGAAACATAAACAAACCAGTAGACGTGCAAAGCACTTCAATACTTAAAAAATAATGTAAGGCACCTAGATCTTTAACTGGAAATGAAGATTTGAGACCATTGATGAAATTAGTAATGAGAATGGAATGATTAGTAGTTACCACAATATCATCAACGTATATGAGAACATAAACAGTAGCATTTGTAGTGGTGAAGATAAACAAAGAGGAATCTGACTTAGAGGGCCGACAACCTAACTCTAACAGTTTATTGCTCAGTTTTGAAAACCAAGCTCTAGGAGCTTATTTCAAACCATAAATGGACTTTCACAGTTTACAAACATGAGTAGGAAAGTTAGAATCAACAAACCCAGTAGGCTAAACCATGTACACATCCTCCTCCAAATCCGCGTGTAGAAAGACATTTTGGATGTCAAGTTGATGTGGTGGCCAGCGATTTTGCGCAACAAGGGAGATAAGGAGTCGGATGGTGGCTGGTTTCACAAATGGGCTGAAGGTCTCCGTATAGTCTAGTCTAGCTTGTTGATGAAATCCCTTGACAACAAGGGATTTCATTGCGCTGTTCAAGAGACCCATCAACATGCCGTTTGGTTTTTAGGACCCATTTGGAACTTAAAATATTGAAGTTTGGAGATAGAGGAACAAGAGACCAGGTGTTATTGTGAAGGAGGGCTTGAAATTCGAGGGCCATGGCTTGGCGCCATTCAGGAAATTTATGGGTTTCGGTATAGCACGTAGGTTCCTCAGGGAAAGTTGAGGAAATCAAGATAGTGAGGGAGGCGGAAGGCTTCGGTGGAGGCCATGGAATGGTGTCGTCTGACCACAATAGAGGACAATGGATAGCATCTTTTGAATGGGTAATCATTGGGTGAGAGGTAATGAGAGAATAAGGAGGAGGTTGCTTAGGCCGTGAGTGTGAAGGGGAAGGCGTGGGATGTAGATTAGGGTTTAAGTTGGAAGTAAGAGAGACATAGGTTGAAGAAGGGATGGGCGTCGGGCTGGAGTGTGTTTTGGGTAGGTTAGATGAATGATGTGAGTTGGGCCTTGAGTTTGGTAAATGAGAGGCAAGAGTGTTTTGATGTGAGCTAGGCCATGAGTTTGGTGGGTGAGTGAGAGGCAGGAGAATTTTGATGTGAGCTGGGCAGTGAGTTTGGTGAGTGAGAGGTAGGTGAATTTTGATGTGAGCTGGGTAGTGAGTTTGGTGAGTAAGGCAGGAGAATTTTGAGAGTGTTGTATAGGGGGTTGTGGGCTTGGTAAAGGAGAGATTGGAAAGTCATGTGGCTGGGAAGTAGTTGGTTGTGGGTCACGTAAGAGAGAAGAGGGAGTGTATGAGGGAGATATGAGTGAAGGAAGAGAAATGTTAGGAGAATCTGAGTGGGAAGCAAGTGAAGCAAAGGGAAATTGAGTTTCATCAAATGTGACATCATGAGAAATACACCTTCGACCAATAGGAATGTGAAGACAATTATAGCCTTTGTGATCAGAAGTATATCCTATGAAGACACATAATTTTGAACGAAAATCCATTTTATGACAATTAAAGCTGAAGATTAGGCCAACATGCTGATCCAAAGGTATGAAAAAAGGAATAATCTGGTGCATGACCAAACAAAGCTTGAAATGGGGATATATTTTGGAGAATGGAAGTAGGCATTTGATTGATTAAAAACACAACGGTTTGAAAGGCCTCCATCCAATATTTGGAGGGAACGGAAGCATGAGAGAGGAGAGCAAGAACCATCTCGACAATGTGTCAATGACGTCTGTCAATCGTTCCATTTTGTGCATGTGAATATGGGCATGTAACTCAATGAGTAATGCCGAAATTCTTAAGAATGGAGGAGAAGGGGCAAATTTCACCAACCCAGTCTGTTTGAATAAAGATGACATTGGAGGAAAAAGTATTGTTAATATGATGGGAACTAAGGTGGGTCTACTCTTAAAGATTATAACGTAAAAAGGCTAAGAAAATAGTTGTGATATCTGATTTAGCATGAAGTGGAAAATACCAAATAAATTTTGTAAAGTCATCAACAATGGAAAGATAAAACTTATGATTGGAAGAGGATAGCACAGGCGCTGGTCCCCAAACATCTAAAAACAATAATTGAAAGGCTGAAGTAGACCGAGAGGATGAAGACGGATGAGGTAAGGCATGTGTTTTTGCTTGAGCACATGCGGAACAAGGGAGAAGTGCAGCATTTGTTGTGGTTGGAAGTTGATGTTGACAAATGGTATATGAGGTAGTGCGTGGAGAAGGATGGCCAAGACGAGAGTGCCAGTTTTATGAGGAAGTCCATTCACCAATGAAAGCAGACGAAGAAATGGACTTGGTAGTGGTGGGAAGCTCATAGAGACCATTCTTGATGGGGCCTTGGAGGAGCACCGACTGGGTTCGTAAATCTTTCACAAGAAAAAAGAAGAGTGAAATTTAAAATAAACAGAGTTATCTACACAAAATTGACGAACAGATAAAAGATTGCGAGTAATTAAAGGAATATGTAAAAGTTTATGGAGAAGAAATTTTCCAGAAGGTGTGTTGAGTTGAGCAGTGACAATATTAGAAATGGGTAGAGAGGAAAAAAGAGATGATGCACAGTGGAAATATTGAGTAATTGTTTCAGACCCCTTTTTTAGAGTGGCGAGTTTGTACTGTGTTTGCATTATCTGTGTAGTAGACTGGGCCGAGAACATGGTTTGGAGGTGTGACCAGATTTCTTTGGACGAAGAGAACTCAAGAACTTGGGATAAGATTGTATCAGTGAGTGAAGAATTGATAGTGGAGATGATAAGCTGATCTTTACAGAGCCATTTTGTATATTCAGGATTGGATTTGTCTTTAACGATGAGGGAGGAGCAGGCACTGAACCATCTACGTACCCAAATAGTTGGTGCCATTTGAGAAAATGAATAATCTGAGCTTTCCACAATAGATAGTTCTCTGTGGAAAGTTTTTTGAGTAATGAAATGAGAAGCGGACAAAAATACAGGAGGAACTGAGGAACTTTGTTTGTCCTGTTCCATGGTTCTGTAGAAGGGAAAAAAAATATGGACGTTAGTCCTCTAGGCTCTTGATACCATAATAAAGCTTGTAAAGTGTTTGACATAATGACAAAAAGGGAAATGAAAATAGAGGAGATCAATTCTGAAATACTACTTTATCATTCCTTTCCTATATCATTTACACTAGTATTTATAAGCAAGAGAGTCAGTCTTCTACAAGAGGACAATAATTCCAGAGCATTCGGTTGGCCTTGATAGTTGGGTAGGTGACGTGTATAACAGAATTACTGAGAGGTGAATTCCTCTATTTGTGCAGATCCATGGTATGCCTTAATAGATTGTAAAGTTACTTTTATAATAAATTATTAGATTTAACGGATTACATGAAATTACGTCATTTTGTGAGAATTACTTTTATATAATTCCTTTGTGACTATAGCAGTACTCGAATAATCAGTATGAACTTATTCATGAGCTACTTAATTTTGAGAAATATATTGTTTATATCATATAACTTTATCTACAAATTATGACTAAACAATTTTTAGTTTTTCTTAATATCTTTGTACAATTTCGTATTTATATTATTTTATGTTTATATTCGGAAAACTCAAACATGTTTTATATCTAACATGTATAACTAATTTCCTTTAACTATAAAATAGAATAAATACAAAGTTATATGAGTTTATACGAAATAATTATACCAGTAGTTTGAGTTCTAAATGAGTTGCTTCTTTTAATAATCGATCCTAATTTTATATTTATGAATAATTTATTTAATAAATGAACCAACTGATCATTTAGAACTCAAATACGAGTGAATGACATTACTATCTTTCAAGTTGTTTAAGCATGGAATTGAAAATATATTTTGGAAACAAAAAAAAAATCCAGGCTTGATTTCAGAAACAAAAAATATGTTCCACTAAAAATAAGGAATTAATTAAGGAAGAAATTAGAAAGTGAGGCCTGCCGTACTTATATTTCTATGGTAATGAGTGATACCTTCTCTTCCAAGTTGTTAGGATCTATCTATATAATTGGTCCGACTAATTACTGCAACAATCCGATTTTTTTTGTAAGTTCACATAAAAATAATTTTTAGAATATATCTCAAGTGCGAGATAAATAGATATGAACCTTACAATATTGATCATATATATACTAGTATAGTTATATAATTATAATTTATATAGTTAAATTCAATATTATACTAGCATAAGCTATAATTATTAGGCCTGTGCAAAAAATCCGTAAACCCGATAGGTCCGTTTAAAGTGGACCGACCCGAATTTGACGGGTTATTATTTGATCGGTTTGCAACCCAACTAGTTAACGGGTTTATATCTTGAAGTTGAATCCGTCCATATATAAAACCATTTCAGATCTCCAACCCTAGCCGCCCAAAGTAAAACGCAATATTAGCTCTTTGTCTTCATCATCATGAAGCTTCTCTTCATTCAGTCATCTTCTCCATTCATCTAAGAGGAAGGCAACCACCTCTCTGTACACACCCAGCAGCAAAGACTCGTCGGCCCTCTCCATTCGTCGTCGCCATCCAGATCTGCACACTCTCACTTGGTTCTTCTCCATCTGCCCCAGATCTACACACTTTCACTCGGTTCGTCTCTCTTTTCAAGTGTTGATGGATTGATGGATTTTTTTGTTTCTTTTTGCCATGAAAATGGTTTATTCTGTTAGGTGTCATTCATGGATGCGTCTTCGATCACCCTACGTTGCTTTTTCTTGCTCTTGATAAGCAAGCCTAGTTCTTTAAGACACATCTTGGTCATTTCAAGATCGTCGTCGTAGTCAACTTTGTTACCCATAGATTACCAAAGAGCGATATAGAGAGACCCGACCCGACGGGTTAGGTCGGATTGGGTTCGAGTGCTTCTACAAGCGTTGCGGGTCGGGTGGGGCCCAAAATTGAAAAATGGTGGTCGGGTTGCATGCCTACTAACTATTATAAAAAGTCTCTATTGAAGTCATAAACCCTACCTGATTGAGAGCTAACATCTGGATGTGATGATCCTTCCACATACCAAGTTGCCACTACCTCAGACAATTTACACCTTTGAGGTCTTGTTGCAGGTAGGTAGGCAGCTAATATACTTATACTATAATATAAATAGACTAATAATAATGTAGTACATGTAAACATCATCGTATTACGTCCAGACATAATCAAGTATAAAAATAAGTTAGGCACTAGTATTGAAATAAGTCTAGTATAATAAGTTAATAGCACACAATATTAATTAACTAAAATATAATAACATGTAATTAGACACTATATATAGTATAAGTCTAGTATACAAATAAATTAAAAACTAGTATGAAATAACTAAAAAGTCTAGTATAATAAATTAATAACACATAATACTAATTTACTAAGTATAATAATATGTAATTAGACACAAGAAATAAGTTTAGTATAAAAATAAAGAAAAAGTCTTGGTGGCAGCCACTGTTTTGCTGCATCCAAATTGTACACATTACGTGTCACACGAGCAGCCATTGATAATATAGAGATGAGAGAGATGATGAGAGAGAGAGTAGAGATGAGAGAGAGAGAGCCAATGAGAGAGAGCTACTAATGAGAGAGAGACAGAGATGAGAGAGAGAGAGAGAGACCGAGATGAGAGAGAGAGAGACCGAGATGAGAGAGAGAGCATAAGGGATGAGAGAGAGTCGAGGAGAGAGAGAGCTGGCGAGAGATCTGATATGAGAGAGAGAGTCGAGGAGAGAGAAAGAGCTGACGAGAGAAAGAGTTGATGAGAGAGACGCTGGAGAGATGATGAGAGAGAGAGGAAGAGAGAGAGAGTGGTAGCCGTTTGTGGGTTTTGCAAAAAAAAACAAATGGACCACATGCATCCACGTAGTGTGTGCATTGTGTGCACCACTATAGTAGATGCTATATAGAAGAACTCAAAAATAAATTATAAATAAGTATAGAAATTTCAAAGCCCACAAAAAAATCTTGTTTTAAGAATAGGCTATATATGAAGTTAAAAAAAAAGTCAAAAAAAAAGAAAGAAAGACAAATCCAGAGTCAAATCAGAGCCTACACAAGTTGGAATCGGAGTTTGGATTCAAACTCTGACAAAGTTGGAGTTGGAGTCGGATTTAAGGGATTCCGACTCCAACTAGGTTGGTGCTCACCTTTTTCATGCTTCTCATTCTCTTACCTTTTTCATGCTTCTTCTTTCTTTTTCTTTTTTTGAGGAAAAATAAAATTATTAACAAAAGGAGAAATATACCGTAGGAGACCAAAGGCCCCAACAAATACCCCAAGATAATATATGCAATGTGAAAAATAACTACAAAACGGTATCAAATAATTTATAGGTAGTGTTATGGTGGCAATTGTTGGAATAATCCATTAGTAGAAGAAGTGTATATATATTTTGTCTGATTGTGTTGGGAGAATTGTTGAAGATCTTCAATTCTGCGTCCTTTGCAGTCTCAAATAGAGGTAGGTAGGAAAATGTAAGAAAAAAAATCTAAAAATGAAAGAAAAAACTGGAAAAGGGAAGGAGAAGCTATAATCTATGATGGAAGGAGGTGGAGGATAGGAGTAGGCCGAAATCAAAAGAAACTAGGTGATACATGCTGTCATGCGTGCCAGGAACGAATTCCCAAACTAAGCTCTTGTAAAAGCTAAAACAAGGATACTAATTACAGAAATAATTAACCAAGTTGAAATAGTATAATGTACAAGGAGATGTATGCCTACATGGCTAACAACAAACTAGATATTGGCTGCTTGAAAGTTTCACATACCTACAACTGACTGCAGACTTCCAATGTTTTGAAGAAAAGGAGGAAAGCTAAAGAAAATTAAGAGTTCAAGGGTGTTGAGGAATAATCTCACATTGTCTGTGGATAAGGTCTTAGGCATGTTTATAAGGAATGAACAATCTTCTCTTGCAGAACCGGTTTTATGAAATGAGTTAGGTCCATGAATTTCTTCAAAGGGGATGGATGAAGAAGGGGAAAAATGAAGAGGGAACGTGATCGGTTCTGAGAGGTAGTTTGTCCCCGGCTTCTAATAAGTTGTTACAGGCACCATATATGTATTCATTGAGTGAGCCTTCTCAGTATAATTCAAATAGTTCATAAGAGAAACATCAAGTGCTGCAGTATATTGAGTTTATGACATACAATAAATACAAATCAGGAAAACAAGAACAAAAAAAAAAAACAACACTTATGAATGATGCTGATATTTCTTATCTGAATCAGAAAGAATACCAAACAATTTCTATAAATAAAACTCAATAGAAACTGTAATGCTGTCTGCATCTGTTTATCCTTGCGCAGATACTAAACAATTGGCATAAATATCCAAATGTGCGCTTTAGATATGTAGCTTGTAAGCCAAAGTTAAGTTAATAATGTTCTTCTACTGAAGAGGAGAATTAAGACCCTCTTGAGAAGACAGTGAGCGGAGAGGTTGGTGCCTCTTCGAAGTGATAGACGGTGTTTTTCTGAATGATGGCCTCTTATCAAGATGCTGTATGGCTCTCTTGGCATAAAGTAGCTGAAAAAATGGTGAAGCTCTCTCCTTGAGCTTGATAACCAAGAAGAAAACCATCCGGTAAAATATAAGCAGCAGCACTAGAGCAGCCAAGTCCCACCACTTCGAATGACCTATCGGCATGCGATACATTTGTTTGATAACTTCCTCGCCCTTCAGTTTTGGGTCACCAGGTATTAAAGGATCAAATTCGAGCCCAATCAAGTCATTCTTGTAGGCTCCCTGGATATCCAATTCCGATCGTTTATCAGCCTTGTGGAAGTTTGACTATTTATAATAAGATGACTTACCCTGTTATATATTTTATGTCCAGTATGATGAGATATAGTCAATGCTATTTTGCTTGAAGTAGTCAGTTTGACAGACACTTGGTATTTCTCAGGAAACTTTTGGGAGGTCTGAAATGTATATATATATATATTTTTTTTTTATCACAAGTAAACCTGTCCCAGCTGCTATGTTTATGACAGCATTAGCAGTGACCAAGTTATGCAAAGTTTATTTTAATTAAGAATTACCTGTAGGCCCCATGAGCCATAACTGAGATAGGAAATTGGGTACCGCCAGAATGGCTTGGGAAGATCAGACAGCAAGCGGAAGAAACCAGAGGTCATCATGAAGATTCCCTGCATAAAATAACCAATAAAGATGATGATGATGACAAGAATGGTATGCTTAAATCTATTGATGAAAATCAAAACAAAAAAGAAATAGGAGCTTTTCAAAGGCTAAGTATACGTTCTTACAATAATTCCTGCTCCTGTAATAATGCCCATCAGGAAATTTGGAACCAAAGAAGCTACAACCATCATGAGGCTCTCTATAACGGAAATGGAGATATATATATTAAGAGAGTAGTAGATGTAATGAGAAAATCCTGGTCGAAATTTCACCATGTAGTATGTGATAGTCCCAGTAGAAAGTGCAATAGCAACCAAGAAAGGGAACGAAGAAAGGAAGTTGGATAGAATAAACAATGTTACTCCATAATACCCGTTAAGCCTTTCTCGATTAAAAACCTGAGTCAGAAAAACGAAAAACTTATGAGCCTAAAATGAGAGGATGAAAAGACCTCGAAAGATATTTTCTCTATAACCCTGTATCATTTTAAGGATGAAACTTCATTACCTTCATCTCTTCAATGAAGGATGGAAAGCCGCCAATTGACATAAATGTCATAAACCCTGTTACAAATCCCCCACAGGCTCCTCTGGCCAAGATTGATGTGTAGCTATAGCCAATATCAAAATAGATAGTACCAACACATATCGATACAACTATATAGATTATTATCCTCAACCAGTAATATCCCACATCTCTAGACATGTTAACACTTGATCTCCGTGTCAATGTTAAAAGTTGCTTCCACCAATTTGTTTGACTTGCCATTTTTGTTTCCAGTGCAAGTCCATCCTGCAAACATAAATCTCATTCATATTTTTCATGAGCACATTGTTAAAAAACACATCTGACATCACTCTATAATTGTTAATGGTAACATATCAAACGTATTAGTAACAGTTGCTTTTAGCATGTTCTGGTGAAATTGTGTTGTGTGGATCTCAATATGCAGCATGCAGACCTCAACATTAGGAATTGAAGTTCATATCCAAATTGGCAATTAAGGTTAGATGCTTACAGTGGTTGATATTTCTTGAACCCTATTTCTTGCCCTTTTTGCATACTGTGAGCGCCTGTATCTCTCAACAAGCATTGCTTTGATCTCTGATGTAGCCAAATTCATGAAAGGATCTGATGAAGTTTGGATATCCTATAATAACAAACCATTACTAGAAACCATGAGAATGAAAGTTCCTACTTAAAACATGTAGTGTGGAATAAAAAACAGAAGAAAATGAAAAAGAAAATGTAGGACAATGTAGGTTCTAAGGGGGATTTTATACATCGGTATAATTCTAACAATGCCTTCAACCAAAGTATTGGTTGCAGAATGTAACTGTATTCCCAACCTGCATCTAGTTTGGTTGACCAACAACATCAAAACAAGAGAGATTTTTCTAAATTGAAATAAATTTACTATTTTAAAAATAAATGCAGAAGTAAAAGCTGCTATTGGGAATATGGAATTAATTTTGACTCTAAGCTGGATGGACTCTCTGGATCAGTGATAGGGAGGCAACACAATCTATCAGTTTTACCTTGGCATTGCCTTCAATAATGTTGTTGCAGGGAACCTCATGATTGAAGGCAATGCCAAGGTAAAACTGATAGATTATGGAAGATGCTTTTTACTTTGTATTAATCCAGGATTTTTATGTAATCTGAGCACAACATTATTTCCAAGAAGACGGATTTTTCCTGCTGCTCAATTCTAGAGAGGATGAAATCTCAGGGCTCCACTATTCGAAGTGAGATGATAGATTGACAGTTTGAAGGTTGGCTAGGTTGGACATCAAAAGGCATTTGTTACTGCATCTTCACATTAAACACAGCCGTGGCAATATATAAAGAAGCTACCAGATACCACAAAAATCATTTGGTTGAAACTCATACGTACGCGTAGTCTTTGAGATCCTTTCAACGTGGCAGTTACAATGTCAAAATCTGAATTGACACAACGTAGGAAGTGATCAGAAGGATTCCTTCTACTTGGACATGGAAACCCTGCTTCAGCAAAGAACTGAAAAAAAAGCGTGCAACCTATTAGATTACAATCTAGAAGTTCTCATCATTAAGTTGGAACTAAATTAAATCTGTTATGAGTGGAACTATCTTAATTATTAAACGTAAAAGGAACATCCAGGTACACAGCACTATGCTTGTGAAGTTAGATATATACTATTATACCTCTGTTGCCATCTTTGCTTCCCCAAAATACACAGTCTCACCACTTGACAGTAAGAAGAGGTCATCAAAAAGTGCAAAGACTTCGCTACTTGGCTGGTGAATCGAAGATATAACAGTCCTTCCATCACGAGCAACATTTCTAAGAGTTTGAACCACAAAGAAAGCTGAGGCACTATCAAGGCCACTGGTAGGTTCATCAAGAAACAATAAACAAGGACGTGTGAGGATTTCAAGTGCAATGCTTAGTCTTTTCTTCTCCCCACCACTTATACCTCTCAAGTGCCAGTTGCCAATCAATCTATCCGCACAATCGTGGAGACCCATTTCTATGATTGTTCCATCCACGATGCTACTGACTTCTTCTTTAGTCATTTTAGCTGGAAGCCTCAAATGTGCTGAGTAAGTTATAGTTTCCCTGACAGTGAGCGTTCCTAACAACACATCCTCTTGAGTCACATAAGCCTGAAATTTGCACATAAAATAGTTCATTAAATCAAAAGAAAATCACCTTTATTGCAGAGTATAGGAGACAAAATTGTCAGCCAGATGACTATTGCATTCATTTTGCAGCAATTTAATTTAAGAATGTGGATGTAATATATCATTTTGAGTTTGAGGTTTTAAAAAAAAATCATATTTATGTTCCAAATAATCTGCAATATTCAAAGAAACTAGGAACGTTAGTATTTCATTGATTGTAGTTGAGGATTGGAACATGATTTAATTACTACAATATTTGGTTTTCTAACAGTAATGGGCAAATGCAAGCAACTTCAGGGAAGATACTTCATCATCCTAGAAGTATACTCGAGGCAATCGTGGTACTTTTGGCAATTCTTGCCAGTCCAATCACTTGTAGGGTTTCTGTGGAACACAATTTGTACCCAGAAAAATTTTCAAGAGAACTACTGGACTGTGTTAGTCCTATCAGTCAGTTAACTATTTGTGATGTAGGACACAGTCCTACTTGATGAAAATGGGTGGCCTTTAGCACTATATCCAGATTGACAACATAAGAAATCATTTGGACAGATGAAAGCAATATTCATAAATCAATTCAGCGGCAGATAACATGATACTTACAACAGCACCATTGTCTAGTCTCCTCTTCTTTCCATTGAAAAGAATATTTCCGGTCATGACAACATTTCTTGAGAGTCTACCTGTATCAAGATCAAGTTTTTTTTAGTTTAAAAATGTATGTAGCAAAGTAGTATCTAAATTCATGCTTTCCCACATTCCTTTGCACCACATTTGGTTCATAGTAAGGGAAAAAAAATGACTACAGTATTATATTTTCCGGTTTGTGTCAAAATCAGAGGAGGGGGGGCATAACCCTGAGAGAAGTCCTAAAAATGTATTGGATCCTCCAAAAAATTCTGAAATAACCACCCGGACCCAAAATTCTCTCCTAGCTCCCCAAAAAAGCTTTAAAAAAATCTCATCCTAAACCTCGAAAAAATATCATCAAACCCCCTAACCCTTAAGAAAAGAAGTTAAAAAAAGCCCATAATACCTAGCAATAAAATTAATTTTTTATAAGTAAAAACAAATTTTATTAGAAAAAGTAAATAGTTGTAGTCAAGTACAAAGTATACAAAAGAAGCTAGAAATGGATGTAACAAAATTAAAATTTTGTAAATAAATTTCTGTTAAAATTAAAAAAAAAAAAAATTTCTCTAAACCAATTCACGTTTCTCCCTTCCTCCATCAATCCCTTCAACCTAAGTTTTGATCTCCACCATTTTCTCTCTATTCCTTTATCACACCCACATATGGAAGTACCTATAGTTTATCTCATTATCTTTCAATACCATTGCCACACATCAAACATCCCTAGGTTCATGAAGACATTGATTTTTTTTTTTTTCCCTTGCATCTTATATGTTTACTTACATCTTAAGATAAATTATTACTATTCATATTGAGAAAAATAATATGTACAAAAGACTAGGAAAGTTGACAACTACAATATTAGTCCAAGTCCATCAAAAACCAATTCCTAATTCAACCCCTACTTTAATATTTGTTTTGTAAACGAAAGAGAAGATAAAATAAAGATAGCTAGGGAAATATGTCTACATATTTTTTGTTTTAAACTTCACTTCGACGACCTCAAAATTTTTTTTTCTTCTTTTTTGGGTAATAAGGTATTCTCAAATATTTTATAAATAATAATAAAATATTAAATAATAATAATAAAATAATAAATAATAATGAGATATTTTCTGAATAGTTGAAATACCTCACCACCCAAACTAGGCCGATCTGATTTGGTCAAAACCTCGTGATCAACATGCACTATGCTTCTTCGAGTGTTGGAATTTTTATTTCAAAATAAATAAATTTAATAGAACCGCATCAACGTTGAGCAATTGAGGTGAAATATGTAACAAAAAGTAATGTTTGATACAGTCGTGGAGTACACAAATATCGTGTAGTCATTTTGAAAAAAAGTAGAATTTATTATTAAAAATTAATTTTTTTTTCATACGAATTTTATATTTATTTATTTTTTTAAAAATAATTACATAATATTTATATACTCATGATTATAATTATCATTTATCATATAATAAAAATTAATCATTTATTTGAAAAATAAGAGTAAAGAGAATAAAAATCCGAATGAGCTGAGACTGACAAGGAATGGGCTAACTAATACCAAAAAGCCAGACTGACAATCAAGTAGGCGTGTAATGGTCCCCCCGATGGGCCAAGAGCTATAAAATCAGTACTGTGAGTAAACTTTTCCTCCCAGCTGTCCATCTCAAATAAACTCTCTCCAGCAGTGCTACACCCACCCGCACGAGACGGGTCCCGATAAGGATAAAAGAAAAAATCTATTTTATTTATTTATTCATTATTTTTTTATACTTTTAAATAATATTTTTCATAAAATAAAATTTATTATATTATTAAAAAATATTTTCTTCACCACTAAATAAATAAATAAATCATTTATCGAGACCAGATAAAAAAACCATCAGTTCTCAAGAACTAAAAAATTATATTTTAAATGCTAATTGTGTTAAAGTTGCGTAAAAAGGGAATGCTATGTATAATTTTAGAGTTTATGCATTCTCCATTTGAAAAAAAAAAACGTGAGAATCACTGTTAAAAAAAATATTTTTTTATATGAATTTTAAATTTTTTTTTTTTAAAGAAAATATAAGAAACTGTATATTTTAAAATTATAAATATAATTTCATTATATATTTTTTCCATCAGTTAGGGTGTAGCTTAGACATCCTGATATTGATTTCACTATAGAAGTTTCCTGAATTATCTGATACACGGTTTTGGAAAGTGAATTCGTGTATCCATTCCAGGAAACTTAGGTTTAGGTTGCGTTTGGATGTTGAAGTGAGTTGAGTTGAGTTGAGTTGAGATAATAAAATATTATTAGAATATTATTTATTAGTATTATTATTATTTTGGGATTTGAAAAAGTTGAATTGTTTATTATATTTTGTATTGAGATTTGAAAAAGTTGTAATGATGAGTTGAGATGAGTTGAGAGGATTTTTGGTTCCAAACGAAGTCTGTTCTCAGAAAATATCTCATTTTATTTCATCTAATTATTATAATTTTTTCAAATTTTAATACAAAACAAAATAAGTAATTTAACTTTTTTAAATTTTAAAATAAAAATAATATTAAAAAATATATTTTAATAATACTTTATTTAACTTTTTAACTTTAATCTCATTTCATCTCTAAAAACAAACGAGAGTCATTACTTAATAAGGTTCCACACCATAAAAAAATTTAAAAAGAAAAACCACTTTTTCCAACAACCTAATTGGTGTTTTTTACTGCTTTGCAATTTTCTTATTAGAACACAAAAGGATGTCATTCTTATGCTCCACAAATCGCCAAGAAAGTGAATCTTTAATTAATGAGTAATGTTAGAGAGAAGTTATTATAACAGTATATACTTTACTTTACTTATAAAAAAAAAAATAGTGCATACTTTACACTCACTGCGTGACTATTTCTAGTTGATTATTTTCAATATTCATTTAAAAAGATGTGTGATCTAAATGATATCACTACTCACAATAATGATTTCTATCTATATTTATTCTTAATTAATTATAGAATGCATGCTGACACCAAGCAATACATAAACCTGGACTTAATGAAATTGGGGTTTTTGGAGTTTCTGATTCCAGGACTGCATGGCTATTCACATAATGAAAACTAGGGAACGAAACCCAGTAAAAAGGAACTCCAAATCATGTATTCATTACTCACCCAAAAAAAGAGAAAATCTAACTTATCCCAAAGAGTGGGAATGAAAACATACCTACAATTCCTGAGAAAGGAAAAAGGTACTCTAATGTATCGTTGCCCCCACATTCATCATTGTACCACAATACCATCTCTAGCTAAAATGTTTGGAGAAAGAGAGAGAGAGAGAGAGTGACGGACCTGCTAATGCATCAAGGAGTGTGGATTTCCCAGAGCCAGAGGGACCCATTATAGCCACGATTCTACCAGGCTCAGCATACCCACTGAGGCCATGAAGCAGCCTCTTGGTCGGTTTATCACCGAAGTTGGGCAGCACCACCGTCAGATCCTGCCACACCAAGTAGGTCCCCCTTTCAGCTCCTCTAGTCCATAACAACTTCTCAGCATCACCAGCACCACCACTTCGACTACTAGCAGGAATTTCTATCTCCATTTTGCTCCAGTACCCAAAATGTACTGATCTTGAGCCCAAGGTGAAGAAGAACACTCAAGAACAAGAAAACCCAGAGAGAGAACTTATTTACATGTGCGATTGAGCAACAGTCACCAGACAGTTCGACCACCTATAAGGACTGCTGCCATGAATCGATGGGGCATACGAAAATAATGAAGAGAGAGAGAGAGAGACTGTGCTTGCATGTGCATGTATCTGTGTAAGAGTTTAATAGTGTAGGTTGGAAGAGATGAGATGGGTGGAAGCGAATGGAAATTAATGTGAGGCTATTATTATGACTGTTGCTGTCAGTTTTCAATTAGCTTTACCGCTATTAGGTTTGCTTTCAAAGTCCATGGGTTCTTAATAAGAGTCTCCGATTGACACTTAAAACTTCTAGAATTTGGTTTAATAAAATTTTATTGGATAAGTTTTATTAAAAAATGAATAGACAAGATAGATGAAAGTGATGAAATAAGGAGAATTTTCTATTAATTTTGTTCATTTATTTTCTAAAGAGATGTATCCAATAAATCTTAAGATGATGCAAGCCAAAATCTTAATATGTATCCAATAATTCTATTAATTTTATTCATTTATTTATATCCTTTAAAGTATGTTTAGTAGTTATCTCTAATTTTCAACAAGTTCCCCCCTCACCAATAAGTTTTTAATGAAAATAAACTGTTGTGAAATACTATGCAAAACACATACTAACGATGTCAAATAAAATAAAAGTAACACAATCAAGAACACGACATACAATATACGTGGTTTGACAAATTGTCTACGTCCACAAAGTTACAGAAATCTTATTAACCAGAAGAGATTACAATCACTCAATCTCAACTTATACTCTCTAGGACTTTTTGCTCTCTCACACAATATGCACTCACTAGATAATTGTTCTCTCTCAAAATATATTTGAGGTCGTCCAACACAAGTCTAATATGATATATTTATAATGAGTGGCGCTGGAAACTGGCAAAAACTGCGTACTTTGCTTGAGCAGAATGTTGAGCGCGCCTCGAGCGAACAACCAAATGAACATTGGCTCGAGCAAAATGTCGAGTAAACACTAGGGTTTGCTTCTCGCTTGAGCGGAGTGTCAAGCGGGACTCGAGCGAACTCTCTCGGACTTGAGATTAGCTCGAGTGGTATGTCGAGCGATTTCGAGCGAACCTTGGCTCGAGCCAACTGTCGAGCCAACTTTCAGGAAACACTTTTTCAGCTCCGAAACCAATCTCCACATACATCCCAACAATCTCCCACTTGGAGACTGGTCTCCACATGCCAGCCACTGTTTCCAATCAAGACCTATCATCTCTATAGCTCACAGCTCCCGTCTTCAAGCTAGAAGACGCACTGAAGTCAAGCCTGATTTCAGTCTTCCACGTACATCGCCTTTAGTCAGCACATCCACTGGGAGACTCACAACTCCCATTACACTAGTAGTATCCGGTCTCGAACCAATCCTGGCAACCTTAGCTAACTTTCCCAGGCTTTCATGAGGAATGACAAAGCTGACTCCCTTTGGCTTCCTCACAGGTTTCGCATGATCAAGCCTGTCTTTTTGCACTATTGTATTTCCCTGCACATCACTGGATCCTGATGTTAAATACAACGAGTTAGATCTCTTACCATGCACTAAGACCAACGCACTCTTACTGATCTTCCAAACTCCTCTAGAGAACGCTACTGCAAAATCACTATCATCAAGTTGTCCCACAGAGATTAGGTTTTTCTTCAGATTTGGAACATGTCTGACTTGCTGTAAAGTCCGTACACTCATGTTTGGAAGTGTAATATGCACATCACTCACTCCCACTACATCCAATGCCTCCCCATTAGCCACATACATCTTTCCAAAATCACCAGCATCATAATTCTGCATGATTTTTCGATGTGAGGTGCTATGGAATGAAGACCTTGAATTCAACACCCAATCATCAATTGGATTGTGCACTGCAAGAAGTAAGGCATCATAAATTTCATATGCCACTACATTCACAGCATCATCATCATAACTTTCTTGATTCTTGCAATTTCTCTTGATGTGGCCCGGCTTGCCACAACTCCAGCAAGTGATCTGCTGCCCAAATCTCGTCTTGCTCTTCCCTCTACTCTTGGAGTTTGACCTGTCATATCCTCTACCCCTCTTGTCAACAATCAGGGCCGATCTAGAACCCGAGGACTCACCCAAGTCTCTCATACGTACCTCTTCAGCAAGCACCATGTCACGTATGTCATCGTAGTTCAGTTTTGCCTTGTCGGCTGAACTGCTCACAGCCATCCTCATGGCCTCCCAACTATTTGGCAATGATGCCAACATAATTAATGTTCTGATCTCATCATCAAACTCAATCTCTACAGAAAACAATTGATTTGTGATCGTATTGAACTCATTCAAGTGTTGGGCTAGAGACATACCTTCAGACATTTTCAGATTGAACAATTTCTTCATCAAGTGCATCTTATTGTTCGCAAACGGCTTTTCATATATACCTGACAAAGTCGCCATGAGATCCACCGTGTTTCTCTCCTTACTGATATTGTGTGCCACTGTTCCGAATAAAGTCAGCCGGACAAGACCAAGAACCTGTCGATCTAACAGGGTCCACTCAGCATTAGCCATACTCTCCGGCTTTTTTCCCAATAATGGAAGGTGAAGCCTCTTCCCATAGAGATAATCCTCAATCTGCATCTTTCAGTACCTAAAATCAATGCTATTGAACTTCTCGATCCCGGGTGCGTTCATTTTATCTCCAACCATCATTCTCCTTCAGATCCAATCTTGACTCTTGATATCAGTTGTTGTGAAATACTATGCAAAACACACACACTAACGATGTCAAATAAAGTAAAAGTAACACAATCAAGAACACGACACACAATATACGTGGTTTGGCAAATTGCTTACATTCACAGAGTTGCAGAAATCTTATTAACCAGAAGAGATTACAATCACTCAATCTCAACCCACACTCTCTAAGACTTTTTGCTCTCTCATACAATATGCACTCACTAGACAATTGTTCTCTCTCAAAATATGCTTAAGGTCATTCAACACAAGTCTAATATAATATATTCATAGTGAGTGGCGTTGGAAATGTAATCTGGCAAAAACTGCGTACTTCGCTCGAGCGGAGTGTCGAGCACGCCTCGAGCGAACAGCCAAATGAACATTGGCTCGAGTGAAGTGTCAAGCGAACACTAGGGTTTGCTTTTCGCTTGAGCGGAGTGTCGAGCGGGACTTGAGATTCGCTCAAGCGGTATGTCGAGCGACTTCGAGCGAACCTTGGCTCGAGCCAACTGTTAAGTCAACTTTTAGCAAATACTTTTTCAGCTCCAAAACCAGTCTTCACATACATCCCAACACAAACTAGTTCACAAAGTCATTTTATTTGCATGCTTAATTAGGGTTGAGTAAAAATTCAAAAATCTCATTTCGGACCGACTCCAGTTCGATCCGACTCCGACTTTATACTCTAACTCTAACTTCGACTCCAACTTTACCCTCCGACTCTAACTCCGTACATATGTTATAAAAATATATTGACCATATATACTGGTATAGTCATATAACTAGAACTTTAAAAAAAAAAAAAAAAAAGTTGAGGGTCACATGTCCAAGTTTGTTAAATTCAATAATATATTAGTATGAGCTAATTATTACAAAATAATATACTTATACTACAATATAAATAGATTAATAATAGTTTAATATATGTAAACATGATAGTATTACTATTATACATATTACTATTATACATAATATAATAACATGTAATTAGATACTAGAAATAAGTTAGACACTATTATAATATGTAAATAGACACTATAATATAATAATAACATGTAATAGTAATGTATTAGGCCTGCACACCGACCTGTCCAAACCATTTTTTTGGAACGAACCGACCCGACCCGCGTTAAAAGACGCGCCAACTCGAACCGACCCTGCCCATGGAAATCTGGTCGGGTCGAAATCGTTCTGCTTCTCCCTGTTCGTTCAAATGTAGGGTAAATAGTGTGGATGATGGCATCGTGCCCTTTTCCCAAACGCAAGGGACAACCCAGGTATCTATAGTGGAAATCAAACGCAGTGAATCAGGATCTTTGGATATGGGCATAAATGAGATTTCTCTTGGGGCTTCATTAAACTTTATGGTATGATTAGCACAAAACAAAGAAAATCTTGACGAAATCGTTGATTCCATTCATAAAGCGTTTGTTACTTTCTTCTAGGGGAAGGTTGATGGTCACACCAAAAGAAGCTGGATCTCTTGGCATCATATTTCCCATTCTATCCTTGAAGGAAGCTTTAGTATTAGAAACTTACATGATATCCTCCAAGCCCCATTGTAGATTAGCCTAGTGTTTTCTCAATTCTACTTCTAATTGAACTTCTTTTCTCCACCATAAATACATGAGAATTGCTTCCTCGCTTAACATTATCAAGACTAAGCCTTACCATTCCAGCTCTTGAAAAGTTATATATCGTTATCTCCCTATCATTCATCAGGAAAGTCAATGAAAAACTAGAGAATGTGTTTTAAGTTTTTGGTATGATAACCGAATTGGGGCCGGTTACTTAGCTCAAAAAGACTTCCATATCGGGCTATCAGCAACCCCTATCTCTTTCTTAGAGATGTTCCCCCATTGGTTGGAATTCTCCTATACTGTCTACTTTGGGTGACATCTCTCTAACTCAATAAGTTAACCACTACTCTGTCTCTATTAAGCTTGGTTGTGATATTAGAGTTTGGAAACACTCTAATGATGGTAATTTCTCTTCTAAATCTGCTTGGAACCTTTTGCAGGATCACTTCCCAATTAACATGACCACGAGTTTTGTTTGGGGTCATATCCTTCCTACCAAGATTTTAGTTTTTGTTTGGATGTTTTGGAATGATGGAATCCCTCTTGATGATAAAGCAACTGTAACGCCCCAATGGAAAGCCCAAATCACATGGCCTATACTCCAAAAGGACTAGTTAATGCTACAATTGGAGTCCCATTGTGTTGAGGATTCTCCGCAATCCTCCTTTGATTCTTAGCCGTTACTGCAATTGTAGTAGTTGACCCATGATTGTAGAGATGTTGTCTTTATTTTTATGATTGTTTCCTTTTGTGTTGTATAGCTGTACATGTACGTTTATCTCTATAAATGGAAAACTACCTCCACCTTTTACAGTGTGGTGGATTTACAAACTATTCTCAGATAGCCATTAGCTGATCATAGAGAGCTTTGAAAGCCCGAGAATATTCAGCAACAGTTTTGGTTCCTTTCTTCATCAACTAAAGTTCATCCTTGATCTGTATCTCTCGAGTTTTGGAAGCGTGGCTGAAGGCACGTTTCAGTGCAACCCAGACATCCCGAGAGGTGGTTAAACCAACAGCTTCGGCCATGGCTTCTTCATAGAGAGAAGAAAGAAGAAGGCTGAGGATGCGTTGGTCTTTGAGTTTCCATTCAAGAAAACTAGGGTTAGGAGTGGAAGAACCATCGATGGTGGTAGGAGAAGGCTTGGGGAGAGAGCCATCCACAAAGCTGAGACAATCTTGACATGCAAGTAGCGGAACCAACTGGCTCTTCCAAAGCAAGTAGTTGCTGGATGAAAGTTTGATAGTTACCATGTGGACCATGGTATTGAAGGAAAGAGATTCGGTCAAACGTATCCTTCGTTACATTAAAGGAACACTTCATTTTGGCTTGACGTTTACTGGCTCATCCTCCACTGGTATTGTTGCTTACTCAGATGTTGACTGGGCAGGCTGTCCTGACACTCGTCGCTCCACTTCAGGATATTCTATTTATCTTGGTGACAATCTTGTCTCTTGGAGTGCTAAGAAGCAACCCACCAGCTCTCACTCCAATTGTGAGTCCGAGTATCGTGCTCTTGCCCTTACTGCTGCTGAGGTCCTTTGGTTAACGCATCTCCTTCGTGATCTCTATGTTCCTACTACACATTGCCCTCTTCTTCTGTGTGATAATAAGAGTGTTGTCTTCTTAAGCTCTAATCCGGTCTCTCACAATCGTTCCAAACACATTGATCTTGACTATCATTTTTTTCGGGAACTTGTGGTGTCCGGTACCATCAACACTCAACATGTCTCATCTAATCTACAAGTTGCAGATATCTTCACCAAAAGTGTCTTTTGTTCTCTCTGCAATCCTCCTTTGATTCTTAGCCGTTACCGCAATTGTAGTAGTTGACCTATGATTGTAGAGATGTTGTCTTTATTTTTATGATTGTTTCCTTTTGTGTTGTATAGCTGTACATGTACGTTTATCTCTATAAATAGAAAACTACCTCCACCTTTTACAATGTGGTGGATTTACAAACTATTCTCACATTGGAACCTTATAAAGAGCAAGAACTTCTTCTTCCCAAGTAATGTGGGATCTCATACACCACATACCCTTATCCATATCATATGGGGTATCACAATCTACCCCCCTTAAATTTTCGACGTCCTTGTCAGGCATGTTCATTGTAGGTGGCACGGCTTAAGTCCCACATTTCTGGTTGGGATAGGCTCTGATACCATTTCTAACGCTCCAATAGAAATGCCAAATCACATGGTCTATACTCCAAAAAGACTAACCAATGATACAATTAGAATCCCATTAGAATCTTATAAAGAGCAAGAACTTCTCATTCCCAAGCAATGTGGGATCACATACACCACCTACCATTATCTATATTATATGGGATATCACAGCAACAATGTGAGATTCCTATGGTTTCTAAATACTCTTCTTGTTCTAAGGGTTCTATCGAAAATGTAAATCATATTTTTTTGGACAGCTTTCTGGCGAAAAACAGTTATGTCTTTTGTCTTTGGTCACACTCTTTTGAATTCCAGATGTTGGAAAAGTAAGGTTATTCATTGATGGTCTTCTTTCAAGAGCTCCGATCAGTTTATCTTACTCGCTTGCTACCATTGCTTTTTTTTTTTTACTTTTTGAGTTATGGCTAGTACGGAATAAAGCAAGATTTGATAGTTTTGATACTACTGCCATTATTATTATTAATAAGATTAAGGGTTTGTTTGGATATAAAAATCATTTAATTTAATTTTATCTTATTATTACAATTTTTTTAAATTTTTACACAAAATATAATAAATAATTTAATTTTTTCAAATATCAAAATAATAATAATATTAAAAAATAATATTCTAACAATATTTTACTCAACTCATCTAAAATCATCTCATCTCATCTCACTATCCAAACGAGTCCTAGAAATAGATGCGTGATCTTAATCCTCTTTTGAAGCCTAAAGTTCCTATGTCTAATATCAACAATGGTATACTCATCTCTTTACATATTTCTAGACTCATAGTTGGATTTAAAAAACATATTCTTGTCATATGGATTTCACCTCCCTTGGATACTATCAAACTTAATATTAACGGTGTCTCAAAAGGTAATCTTAGATTAGCCGGTTGTGGTGGTGTTCTACGCTCCAATAATTGTTCTAGTAATGATTGCTAGTTTCTTTTACTTTTCGGGTATGGGTACTAACATGTTTGGAGAATTGTTAGTTTTAAGAATTGATTTAATGTTGTGCTATCGACTTAGTATCTTTGATCTTATTGTCGAGACTAATTCTCTCATTATTGTTAAATAGTTTAATAATAATTCTTCTCTCATTGGTCGAGTAATTCTACATACAGTCATGTAATGCGTAAATATCGTGCAGTCGCTTTGAAAAAGAGTGGGGTTCACTATTAAAAAATTAATTTCTTTTCATACGGATCTCATATTTATTTATTTTTTTCAAAACGACTGCACGGCACTTGTACAGTTACGATTATAAATATCATTTCTCTTATAGATAAAGTAATGCGTTAATTGACAATTTAGCCAACTATGATGCCATGGAACATACCATAACTTTTTCATTCCCTTTTCAACTCTGTAAATATATAATTGCTCTTCTCTATTAATCGTGTAAATCTATTAACATATCTTCTTGTTAATTTTTAAGACTCTTGTATTTTGTTTTTATATATGATTTTTAGTTATTTTAGAGGAAGTTGGTGTTTAGACTCTCTCTTTCTATCCATATAACCTCTGAGATTCATCTCTTTGTATAAAGTACTTATATATTATAAGTGAAGATAACCAATAAAATTGAGACATCGTTCTCTTTTTTTAAATATATATATTTATATTTTAACATTTTTTATAATTATAATTGGTCACCAAATTATATATTTAAACACAAATTCATAAAAAACACTGAACTTTTAATTTAAAATATTAAATTTTACACAATTATCTTCATTTGAAAAAAAATCGTAAAAATGATTTAAAATAAATGAAACCTCAATTAAAATTTGAAAATAGCTGGAAACCAAACGCGCCTCAAGGGTTATAGGGTTTTACTGAGGAAAGGTAACGAACTCTAGGGTTTTTGTTCTTCACCCTGTCCAGTTCCCTATTCCCTCTGATTCGTACAGGCAAACACACAACTGACTATCCAAAAATGGAGCCGAGATTGGCCAATACATGGCGTTTAACAGTGAACGAGAAGAAATTTATCGAGACTGCTTTGCAGTCGGACCTCCGTATCGACGGCCGTCGTCCTTTCGACTACCGCA
Organism: Juglans regia; assembly: GCF_001411555.2. NCBI lineage: Eukaryota > Viridiplantae > Streptophyta > Magnoliopsida > Fagales > Juglandaceae > Juglans > Juglans regia. The sequence continues at coordinate 20,513,570 of NC_049905.1, read as the reverse complement.
ACCTCTCCATCAAATTCGGCAGGCAACCATTTTCCTCCTTTTCCGGAGAAATCAATTCCTTCTACTCTTGCTATTTCCCTTCTTGTTTTGCTGGTTTGGTTGGTTTCTTATCTATTTCTTGTTGAGTTGCAGAGAGGATGGCTCGGCGGAGGTACAGTTGGGACAGACCCATGTGATGGGTTTTGTGACTGCCCAATTGGTCCAGCCGTACAAGGACAGGCCTAATGAGGGGACGCTTTCCATCTTCACTGAGTTCTCTCCAATGGCTGATCCTTCTTTCGAGGCGGGCCGTCCCGGAGAGGCTGCTGTGGAGTTGGGACGCGTAATAGACCGTGGTCTGAGGTGATTTTCTTTTGTTTTCGTTTCACCTTAGCGTTTTTATCATGCTTTACTTGATAATCTTTCAGACATTTTACTGATACAAAAAAAGAATCTTTCAGACATTGTGATGATCATTATTTTTCAATGACGTTGCCTGAAATTCCAAGGTTCAATGAACCGAGTAAAAATTAACAAATTACGTCATGGTATGTGAAAAATTTGAACATCTTTTTTCGCTATGTTTCTTCGTGACAATGCATAAATGTAGAACAAGTTGTTTCCCCTGTGTTGCTTGTAGCAGGAACGTGCTAGTGAATAGAAGGAGACATAGCAGCATATGTTTTCTGTCTTAGAAAAGCTAAAAAAAACTTTTTCAGGGCAGCTTCTTAGCTGGAGTGAATTTTTTTTTTAAGGTGTAATGTGTTTGTGCAGGGAAAGCAGGGCTGTGGATACAGAATCACTTTGTGTCCTTTCTGGGAAGTTAGTATGGGCAGTCCGTGTTGATCTCCACATTCTAGATAACGGGGGGTAAGCTTGAATATTTTCCTTTACAGTCAATTTACTTTTCAATTAGGCTTGAGGCTTTGCTGAGTATGCTGTAACAGTTGATTTTTTGAACACTTTTTTTCTTTTGACTAATGTTTGGCATTTATTCATCTATTTTGAAAACAGAAACCTTGTTGATGCTGCTAATATTGCTGCTTTGGCAGCACTCTTGACATTCAGGAGGCCCGAGTGTTCATTAGGAGGAGAAGATGGCCAGGAAGTGATAGTGCACCCAGCTGAGGTCTGCTCCACAAATTTCTTGGAATTAATCTTACAAGCGGCTTGCAAAAAACATACCTGGGGTCTATCAGATATTCAATAGGAAACACACAGTGTACTTATCGAAAAAGGAAACACAGTGAACTTTGAAATGTTTATCTGTTTGAGCTGAAAAGCAACGGCTATAATTAATTTCCTCTGATGATAAGACCCAGCGACTACCTCATATGTGGATTTATGTAGTCTATAATTCTATATTCAGAAACCGCTCCACAATTTTACTCTACCTATCAATTTTTGTATCTCTGATGAGAATTAGAAAAAAAAAATTATATCTCTGATCAGAATGAGAACTACATGATCGAAACCTGCGAGTAGCTTTGATAGACTTGTGAGTGTTCAATTAACAGGGTGAGTGCAAATTCTAGTTGTTCGGGGCTAGGAGGGTTTTTTTTTTTTTAATTCATATGTATGACCAACCATAAGACATTGCACATAGGTGATGTGAGAAGCCTGTAGGCATTGATTCTGTATTCTTATGTATTTTTAGCTGGTAGTGAGGGGGAATACTGGAAAATAGGAGGGAACTAGACCAGTCTATCTCCAAATGGACATCCATGAAAACACTGTTCTCAAGAGTTAGAGAAGCAAAAGTGGGTGTACATGGTTGTTAACCTGAGCTTTTATTATGCCATGCTAGCACCTCATAATCCTTTTTCTGAGTAACTATATAATTGAGATCCTATCCTTGCTGTAATAACATATTGCTTTTTGACAGGTAAGGGAGCCACTTTCTTTGATAGTCCATCACCTCCCTATAGCAGTTACATTTGCATTTTTCAGTAATGAGAGCAGTGTGGTATGCAAGTGCTCTCTCTGTCAGTAAGGCATATAAAATGAGGAGTTTAGCTCCATTCATTAGATCTCGTTCTAATCTAATGGGGATGCCATGCAGGTGATAGACCCCACCCACTATGAAGAGGCTGTTATGGGGGGAAGAATGACTGCTACACTTAATGCAAATAATGATGTTTGTGCTATTCAAAAAGCTGGAGGGGAGGGTGTTTTGCAGAGCGTGATCATGCAATGTTTGAGAATTGCTGGACAGAAGGCATATGATATAACTACCAAGATTAAAAATGCGGTGGGTTTTCCCCTATGGAATGAGTTTTTTGTACAAGATGAAAGGAAAACCATGGAGAATTTATTTGTCCATTAAATTTGTCAAGTTTGGTAATGCAATTCATTTATTAGCTCTCCTAATGCATACAACTACATCTTTACCAGATTAAATATAAAGGCATTTTAGAATTAGTCAATGATTAACCATTCTAACTTAATTACTTATAAAAAAAAAACCCATTCTAACTTAACTATTAACATGTTGCCTTTATGATTTATGTTAATAGATTTGATAGCTATTTTCATACCTATAAAAAAAAGGATTTGATTTTTTCAGTGGTTCTGCTCAAATCTTGGATCTCTCAAGTGTATCCAGTTTTACAACAGTAGAAGTGCCATTAGTGGCCTGTGATCTGGATAGCATTATTAGATCATGTGTTTCCCATCAAAATGTTACTAGCGAGCCAGTACTAATATTGTGTCCATTTCCTGATAATGTGGAGTTGAAACACAATAGGATTTTTAAGTGTAAGAGGACAAGGTTTTGGCCATAGTGTTGCAGCAATGACACAGTGTAAGAGGTTCCAGTGTCTTTAATACAAGGTCACTTTTAGGGTTATTTCATGGAGCAATCAGGCTAAAAACATTATGCTTGCGAGAGAGTAGCTTGAGAGCTGAGGTATAATTGACTTTAATAATATCACTATTGAACTAGGAGTGACAAGGGGGGGGGGAGGGGGGGGTAAGTTTGCTCTTTAAATGAGTTTTGTGCAAACCTTGGAATTGTTGTCACGTCAGGGTTTGAAGAACATGTGGTTGTCCTTGTCATTTTAGTCTGCTGAAGACTTTACCTCTTGTTGGACATGTTTGAGGTCACGATCTGTCTTTCTTTATTCTGATTTTGCTTCCTCAAAGTGATGTAGGTTGAATCATACAACACAGAAAGAGCATCATGGAAGATCAAGCGCCACACTACTTCTGTTTCTTCACATGTCAGTGGAGCTGGTGTGAATGTAGGGAAGCAAAGCCAATATGTTGATCAGAAGCATGTTAGTGACAGATCAAAGCTGATACCTGAGAAATGTGTGGCAGATCAAAGTATGGACATAGAAGGTAAAACCAAATCGTCCAAACAAGGGCAAACTAACAGGATAGAGGGAGATGCTAAGAACTTCATTGGTGGGCCCTCTAGTTGGTATGTTAGTCCGTTCAAAATTTGTGACCTTGCTTCAGATAATCTTCTCTTACTGATAAGTGCTTAACATTATCATAGGGAGTGAGCTCATTTTGTTCATTCAATCCTAATTCTTTTAGTTTCTTTTTCTGTTTCCCACCAGGGATCCTTACTCCGGGGCTGTTAATGCAGATTTCCTGAAAGCTTCTCTTGCTTCGCGTGGTGAAACACTATTCCTTGCACATGCACATTGAATAACCTTTAAGTTTAACGATTATGTTTGTTTTGGTCTTTCTGGCAAAAGTTTAGTAACTGTTTTTTCCTTCCAATCGACATGGGTAAAATGCATGATGGCCATCAATAAAGAAAAACCGTGCTGCTCTTAAGAAAAAAGATAGAATAAATCAATAATGGAAAATGCTCAACATTTTACTCACCTTGATGTATTCTTCCTAGTTCCTCACACCACTTTCTTTCCTCACTTGGCTCTTCTCCCAGGTGTTGCTAATAAATTTTCCATTAATCTGTTCCATAAAATTACAATATTCTTTTGTTCTGTTTTTACTTCATGTTTACCCTGCCATGGGACACTATCTCCTTCAGTAGGTTTGTGATGAGAGAGAGGGAGAGAGATGCCTCCATCTTACATGTGTTACGCATAAACATGCAGGAACAACAACACCTAGTAGAAATGAAAAGGACTCAATGGGAGAGAATTCTTCATGTGAAGTTAAGCCAGTGGAACCGCCTGAAGATATTAACTCTGCTTCACCTACTGAGGCAGCTGATACTGTTTTGCAGACTAACAGAGAGAAGACTTTGAAGGATGCTGTGAAACCCAAGCACAAGAGAAAAAATAAAGCATCCTTCGCTAGTGAAAGTTAGATGAACTTTCACCAAAAGAGGTATAGCGTGTATGTCATGACCCAATTCTCCGGACAGAATATTTCTAGTCTTGAATGCAGACAATGAAAACTTTTCATGTTAGTAGTCTAATCATCTGAAAAGAATTTTGCACAGATTCAGTGGATGGGTTATTAACTACATGCATGGATTCCGTTGTAGTTGAAATAGTATCTGAACTTGAGTTGTTTTGGTACTTAGTAGTTTGTATAGAATTTTTTCTCCAAGAAGTTGAAAACCTCACATTTTTTGCAGTGTAGTGACAACATTGAATGATTGAATATGTGCCTGTTCTATTTCATGATGTGTTAAACGTGTCCCAGTAGTGAACACTTGCTCCCAATTTTTACTGAAAAAATCTTAAGATCATCCAGCAAGCAATTGACTTTTTTTTTTCACTTTTTTCTCTTCATTTGTTTCTTTGCAGATGCTGGGTTGCAAACTTCTGTTTAGAGCTTACAGAGGGCATCTGTACTTGAAAACCCTTTGACTTTAGAGGCACACAACATGAACAATACGGGCAGGAGTAAATTAACGTTGAAATCCCAAAGAACAAAACCAAAGATGACTGTCTGCACCGAAGGTTTGGCTTGTCAAATTTACCTAAATCCAAGTTATGCTTGGTCAACGATTGCTCCATCTCCTAATTTTGGCCTGCATTTAATGCTGCTTAAGTCGCTACTTTGTAAGGCATTTGGGTTACTTGACAGACGGTGTCATGCCCCTTGTAGTGGATAAGTAGGGTTTTGTTTTCCCTGATTGTTCTTATTATGTGCATTTGTATCCGAAGATGTACACCAAGATTATACTGAGACTGCTTAATTTTGTTACTGCACCAAAAAAAATTATATTCTTTGATTTTCAGAAGTGAATTTTTGTTTAAAATAGGAGCCCAACGAACTGCAATGTTGAGTACCAAAAGCGAGATGCGTTCTGTCTGTGGTTACTTTCAGTCCATAAACTTCATCTCTTTGTTCCCATGTTGGGAAAAAGGATAAAAAAAAAAAAAACAAATGAAGTCAAAACGGTGGCAATGATTGATGTTCATCAAAGTTGATCTAATACAGGGCACAAGACCATTAGCCAGGAAAATATGAGATCTAAACTACATCAATATCCCAGCTTCCACTCCTTATATTCTTTTCTTTTTTTTATAAGTAAAAAATAGATATTATATATATAAATGAAATAGGCATAGCCTTTGTACATAGGAAGTATACATAAGAACTCCTAATTACATTCTAAGAACGATAAATTAAAGATAAAAAATCATGGACATTATCTTCATGTAATACAATAGTGGAAAACCATCACAATGAAGTGTGGAGAAAAAAATTCTTCAGCTCAATCGAAGTGTGTTCCTTATCTTCAAAGCACCGTGCATTTCTTTTCATTCAAATGCACCACATAATACACAACGGAATCATCTTCCACCCTGCTGCCACTTGATAGCATCCTTACATCTTGGACCAACAATCCAACAAATCCACCACCCTCATAGGCATAACCCAAGCAACATCTACCATTAAAAAGATCTCATCCTATAGCACCCTTGTTACTTCACAATGCAATAAGAGATGGTCCACAGATTCTCCATTCTTCTTGCACATGTAGTACCAATCCAACACTACACATCCTCTCTTTCTCAGGTTGTTTGTGGTCAATATCTCCCCAAAAGCAACACTCCAAACAAAAAAAGCTATTTTAGAAGGCACCCAAGACCTCCAAATATTCTTCCAGGGGAACGGCGTAATATCAAGTTGTGTTGTCAGGATGCTATAAAACGCCTTAACTGTACATAACTTGTGGTTATTAAACCTCTACTTCAAACTATCTCGCTGTGCCAAAGGAATCCTCATGGAATATAGTAAGTTGAAAAATTCTGAGATAATAGGTAATTCTCAATCATGTAAATCCCTGTTAAAAAGAATATTCTATTGATGCGCACCATAAGAAAATAAACGCACATCCGCCACTGAAACCTCCTTATTCACTGCAATACGATATAAGGCCGGAAAAACCCTTTCCAAAGCATGGTCTCCACACCACACGTCCTTCCAAAATCTAATTTGAATGCCCTCACCAACTACAAAGCGAATTTGGTTTGCAAAACATGGTCATCCCTTCCTTATATACTTCCATAAACCCACCCCATGCGCCCCTCTCACTTCCTTAGAGCACCAGCCACCCCAAGCGACACCATGTCTAGCGTCAATAATATCATTCCACAAAGATCCCCCCTCCAACTAATATCTCCAAAGCCACTTTCCCAATAATGCTTATTAAAAGTTTTCAGGTTACACACCCAAACCTCTATTCACAAGTGATGCACATATCGTCTTCCATCTAACCAAATGGAATTTCTTCTCCTCCTCCATACCTCCCCATAAGAACGCCCTAAAGAGTTTATCTATTCTGTTCGTTACCCCTACAGGCAAAAGAAATAAAAATAAAAAATAAGTTGAGAGATTAGTGAGAGTACTCTTGATAAGAGTGAGGTGACCCCCTTTTGATAAATACATCTGTTTTCAGCTAGCCAACTTTTTCTTTATCTTCTCCACTACCCCATCCCATATAGCCATATTCTTAAAGGTTGCTCCCAACGGAAGCCCCAGGTATTTCATTGGGAAATAGGACACCTTATAATCCAAAAGACTTGCTAAGCCGATAATATTAGAGACCGCACCCACACAAACCATCTCAGACTTGCCCAGATTCACCTTTAACCCTAACACAGCTTCAAAGCAAAGTAACAATGCTCGTAGAGTTTGGATCTGGCTTCTATTCGCTTCACAAAAGACTAACGTATCATCTGCAAATAAGAGGTGTGAAATGATAATAAGGCCACCAGAACCATTGTCCACCTGAAAACCCGATAAGAAACCTCCCCCAACTACAACTTGTATCATCCTACTTAAGGCCTCCATAACTATAACAAAAAGAATAGGAGATAAGGGATCTCTCTGCTACAATCCCCGCGAACTATCAAAACAACGAGTAGGTGTGCCATTAACCAAAACTGAAAACCGAGTTGTTGAAATACAATGACGCATCCATGCAATCCACTTATCCCCAAAACCACATCTCTCAAGCACATATAAAAGAAATTCCCAATTCACATGATCATATGTCTTCTCCATGTCAAGCTTGCACAAAACACCTGAACCTCCCTCTCGTACTCTGTAATCCAAGCACTCATTTGCAATGAGTACTGAATCAAGGATCTGTCTCCCTTGAATAAATGCATTATGGGACTTGGATATAATGTGTTCCAACACCAGGCTAAGTCGGTTAGCAAGAACTTTCGAGATAATCTTATATACATTACTAACCAGACTTATAGGCTGAAAGTCTTCAATAGTCAAAGCCTCGTGTTTTTTTGGGATGAGAGCAATAAAGGTCGCATTAAGTGATTTTTCAAACTTTTGAAAAGCGTGAAATTCACTGAAAATCTGCATAATGTCACCTTTCACAATGTCCCAACAAGTTTGGAAGAAACCCATTGAAAAACCATCGGGCCCCGGCGCTTTATCCTTTGCCATGCCAGATATGACCTTATAAATTTCTTCTTCAACAAAAAATCTCTCCAGAACACTCACACTCTGCGAATTAATTGCCTCAAAATGCAAGGCATCAAGTTTCGGCCTCCAAGTGGCTGATTCTGTGAGAAGGGTCTCATAATACTGTACTATATGGTTTTCGAACTCGGGAGAAGAAGATAGCACCAGATTACCCGATTGCAATGACTCAATAGCATTATTACGTTGATGTGAATTAGCCACTTTGTGAAAGAATTTCGTACACCTATCACCTTCTTTCAACCAAATGGCCCTAGATTTTTGAAGCCATGAAATCTCTTCTGACAACAAAGCCCTCTCCAAGTTTGCTATAACCGTACCCTTCCTCAAAAACACCTCCTCCGAGTTTTCACCCAATAACTCTTTATCCTCCAAGTCTTGCAATTCCTCCAACAATGTAGTCTTCTAATTGTCAATGTGACCAAAAATCTCCAAATTCCACTTCTTCAAGTCTTGTTTCAGTGCCTTCAACTTGCTTGCAAGAACGCAACTTGGAGTACCAACGAATTGATAAGAAGACCACCAATCACGCACCATTTCTACAAAACCATCTGCTATTAGCCACATGTTTTCAAACTTAAAATACCGGCGCCCCCTACGCACACCCCCACAATCCAAAAGGATAGGAAAATGATCTGAACTAACTCGAGCTAGTTGTTTCTATCTTACTTTCGGATATTTAGCTTCCCACGAAGGAGATACAAGGAATCTATCTAATCTTGACCAAACCCTCTCATTTGACCAAGTGTACTCGCCCCCTACCAGAGGGAGATCCATGAGGTCCAGATCAAATATGAACTCACTGAATTCTTCCATGGCCAAAGAATGTCGACATTGCCTTGAACGCTCACTAGGAAAGCGAATAGTGTTCAAATCACCCCCATGCACCACGGTACCTCCCATAAGGCATACAGACCCGCCAACTCCTCCCACAATCTTCTCCTATCCCTATCCATGTTAGGACCATAGGATCTTGCAAATGCCCATTCCCATTCATCAACCACATTTTTTAAAAGGGTTGCAACCGAGAACTCTCCAATACACTCCTCAGTCAACTCAACCACTCTTTTATCCCACATAAGTAATACTCCACCTGAGGCTCCCAATGAGGCCAAATAGGTCCAATCCACGTATGAGCACCCCCATAAACTTCGCACAATTTTCCTATCAATAAGTCACAGCTTTGTTTCTTGAAGACACACCACATCACCCTTCCACATCCGCAATATTGATTTAATACGAAGGCATTTATTGTGATCATTGAGCCCCCATACATTCCATGATAAAATCTTAGGCTTCATAATAAAACTTTATTGCCCCTCCCTTTCGTTCTATCTCTTCACCACTCCCTTCTTTCACATCATAATTAATGGAACAATTTAACTTTTTAAGTTCTCTATCCCTCTTAGAGGCTGCTTCGAATGGCTAGTCTCAAGTGCTACAAGTAGGGCCTTAAATTGTTCTTCATAACCTCCAAATGAAATCCCAATGATAGCTTGAATCTCTTCTACTTTTTTGAAACTCACTTTAACGAACAACTCCCATAATTAGCACTGGGAGGGAGTGTACACAACGGAGTTAGAAAATCTCCCTCCTTTCTAGTATTGGCAGGAGTAAAAACAGCCAATTCCGAACCACACACTGAATCTGGTTCCCCACTGACAGGAGCAAAAAAATTTAATTCTTCAACCCCATCTCCACACTTTTTCTCCTCAAAGGAAACCATATCCAGGGGAAAAGACTCTGTCGAACACCCCATTACCGATAAATTCTACTCCAACACATCTGACTGCATTGGAATCACCATAGGACCTTCTTCCACCACGCACAGCTGAGTCTGTGCCTTCTCCCAAGTCAACTCACAAGCCGGCAACATAAAACTCGAAAAAACCTCCTCTGCCGGCGAGAAAACATGCACGGGAACAACCTCAAGAGCAACATGCGCCTCTTCGACCATCACACACTACTCAGGTTGCCCAATCTCTAACCCCAAGACAGGTGGCAACGACAGGAAATCCTCACCAGAGATCTCCACCGCATTTGGCTCCACCACGATCTCTCCCTCCATTTCTTCCCATCGGCGTAACCTTACCGGCTCGTCAACATGGTAGACGGAGACCGACGGTTTTTTCTGTGCCGGTGAGGGTGCTGGCAACCTATTTATTGGCTCCACAGGAGCCCGATACGGTGTGCCTAGCCCGATATCTCGACAGACACCCGAGATGCAGGCCTCCAAAACTTTTTTAGGCCTGCGGCCTAGCCCATCTCACCAGATTTCTGGCCCATTGCACTATGCACTTCTGGCCTGCATTTCAGACCCATTTCAAGCCTAACATCTCTGCAATTCTGGCCCAACACAACCTTGCCCTTGATGCAACGTTTCAGGTAAGTAATTTCTTCTAAAACAGCTCCCACTTGTTCCTCTAGATCGACAAGTACCCTCAAAATTATTTCCTCATTTGACCCCAATAACTTGTTCCCCTCTCCCTCATGCCTTTGCACGATGGGCACGTCTGGCAACACAGCCCTCGCGTCTTGAGACAGTACCTTCTTCATTTGGAGCACCTTGCTGTACGACCTTGCACCTCCTACTATCAACGATGGACCACCACCAATTCCTCTTGTTGTCATCTTAGAGTAACTTGCCTGAGCCTCATGCATGACTCTGTTTCTCATGCCCAAAGCAGAAGGTGAATGGAGCTCCATTAAAGCATCTCCGAAGTTCCTCCACCCCTCCCCCTTCCTCCCTTCTGGCACCACTATCAAACCTCTCCTCTTATTATGACCAAACTCCGAGAGAATGATAAAACTACCGTTACGGTTATGTCATTTCCGCACCATTAACACGTGTCTCCATTTCTACGAGTTCTCAAAAATTCATAAGCTCTCATTGACACTACACATTCCTTCATTGTAGAGCCCAGCCAACCCATGGTTTCATGGTCTAAGGATATATATTTCACCATACGGCGACTACTTTCTATGATATTCCACCATCTATCATTCACCTTTCTAAACTCGAATAACTTCTGATCAATAAGCACTTCGTTACACAGCCCCATCTTATCCAACCCACTACGATAAACCAATGTTGTCGTGATACGCTAATCTCCACATGAAGACATTAACAAATCACCACCAACAGAAAACAAACCAAGCAAAAAAAATAGGAAAGTGTACAGTTTTTTTCTCTCTCCTCAGGAGAGAATTTAGGTTAAATTAATGTCACTGGAGGCGATTGTAGAAGTCTCTCGTACCCACTTTTTGTACTCTGAATTATTAGAATAAAATTATTTGCCTTTAAAAAAAAGGTGCATCTTCAACGAACTTGAAAATATCCCACGGACTTTATAGGCATCTTTAGATAGTTAAAACCGAAAAAACAAGAAAATAAAATAAATGAATCTTTCTCAACAAGAGCAAAAATGTAACGTGCTATATTAGTCTCTTTGAATGAAAACATTGGTATAGAAATTCTGAAAACAAAACTTGGGTGACAAAATGGCCTTAGCTTTTTTCCGTTTAGTATAAACATTCAGATAGCTCCCTAAGAAACCAACATAAATTGATGTAACAAAGACAACCTAAAACTGCCTTGCCCATATCCTTGCCAGAAACTTCAGAATCCAAACCTTAGCAGGAAGAGAGTGGGGGAATTAGAACACAGATTACAACTTAATTAGTGAGAATCCTGGTTGGAACAGCAACACAAATCACCAAAATTAGTGTATGAGGCAAACCATCGGTTAAAAAGCCATACAAGGGAGACGAAACGCAAGAGTTCCCTCCCGAAACACAGAAAAAAACCATAAATCCAGTCAATCAAAGCAGCAACTGGAATCTTTCATTACTCGTAACCGACATAAACATTGGGATTCCCTCATCAGTTAGATCCATGCACCATCACCACAGAATAACACGTGCCACACTAGTATCTCCTCCTCGGACTCCTCGAGCGACGTTCTCGAGGTGGCCTGAAACAAAGATATGCAGCGTCAAAATCATTCACCAAGAGATCTAAACGCCTTCGTGCAATTTGACTCAGAAACAGTTGGAGTTTGAGTCAAACAGCAGGCACGCTTACAAGATCTGTCTCCAAGTCTAAATGACACAAATATAGTCAAGAATTGCAGAATATACACGACATAACAATTCTGTAAAAGAAAAGAAAATCCTACGTTCTGTCGTCTGCAAAATTCAAAGCACCAATTCTTAGAACCAAATCTGAAAAGATCCCATTACCCTGACAAGACTTAGAAAGCACTCATGAACTCCACTCATCCATTTTGCCCAAAATGGAATGCAAATGCATGGTGTGGAGGGGTAGCAAACTCTTTTCCTACAATCTAAATTATTTCATTAAACTGTGTGCTCCCTACCCCTCTATAGGGTATTTTACTGACAGGTTCTATAAGAATGGGACATTCCTTTTTGGTCAAATCCTAGCAGATAAGTCTACTGGCCTCTTAGTTACTTCACATGAAGAGCAACTTTTTTCATTCAAAATGAACTTGTAAAGCACCTCTGAATTAGAACAAATCATGCATGGAACCTACAAATGATTTCTTTCACCACTAGAGCAAAAGCAAAGGGAAAATTCTATGTTTCTAGTGGCCTACACCATTTGGATAGTAAATTAGGAAAGAAAAGTGGAGGTAATGAACAGAATTTCCAACTCCAACAATTCCTTCATTTTTTTTAATAAGTAAATTACGGGACTCACAATTCCTTCATTTGAAAATACGTGAGATTTGAAAAGAAATTTGTACTACAGGAAAAGACACTTGACATTTCCCTATCTTCTTTACAATATCCCCAGGCCTCCACCCTCCACTTTCTCCATATATCCACAGATATGAAGAAATATTATCCATTTATTTTATCTTATTCTCCTAAAATATCTGGGATGCTTTTTAATTGTTTACCAAAGTGAATGTCTAGTATAACTAAATTAGCACGCATAGGTGATGCTCTTGTGTATGTCCCATACTTGGGCTGTTGCCTATTCTTATGATCAATAAAATCTTATTTACCAATCAAATAAATTGTTACCAAAGGGACTTCCCTCAAATTAAAATTCAATGCATGGCTTCCTTCTATTAAAACAGATGCTCTTGCTTAATTCCCAAAAAAAAATAAAAAAGAGAATAGTATACATGCAAACCTTGTATTCTTTCTTTTCATTGCTCCATTAGCTGAGGATCCACTGCTGAAGGCCCAGTCAACACTGATAGTTTGTGTCAGAAATTCTGCTCCATTCATGGAGGATATTGCAGTTTGTGCTTCCTCAAAGTTCTCATACTCAATTAGGGCATATCCCTTGTAAAAGAGAGAGGTTTCAAATTACCATGATATAATAAATTTTATCACAAACTTACAAATTTATTAGAAACAAAACAGCTGATTATAAAGTCAAATGGATACCATCACCAAGAAAAAGTTAAAAACGGAAGCACATGACTCAACTCAACTCAATCAAGCCTTCATGTCACTTAAATTATTAACTCCATAAAAAGGGGAAGCATTAGAAATAAGAGAAATGATTACAGGATTTATTAATTGCTGAAAAGTGTAAACTTGTTAAACTGCCAAAAATTTCCACTCAGATCATTTATAGGCCATGCTTTATACAGTAGCTTTTGGCATTAAAAACTGATGTCACAGAGACCATTTAATAGGTAGGTAAAAAACTAAACTATATTAGAAAATCATAAAATCATTGTTTGGGATAATGCAGAATATCATAATGAACTTATCAAAAAGAATATCTTAATGATGATCTTGTAAATAATTTTCCTTGGGCATTCAGTAGCTAGATTGTGGAGGAATGTTATGCTGTATTATCCACATTCAAAGAAGAATAGTGGACATGGTTCAATTAAACCAACCTATTGAATTTTCATTTTGGCTTCTGATCACAAAATACAGTTTAGCTTCGTAGCAATGTTCAAGATGGTATCATACAAAATCAGATGCAAAGTGATGTCTAAGCATAAAGGAAATGTAAATTTCCACCATCACTGCTGCTAATACAAGAACAAAGTAAATTAGGGCTTACCTTGACAAACCCGGTTCGGCGATCAAGATTTAAATGCAAATTCTTAATCTCTCCAAACTCACCAAAAGAATTTTGTAGATCATCCTCTTGTGCCTCTTCGTGTATTCCACTGACCAGAATAATCCATCCTTCAATGGCTGCAAATATGAAGCAGGGATTTTATTATTCTCTTTTCTTAGAGAACTGAAAGAAGAGATTCAGTATTCAAGGCAAAACTCCTTTGATTACTCAGTAGATTCACCACAATTAAAGCTGTTCTATAAACTATAAAATCTGTTATCATGTTTTGTTAGGCCTATAAAAGAAACACAAAAGCAAACTGTATATTTTTTGACAAGTAATAAAAAGATTTATTGAAGAGGATAGTAAAATTTATAGATGAGAAGAAACCCAATTTTTTTTTTGGGATAGGTGATGAGGAGAAACACAATTGAACCATATATGACTTAATACTTATTATTGTTAGAGATTGATGAGGAGAATACAGAAGCTTTTAGACAATTTCTAAAATTTTTGTATAACACCCCGGATGTAGTATGAGAGGATGGTAAACAGGATTCAACGTTACCAAGGAGGAAAAAGCTCGTGGTTTACAATGATTCAAAGGAGTTAAATTGAAACATTGATTAGTCCTATGGAGTAAAAGCCCAAAATTTGGCTTCAACTTTTCCTTAGTTTGTTAAAAATGTTATGAAAGCCAATCCCAACCTACAACAGAATGACCTGACGAAGACTTCAAGGATTTAGGAGGGTGATTGTAATACAGTAATTTTAGGATAAAGGGTGGTGAATGGGATCACATCTTTGCAGTTTATAGCGATTTCAAGAAACTTCAATTGTAATATTGGCTATCCATATGGAGCCCAAATGTGATTTGGGCTCTTCCTTGAGCTGCTACATTTCGCTACTGCAGTTACCAAGTTCTATGCTAACAAAACAGCAGCGAGATCATTATCGATTCATATGATCAAATGGACAAGAAAATTTACCAAAAAGGAAAAATAAATCCTATCAAGTGACGGAATCATTTATTTATCTTCAAAAAACATAAGAAGGATCATCCTTCTTTAGTGTTGGTAAAAGTGCACCTAAGTGCAAATTAGTTGGGACTTAGGCCAAAGCACCTCGCTTACTACAAGCAAGGCAAACTTACAAAAGCATGCCAATGAGAGCTTAATGATGAGAATGACTTTATATTGTCAAGCTTGCATTGTATTGCTTTACTGATTTTAAAAAAAGGATTGAATAGTATTGCTACCGTTAGCATGCAAAACAATTCCCACAATTCTTGTGCTTTTTTGGTCATTGATATTTAAGTACATAGTGATTCAACTACATAATTTATCTCAATTATGGCTATCAAACATCATTGTTGCATATATTTTGCAAAGCACAAGAGAATTATGAAAAAATAAAATGTTCGAATTTCATGTGATTAGTTGATCACTTAACTGCCATGTTGGATAATACTCTGACAACTTGAGCTAGTGGGCAAAATATATATTACTATCTTTCTTTTTTAAAACCTTTTTTTAATTTATTTTATGAATATTTTGTTGCTACCCATTATTGCCTAAAAATGTGTGTTTTACTTCAATCAGATAGGTGCTTGCATTTTCTAGGCAATGTTTGAGCCTAGGATCCAGGCAGTGTTTGTGCTTTTAAGTACGCTTGATGCTTTCAACCACACTGGCCTTTTGAAAATTCCACATAATCATAAGACAAGCATCAGCCAACTTTGCACGTCAGCAAAATCAACTAGCGCATGTGACCCAAACCCTAGGACATAATTACCACTGACTATTCTCTCTCTTGACTTGACAATGGTAAGTGCAATTCAACCATTTCTTAGTACCATTCACTGTCAAATGTTTGTCCATATTGCTTAGGTGGCATGATCACAAATCAAGCTCCTAACTCTCAACTCTTTCAAGAACTTCATGCCCCATGAGATGGTTGTGGATCAAGAAAGTAACATGTAGACCTCAACTCCACTAAGATGCTAACAAAATTGACAGGCTTTCAGGCCTTGTACAGGGATAATTTTCGGATCACATTAGATGTGTGGGGCCCCTCAAGGACCAAATGCAAAACTTTGATAAGAAACTCAGATATCTGGACCAAAATGACGCTAGTTTCACAAAATCGATTCTCTGTCCAATGAAAGAATTGCCTATAAGGCCAGTTCCCTTACCAGTCCACCACATTATTCTTGACATCTCTCTTAAGGAACACAGTTAGCCCCTGTTTGTTTGGGAAGAACCCAATTCCAGGAAATATTTGCCACCAAACAACAAACTTCATGAGGTCAGCCATCATCCCCATAGAAACACAATGGCTAAATTTGAATTCACAGGCAAAGTGGCAAACAATCATCTCTTAAAATCATTTCAGCCAAAAAACAAACGCATTTTGTATCGCCGAATTAATTATCCCTACCATTTTTTTTATAAGTAAAAATCTTATTAATATCAATGAAGGAATAGGCGTCGTCCAAGTACACGGTAACTTATCACCACCATTCCCGCTACGAATACTCCAAAAACCCTAGAACCCTAACTAGGAAAGCACGCAAACGTTAAGAAACCACAACCAAAAAAATCATAAAAACCCTAAGTATTCAAGAAAAGCAATATGGGGGGGGAAGGGGGGGTGGAGAGATATATAATTTGGTTATAGATATAAAATCGAAGAGTATAAGGAGGAGGAACTGACATCGCTGGGGGCCAGGACCGTCGGGGGACTTGAGGGAGTCGAACTTGGAGGCGGCAAGGCGGGTGGAGCGGTCGGGGGCTTCAGGATGGTCCTCGCGGAAGCCACGGCCCTTGGTCTTCCTGGCAACCGCAGAGGAGGAGGCGGCGCCAGTAATAGCGGACTTGAGCTTCGGAAGAGGAGCCATTGGCGAGGTGGTGGCGTCGGCTGCTACGGTGTCCACGCCCCCGTCCTCGTCCATAAGGTCGTCGTCCTCCGGCTCGAAGTCCACAGCCTCCACATCTGCTGCGCTTGCCATAAGGAAGAATGTTTGCTTTACTCTGTGTGTGTCTCTCTCTCACTCACTCGGAAGGGAAAAAGTTTGGGTGGATTTGGTGACGGTGGCCGGTGAGGGTGAAGAGCTCTGGATCGATGCTGCTCTGATTAGGTTTTTATATGGCTCTTTCTGAATTACCTTTTAAAGGTTTTGGGCCTTTGCAATTGGTTTTGTAAGGTTTTTTTATATTAATTGTAATCACAAAAAAATTATATATTCACGTGATTTTTTTATTTATATAAAATAAAACATAAATTTTTTGTATAAGTTTTTTGTCAACACATTTAAGTCTCGTTTGATTTTTTTACTGTACTCAGTTAGTTAAAGAGATGTTTGGATTCGAAAATGATTTGAGATGACTTGAGATGAGCTGAGATGAGTTGAGATGGATTGTGAATAGTAATGAGATGAGTTGTGAATAGTAGTGAGATTTGTGAGTTAAAGTTGCTGAATAGTAATGAATAATAATGAGATGAGTTGAGATGAATTGAGATGAGCTGAGATGACTCTCAAATCATTAAAATCATCTCAATTCAAAATCTTTTTACACGGATGATTCATAACCTTTTTCAACTCAATATCTCTTTACACGTGGGACTCATAACATTTTTTAACTTTCTATAAATATGTTTAAACTCATATTAATATCTAAACAATAGGCCATATATAACTCACTACACTATCTTAACTCACTACTATTCATAAAGAACTCAACTCAACATCTAAACGCAGCTTACCATTTTCTTTTTGGATCAAACCTAATACAAAGATAGCATTTCATAGGATTAAAATTTGAAAAATCTTATTCATTATTCTCACACTACACATTATACATAAGTTTTTATTTTTTATTTTTTTTCTTTTACAAAATGTATAGTGTATGATTGATGAGTATAATAATTGAATTAGTTTAAGAAGAATAAAAAAATAATAAATAATAAAAATAAATATGATGTATTGTATATGAGGATGATGAGTTACAAAACTCTTTTTATAAAATAATATTACTTTTTATAAGGCATTTTAAGAAAAATAATAAGTACACATCATTTTTCATCATATTTACACAACAGTATTTTAAAAGGTAAGTTAATTTTGTAAAATACCTTATAAAATTAATATTATTTTATAAAAATACCCACATGTATTATGAAATGTGCTATCTTAGGTGTAAAAGCAGGGACTATTATTTTTTGAGTTTTGTTGCTTAGACTTTAGAACTTAAAATTAGTAACTATATACATTCATAAAATGTATCTATCCAATCTAATTCAAACTGTGTGAAAACTTAATACTAGAAACATTACAAAAATAGAGAAGTAAATACAAAAAATTACTCTAAATTAAAGCTAATTGAGAGATTTTAGAGTGTGAGAGCTAGCTGAATTTTTTATTTTAATTTTTTTTTTTTTTTTGAAATATAGCTAGCTGAATCTTGTACCATGATGAGTAGCGCGTTAGCTATTTACAAAAATAAGTTTATAAACTTATTTTTGTAAGATTGATGTGTAGGTCAAATATTTCTTACACTCACGAATTATAATATATATATTATTTTAATTTAATAAATTTACACATATTAAAGCTACACAAAACGTATTCTAATCTATGCATCTCATTTATGAATAAAATTTACAGAACCATCTCAAATTATGACTCATTTTTTAAATAAGGATTAACTTGAAATCTAACTAGATCCAAAGGTCCAAAGAGAAAATGCTTTCTTCAAACCGAAATTCATAAAAATATCATTGTTTACATATTGTTGATATGAAAATAAATAATAGATATTTTCTAAATACGCACATTTGATATTCTCATATTATCATTGAATGTTATGTCAATTCAAATTGGTATTTATATGAGTATTTTAATTACATAATATGTTGTGATAGTATCTAAGTATTACGTTATTCATATTTCAAAAAATATTATTGCTACTCATCATCTCAAACCACACACTTTACATATTTTAAAATTATTTTTTATTTTATTTTTTTTAAACTAATTGAGTTGTTCTACTCATCATTCATTTATAACATACTAGTTATAAGAAAAATAAAAAATAAATAAAATATGTGTTGTGTGATGTGTAAGGATTATAATTAGAATTATTCTTTGTGATATCATTGCTCGTTCTGGTTGTAAACAAACCAGCAGTCCCCCCGATACATCTCTCTCTCTTCATTTGTCACACTATGTTCGCCCCCTCTCATTCTTCGTGAGTTTTCGCCGCCAAGCTTGACCCTAAGCCCCTTCATCCCCTAACCATCCGACCACAAATCCACATCAATAAATCATCTCCTCCATTGTCTCTTTCTCTCTATCTTTCTTTCTCTCACTTTCTCTCTCTACCTCTTCATTTCACATCTCTCGACTACTGTCGCCAATTACATGCCAAGTTGCCACACGCCACTGCCCCTTACATGCCAGGCTGCCGTCGTACTCGATCGCTATCAGTAAGACCTCTCTCTTTCTATTGGTCTCCCTCTCCGATTTAATTTTTGTTTACTCTTTTTCTCTGTCTGTATCCCCCTCTCTCGCTCATCTCTCTGTTTTGTGTCGTAGCCCGTCCTCTCCATCTGCCTTTAACACTACAGATACTAGTATTGGATTAGGAATAATTTTCTCACTTATAAGGTGAGAACCTCCAAAATGTGTGGGAAGAGGAAAAATATGATATAAGGGAGAAAATAATTGTCTATTACTTTTTTCATAAAGAAATCCATAATGCTTTTCTTATGGGCTATATTGTTCACCACAACAGTGATAATTAACCGAAACCTGACTAGTGTGGTCCCAATCAATACAAACTTGACAACTAACGAGATACAACAGGAAATATAAATAATTGGACATTACAATAGCAAATCAATATCTGCTAATAAAAAGACAATACAATAAAGCTAAACAAGCTAATTACGTCCTTAGCCACATGTCATCTCCAGATGCTCCTTAGTTGCTCAATCCAACAGCTGTGAATTGGACTAAACTTTACACTCTCCTTCCTTTACTTTTTGACCACCATTTTAGAATTCTTTATTCCCTTTCAAAGAAGTCCAGGCTTTAAGGTCCCTGCCACGTCCACCGGTGGCAGAGTGGCTAAAGGTGCCACATTTGCTCATAATTTCTTCTTTAACTGAGATACGTGGAAGGTGGTGTGGACCTTGGATGATGGAGGTAAATCCAAGTGATAGACTATGGATCCCACCCTCTATAACACTTGAAAGGGTCCGTAGTACCTTAGAGCAAGCTTAAGGTATTTCATCTGGGCCACTGATATCTGTTTGTAGGGCTACAAAAAAAGATAGACCCAATCGCCGACGGTAAATTCCATCTTTGTTCTTTTCATGTCTGCATACTTCTTCATCCATTCTTGGGCACGATGGAGATTGTGTGATATCTCGTATTTACGAATATTTTGACTAAGTAAATTATTACATTTATTAAGTTTATGAACTTTCTTGTTTTAACTTTCAGATGATTTACGTTATATTATTTTAAGATTTTTAATTCTTAATTCAATGTGTTTTCTTGTTACTAATTATAGTTCATTATTTAAATTATTCTTTAATTTAAATTAATTTGTAGATTTTAAAATTATTGTGTTGTTAGATTTAATTATTTTATTTTAATTAGTCTTTGTATTTAAATTATTTTATTTAATTTATTTTGAGATCGTTTCCGTTGAATCATTTTTGTGATTCAAAATATAAAAATTACACCTCATTTTTTTCCCTCTATTTTTTCTTTCCACTCTTTTTCTTTTTTTCTTTTTCTTTTTCTTTCTTTTCTTTCTTCTTCCTCTGCCTTCTCCCGCGCGACACCCCCCTCTCCCTCTCTCTCCCCGTGCGTTTCTTCTCCTCCACCACCCAGCCACCGCCGCGCGCCGCCGTGACTGACCCCGCCCCGCCCATTCGCTCCCCCACCTACCGGCGACCCCTCCCCTCCGATTTCAGCTCCTCCAGTACAGCCGTTTCCTCCCACGCACGACGCAAGGCCGCGGCACCTCTTGTGTTCGCGCGCCGCCGTCGTGCACCTCCGGCCACAATTTCTTCACCACTTCATCCTTGACCTCCTAGCAACCCAATGGACCCAACCCCAGCTCCGATCCGTCACCGGTGAAGCACATCCAATCCCATTTTCGATTTGGGTATTTTTGGTCTTCAACCACCCTCTACGCCGTCACCCACGGCCAACCACCACCACTACTAGCTTCACCGATATCCCTAAGTCCTACCCTATCAATCTCGGGTCTTGGTTTGTCCCCATTCAAAAGTGAGTTTTTAAGACCCACGGCTACAGTGCATTTTGCATTGTTACGTTGCTGAGCCGCCACTTCTTGCACCTCCGTGATCTTCCGAAAATTATTATATAGTGCTGTAAGTATTTTCTCAAATAACTTTCGTGATTTAAATGTATTTTTGCAATAACTTATTTTACTGTGAATTGATTGGTTTTTCCGGACTGAGTCCGAGGTGTATAGGGGTTGGATGGACTTGAGAATGAAGTTGTTTGTGTGATTGGATTGTGTTGACATTGTTGGTTGGGAACTGTGTTGTTCATGTACATTATATATTGCACGCATGATCATGTTTGTAAAGAAAACTGAGTTTTCGTGTAATTGCATTCATGTTCATGTGTTAATTGAAAACTGAGTTTTCATGTGAGAAATGATTTTGAGTATGTTTGCAATGTTGAATTGACTGGTTTGAGAAAAAAGAAAAGAGACTGTAGGGATGGTGGTAAGCAGGGATGGTGGTATAGTCCCGCCTGTGATTCCTGCTTACGGTGCATGCGGTAGGGATGGTGGTAAGCAGGGATGGTGGTAGAGAGTCCCGCCTGTGATTCTCGCCTGCGGTGCATGCGGTAGGGATGGTGGTAAAGTCCCGCCTGTGATTCCCGCCTACAGTGTCCGATAAATGGTTGGTTTTTGTGTGAATCATTTTCTGGAGAAAATGTTTTACGGATATTTTGGGCCAAATGGAATTTTTAGCATGTGTTGGAAAATAATCATTTTCGAAAAAAATGAGGTTTTGGGATCTGCATGTTGGTTGCATTAATGCATTTTTATCTCGTGGTTGCTTGATTTATACTTACCTGCGGTACCGTTTTATGGTATCGCAGATTTTGATGTAAACGAGGATGACAAACCTTAGGCTTTGATTCCGTTGGAGGAGTGACTTGGAGTTGCTCTTGTGTATCAAGATTTGCTTTATTATCTCTTTATGTATTTGCCCTTTATGATATATTTTGGGATAACTAGATAATTTTTAAAGGTAATTTATTTTGGATACTTGTATTTAAATTTATGGTACTTAGTTGACTTATTATATTATCCGCTGCGACTTTTGTTGTGCACTTTTACATGTTGCACACATTTGGGCACATTTTGTTGGGATGCGTGACCCATGTTGTCATCACCCCGACGTCACGATTCTCGCGTCCCTATACGTGGGAGTCGGGGCATCATAGATTGTGTTTCACGGTTTCACCCACTGTAAAATCTGATCCATTGACTTAAGTTCCTCACCCACTGACTCCACTCTTACTGTGCGAGGTATATAGATAAGAAGGTGGGGAGGTGCACAGCCATATAACGCCTTGAATGGGGACATCTTCGTGGAGGCATGGATATTGGTGTTGTACCACCATTCGGCCAAGGGAATCCACTTGGACCAATCCTTTGGTCGATCTCCAACGAAATTGGTAGTGGTTGTAGTAGTCTCATTGGGTAGCTCGTTTCCCCCTTGACCCTTTGGCATACGTCACATTCTCTAATGTGCTTCTTCACATCTGCCTTGAGGCCTGGCCAATAGAATTCCTTACAAGCCCTATGCATGGTTTTATCGAAACCTGCATGTCCACCTAGAGCACTATTGTGGACTAGTTCCAACAACTTGGCATTAAAAGTTTCATCCCCAGGTATATGTAGTTGCCCTTTGTAAAATAATAAGCCCTCTTGGTGGGAATAGTGGGGGGTAAGGTGTTGGATAGGACGGTATGTACGTGTTGGTCAGCAGCGTAGTCATTTTTCAATTCATTAACCCAATCCACTAAAGGGAACGAAATGAGGTAGAGAGTAGCTTCTCCATAATTTGTCTTCCTTGAGAGTGCATTAGCCACTCTGTTTTCCTTGCCCCTCTTGTATTCTATGACAAAATCATATTCCAATAGTGTGGTCACCCATTTTTGCTGCATGGGTGTACCAACCTTTTGGTCTAGTAAATACTTTAGGCTTTCTCGGTCAGTTTTGATGATGAAGGACTGAACTAGTAAATATGGGTGCCACTTGTGGACTACTGAAACTAAGGAGAATAATTCATTTTCATAACTTGAGAGTTGTAGTTCTCTACCCTTTAGTTTTTGACTAAAAAATGTTATGGGTCTGCCTCCTTGCATAAGCACTACATCCATTGCCTCCCTTTATGCATCACACTCTATGATGAACAGCTGTGAGAAGTCTGGTAGGGCCAAGACTAATGGCTGTGTTACAGCCTCTTTTAACATCTCAAAGGCCATTTTTGCTTCTGGTGTCCAAGCAAAATTGTTTTTCTTTAACATCTGTGTGAGGGGAGCTGATATGCCCTCATACCATCTAATAAACCTTCTGTAGTAGCCAGTTAGGCCTAGAAATCATCTGCACTCTTTGAGTGACTTGGGAAGAGGCTATTGTAACCTGGCTTGCAGCTTCTCAGGATCTACCCGAATCCCTTGGGCTGAAATCAAGTGCCCTCAATAGGTGATTTCAGTGCATCCAAATCGACATTTAGAAAGCTTGGTAAAAAGTTGTTATTATCTCACTATTTCTAGGGCAGTTCTTAGGTGCTCCACATCACTTTTACTGTAAATTAAAATATCGTCAGAAAAAACTAAGATGAATTTCCTGATAAAGGGTTTAAATACCTTGTTCATTAGGTTTTGGAAGATTGAGGGTGCATTAGTCATTTCAAAGGGCATGACTAAAAATTCGTAGTGACTCTCGTGTGTTCGGAAAGCTGTTTTGTGAACATTGTCGGGTCTAACATGAATCTGGTGGTATCCAGATCGAAGATCCAGCTTAGAAAAAATGTTAGAACCATGTTATTCTTCCATAAGTTCATCTACTACGAGAATGAGAAACTTATCTTTAATGTAACCTGATTAAGGGCTAGGTAATCCACGCATAAGCACAATGTCTAATCTGCTTTTTTGACCAACAACAGGGGGGATGAGTAAGGGCTCTGACTCAATTGAATGACCCCTGAGTTGAACACAGGGGATGAGTAAGCACGATCTTCTTGATCTCATATTTTTGGAAGTAAGGGTAGCGATAGGGCCTCACTGAAATAGTTTTAGTTTGGGGCAATAGGTTTATAGCATGGTCATGGGACCTTTGAGGGGCTAGCCCCTTAGACTTAGCAAACACATCAGCATAAACTTGCAGCAAATCATGTATTGGTCCCACGGTTTTACCATGGTCCTCAGGCCCTGGTTCCTCCATTAATTGTAGCACTACACCCTTAACTTCCAACTTGGGGTCCTTATGAGCAAACCCTTAATTGATTAATTGAGAAGCTGCCAACCCCACGTGCTGACCCTGGTGAGTGAAATGCATGGTGATTGCTCGAAGTTCCAAAGTATGGTGCCTAAACATCTTAACCACCATATGCCCAACACCATGTCCCAGCCAGTCACAACTAGAACATGCATGTTGTCTGTAAAGGTCACCCATTGAATACAGAATTTGGTAGATACACATTCCCCTTCACTGAGAAGTTGCTCCCACTAGCCACCCTAACTTTAACCCTGTTTGCTTGGTTAAGAGATAGTTGTCCCCTTCTGACAATAGCTGGGTCTAGAAAATTGTGTGCGCTTCCTGTGTCGATGAGAATGATAGCCCATTGGGAACCTACTATCCCTTTAACTCTCATTTTATGCGGATTGAGGGAGCCTGTGATGGCATGAAGTGAAATTTCTGGGTTAGCATCCACAAATATGAAGTTTAAGGCCTCAGTAACTATTTCTTGGATCTGTTCCACCCCATTGTCTACCTCTACACTGTCTTCTAGCACCTCCTCCAAAATATACAGCTTAGGTTTTTTGCACCTGTGGCCTAGGTTCCATTTAGAGTCGCAATAATAGCACAACCCTCGTTTCCTCCGAACTTTCATTTGAGGTTAATTAATTTTCTACATTGGAAGTTGGGGCTTAACCATGGTTTTAGTTTGCTCAATTGCAGGGGCTGAAGGGGTTTTTAAAATCCTTGGTTCATTAGATGGTAGCATTGACCTTCTATGATATCTTCTAGACAGTGCCACATTTTCCTCTCGAATCTTTGCTTGGCTGGAGGCTGCAATTAGGCTGAGAGGATTAAACATCCTCACAGTTAGCCGTATCTCATCCTTGAGACCACTTAGAAAACAACTTAGTTTGTTTTCTTCGGAGAGCCCTTTCAATCTATTCAACAGATTTTAAAAATTGGCCTTGTAGTCTTTGACATTGCCTGTTTGCCGCTGCCTAGTTAGTGCTTCCATTGGATCCTCGTAAGCACTTGTGTCAAAACCACTAGGAAAGTGGCCCCGGGACACGCATCGACACTGCCCTTGACATGCCAAGGCAACCCCACAGCCAGCCTGCATGCATGCTATGGCCCATGCCTTGACATGCATGAGGGGACCAATGAGGCTACTGGTCGCGTGCAGCCCAGTGTGCGCATGCCTATGTGC
Source organism: Juglans regia (assembly GCF_001411555.2). NCBI lineage: Eukaryota > Viridiplantae > Streptophyta > Magnoliopsida > Fagales > Juglandaceae > Juglans > Juglans regia. The sequence goes on along the minus strand of NC_049905.1, from coordinate 20,487,913 downwards.
ATGCCTGGCGAGGCTAGTGACCGCACGCAGCCTAGCAGGCGGGGCGTGCGCCTCTACGCAAGCCCATGCGCGCACCCCTCCCCAGCAGCAGCAGCCAGCAAGGTTAGTATATTATGGCACGAAAACGTATTAGTAAAGCACGAAAAAATGAGTAAAGCACGAAAAAATGAGTCAGTCCGAGAACATCCCCATTTCCTCCATATTTTGAAACCAAATTAGGGTCTTCCCTTCCATGTGGAAGAATGTTAATCTCCGTCCATGTTGTGGTAGTATATTATGGAAGGTAAAGAAGTGGTTTACCTTATAGATCTAGCCATTGGGACCCTCCCCGTGGAAACAAGGAAATTTCACTCTCACTGATCTAGTTAGCACCTTGTAAATTCAACCATTGGGACCCTCCCCGAGTTTCCGTACATGAGGTCGAGGGCGCCACAATAGTAGCATTTCTTGAATCCAAATAGGGGCTGGACGATTTTGTAATTACAGGGAAAGGTCATGGGCTTTTTCATAAAAATTGTATTTGATGCAGGTTTTCTTTTCGAAAAATTCTATACATAAGCCTCACACTCTGTACACCACTTAAAAATATATAATTTTACTTTTTTACCATCATATTTCATATTTCATATTGAATTGAAATGTGAAATATAAGGATAAAAAAATAAAATCACATATTTTTAAATAGTATGTAGGAGTGTGGGGCTTCTGTGTAGCACAACTCTTTTTTTTTACCTTTCGTTTTCGTTGACGACAGCAGACTAGCAGAGGAGAAATTTCTCCTTCAATGAATCGGCCCTCTCCTCTGTCCTCTGCATATTGCCGCCGGCAGCCTGAGTCCCACACGGGCAGACCCCAGTCGGCAATCACCCACCCCACCCCACGCCTTTCCCGGTTTCCCCTTCTTCTCCGTTTCTCCCTAGCGCCGCCCAGAGTCCAGACCGAAATCGAGGAAACCTCTCCACACCATCGCCGTCGCCTCCTTCCGCTCTTGTTGGTCTTGCAACTTGCTCCTCCGTCTCAGGTAGACGCCCAAGTCCCAGACCCCACGTTCTTAGTTATATTAAAGCTTGATGATGATGTTTATTTTTGTTGTAAATAACCTATATTTGTATGTGTATTCTGGTCATTCTATGCTCAAAGGCTTGAATCAAAAGGATTAATTGAGGAGGTTTCTAAAATCTAAACAAACTTCACTTTGTTTTGTGTATGCTCATTGCTCAGTATTTAGAACTTTAGGTCCTTAGGATAAAGAAGCTTTGTGTGCGGCTATCACTATCAGGCCTACTACATTACTCGGTACATGCATGTTTTTCTTGTTATGTGTTGGGTATGTCAAGTTATTCTTGGTAAAGATTAAAGAATGTTCGAATTTATAATGTCAAAGTTGATTTCGAGGCTTTCAAGGAATTAGAAGTTTGAGGTTAAGTTTATGTACTGATGTCAATGACACTAACTGGTCTGAACTCTGAAGCCCCCTTTTTTGGCTCAAAACATAATGGTTGAACTCTCTTTGAGGTTGAGCTCGTTTGAGTTCAGACGTGAAAGTTGTTCCATTGTACTTTTTAAGAGTATTAAACATGCACAGCCTGAAGTTTCTTCTATAGAAAATATGTCATTACTTGATTAAACTGTTTGAGAATAATTGTTTTATTAGAATAAGTGTTGAATGAGTGTGAATATGTCAGTAACGCAATGAGCTCCTCTTCTGCTGCTGCTGCTGCTGCTTCATCAACTTCTTCTCAACTCGCTTCCTCCAAAGACAAATTTTTCTGGGGCTGCCTTTTCGTCGCAATCGGCTCTGTCTTCTTTGTCAGTTTTCTCTTTGCAGCCGTTGTGTCCAAGCTCCTTCCCCCATCCAATAACGCCCTGATCTCCGCCATTCAAAACGACTGGTAAACAATTTATTCCTACAATTTGATCTTTCTTTCTCCTCTCCTTACATTCTATAAGGTCTAGCTATTAGGCACAAATTACAGGTTTTCTTAGATCAGTATGTATTTCTTGGCCGTATAGTTTGCTTTCTTTGTTTTCGATTACCGTTTCTTAAAATCCAATGGTTTTGAAGTTTCTAAAAGTTCTTGCTGCATTTTGTTTATTATGCCATTCTGGGTTTCATAAATTTTGCTGCATTTTGTTGTGTTGAATTACCTATGTAAACACTTCAATTATTGGGTCTATTAAACTTTTTTGGCATTTATATTTGCTGGAGTTTTATTTTCTTTTTGTTCATGCTTTGATAGGTATTACTGCTTCTTAGTGCCTCTGACTCTCCCTGTTCTTGTGGTTGCTGTATATTTTCATTGGCTCAGTATGAAATTGTTCAAGCACGCATGATTTTTGCTTGAAGCCATCAGGTCTGAAATCTCTCTGCTTATTACTATTTTTTGAAGAACAAGAAACTAAAATTATGTCTACTTATTTCCTTCACAAAGTACGCAACATTTAATTTCATACTCATTGATATTTACATCTAATTCAGGATTTATTCCTCCACTTTATGATCCTATTATGTTGTGGTGATGGGCTTCCTGAACGAATCTTATATTTCTGCAATTGTGCTTCTCAACTTAAAGTTTAGTAGATGACAACGTTCTTACTGTCTGGGGGTATTCCAAGAGAAATATGAACTCATTATGACTAAAGAAAAGATCAATTACTGTCATTATGCCGTCTAGCTCACTTCCCAATTTAGAGTGTTGTAAGTTCCTTTAAGGTTTCATTGTAGACATGAATGATGCATCTAGTGTTGCATACTTCTCATACAATTTCTCAAGTTCATTTAAGTTCTAATATATATTTACTGTGCTTCAGGGAGTTCAACCTCTTCTGTATAAGATGCCATGCTGTTTCTTTTGCATGTATGAGAGCTCCCAAACATTTTAGCAGACAAATCTTATTTCTAAACTTTCCTTTCCTGGGCACATTAACATTGCAAAAGGAGGATTTGAAGTTCGATGATTCGATCCCTTGACAATAGAAGCATAGATATCCTGATTTTGAAGGCATCCAAAAGAATAATTGCAAAACAATTTGTTCTGCACAGTAGCTAGATGACATTACATACACTGATACAAGTGAATAAAGTGAGAGATTGTTCAGCGTGTGGGTTTCATGCTTGCAAAAGCAGATGTAAAAATTGTTTATCTGTGGTTGGAGGGTAGATTTGGGCAATAATTCTGCTTGTAGAGCAGTCGATTGGTCTATGTTCAAACTTCCACCAGAAAGCCTTCAATGAGTCATGTACTGTTGGACTGGAGTGCTGAAGGGCCGAAGGCAATGAGACTGAATGACAGAGACTCAAATAGAACACAGCAATCGAGGATCCAAAAGACAATAAAACAAAACATGAGAAGTGGTTTTAAGAACCCAAGGTGCATTTTTCTTTTCTTCTTTTTTTAAATGCTGGTGTCTGTATATGGACATTGTTCTTTTTCAAAATAAAACATGAGTTAATTTGGAATGCATCTCTATAACCTGACATTTCAATTAAAATTTTATTTACTTACCTTCTTCCTCCCCATTGCTTTCTTCGCCTTCATGGATATGTTTCAACACTAAACAATCAGATTCATATGATGGAAAGTGGAAACCGATGCAATGAAAAGAGTTTTCAAAGCACCTGTTGGAACAATTTCAACAGTTGGTTAAAATATATTCAATATTTATGCAATTAATTGAAATATTGAGATAGTAAAATCCGAACCATTTAAATTGAAATTATTTATTTTGAATGGAATCATTCATTTTGAGGTCAGAAAACACGTGCTGCTGCTGTACAATCCATCTTTTGTATTCTTCTTATCCGAAAAGATAAAAGAGGAGACAAAATTATTGGGCTTCCCGAAATTTTTTCTTTTTAATTGAGGACTGCATTAAAACAAAATTAAAAATATTTGTCAAGTTTATTTTTATAACGAGATAAGATTAGATAAATTAAAATTAAAATTAAAAATTAAATAAAATGTTATTTAAATATATTTTTTAATATTATTTTTATTTTAAAATTTAAAAAAGTTATAATTGTTTATTTTATTTTGTGTGAAAATTTTAATGATAAGATGATATGAGATAAGTTGGAAGGAGTTGTGAAAATAAACGTGGCATTAGAGTAGAGGGGTTTTGATAAAAATCTCAAGAAATGATATTTGCAATCTCAAGTTTGTAAATTCATCTCATTATTTTTAAAAGAATCATGTTACATAAAAATCTCACACTTTGTATACCGCTTAAAAATATATGATTTTATTTTTTTATCTTTCTATTTCATATTTTGTGAAATATGAAATAAAAGAGTAAAATTAAATGTTTTTAAGTAATATACAAGAATATGAGACTTATGTCTAGAATTTTTTTTTTAAAAATAAATAAATAAATATAAAAATTTTAAATTTTTTTTTTAATGATAGACCTCTTTTTAAAGGAAGATGATTGTACTGGCATTACTCGTGCATGATATATTTTTACCCATTCAATAAAATAAAAGAAATAAGAAAAATGCTACTTGCCCCGTTCTAACATCCCGTTATTTCATCCCGCTCGACGTGGCTGATTACTTATTCATTTATTTTAAAACAAACAAAGCAACGGTACAGATTAGGTCCCTTTCTCCCACGCGCATATGCCCCTGCTCTCCCTCCTTCTCCCCCATCGACCCCCCGAGCCATATCTCAACCAAAATGTTGTAATTTTTTTTTTTCCTCAAGCCCCATAGATCATTGCACGCATATCTCAAGCATTTTTTTTCCTCTCCTGCCCCAGACTTTGCCCTCCTAGATCCATCGAGTTCGTCATTTACATCTCAGCAATTTCATTCCATTTCATAGGAATTTCAGTTCTCACAAGCATTTTCACAAATATATCAACTGCAATCCGTTTTTTCACAAATTTCTCCATCATTTCATTTTCATTCTCTTCCTTGGTACAATAAGCAAGGATCATAGCTCAGGAAGAAAAAAAAAATACAACATTTCGGCCTCCCTAGTGCATCCGACGGAAACTGAGATGAACAAGCATAAAAAAATTCCAGACAAAAAAGAAAAAAAAAAACAACATTTCGGCCTCCCTAGTGCATCCGATGGAAACTGAGATGAACACATAAAAAAAATTACCTTGGAGATTTCGGCCTCCCTCGTGCATCTGCCGTAAAAATAAACTGAGATGAAAAAAAAAATTATTGAGATGGAAACGGCGAACTTGATGGGTCCAGGAGGGCGAAGTCTGGGGCTGGAGAGGAAAAAAAAAAAAAAAAGGAAAATGCTTGAAACGAAGATGAGGTCGGAGATGATCGAGCTTGGTTGATGATCAATGGGGGCTCGCGGGGTCAATGGGCGAGAAGGAGAGCAGGGGCATATGCATGCAGGAGAAAGGAAAATTATCCAGTACCGTTGCTTTGAGTGTTTTAAAATGAATAAAGTATCAGTCACGTCGAGCGGGATATCACAACGGGACGTTAGAGCGGGACTAGTAGCATTACCCAATAAATAAATCAAAGAAAACAGTAATAACTGAACAGTAATAACATCCATGAAGATTTGGCCGATTCGTCTGAATTACTAAACAGCAGAAAAATAAGCTCTGCTGGTGCTGGTGCTGGTGCATGCTTAACAACCTCAATTCAAACTGACCTCTTTCCCTCTCTCTTTTGGTTCGACATCACCAAACTCAGAGCTCATTCATGGGAGTAGGGCCTGGGTTGTGCTAACATATCCCCCCACCAACCCAAGGTGGCTAGACACCCTTTGCGGTGGCAGTTGCCTATTTATTTTTCATTTATAAATACAATTTAGTATGAATGAGTAAATAAAAAACCTTGTTGAAGATAATCTCTTTCCCATTCAGAGATCTGAATCTACTCTCCAGTTACCCTTGTTTTGTCCATTTCCGTAAAGACAAACCCTTAAAAATATGAGAGAGAAAGTATGGAGAGAGAGAGAGTTTTCACTCTCCCAACTCCCAAGGCTGCTGGTGCTGCTGCAGCAGCTTATGCACTGCCACCAAAAGTTGTGGTTCTAAGTTCAAAGAGAGAAGAGCAGCAGCATCAGTGCATAACCAGGGCACTTTTGAATTGATCTCTCAGTCTTCCTTCTCATCTTCCACCGATACCATCTTTGATTAACCTCAAAGTCTAATCCCTACCAGTCCACTAGCTACTATTTCTTTTTCAGGGTCGTGACGACAGAGAAAGACCCACCCCTTCTTTGTACATTTGCGTTTCGCTTCCAGACATTTATGCCACCACCATTATATTACTAAGATATTCATCCACCCATTATTGCTCTCTTTTAACAAAAGTCCACACAAAATTCATTCTTCCTACAGTTTCTCCAGGTCCTTTAAGTAGTTTTTAGGGAGTTGAGTGTTTTCTACCATGGATACATCTGAAGCAACTAAGGTGGTTTTCTCAAGGATCCAAACTTTGGACCCAGCAAATGCCTCAAAAATCATGGGGTACCTTTTCTTGCAAGATCATGGTGCGAAGGAGATGATACGCTTAGCCTTTGGACCAGACACCAATCTTCTTAATCTCATCCTCAAAGCCAAAACCCACTTGGGACTCCCCTCAAACACTACCTCTTCACCCTCCTCTCCTTTGCCCTTCAACCCAATCTCAAGGTCAAGAAACACATCGAATAGCTTTGACATCCCAAACCCATCTTCCTCTTCCGCAAACCCTTGGCATCGTACTGGCTTTTGCACTCCTCTCTCTTACGCCAGTGTTGTCAAAGAAACCAGTGATATTGGTCCCGGCTCATTTTTATCTTCTGCATTGCCGTATAGTTCTACTGACCTCATTGATGACTACCAGCTTCAAGACCATCTTGCTTTCGTCAACGATTCCAAGATCGATGATTTGCTCGATCGGCGACTTGGGGTAACCGGGAGTCCGAGCGCTTATGCTGAATCCTTGTTGCACGCGCGAAGCTACTTGTCTTCAGGCGTGTCTTCTAGGTCCGAAGATGCAAGCTCTGGGCTTGGATGGAAGCCATGCTTGTATTTCGCCAGAGGGTGTTGTAAAAATGGCAGCAGTTGCCGGTTTCTCCATACTGATTCCTTGGATGCTACTGCTATTGTTGGTTCGCCGAGCAAATTCAATGAGTTAGAACAAGAGTTCCTCAGATCAAAAGCCTTTCACCAACAAAAGCGGGCCACGGCTTCGCAGTTGATGGCTGGAGCTTCTTTCCCTTACAATAATTGCCTGAGTTTTCTATTGCAGCAACAAAATGATGTCCAGAGGCATGTACTGTTCAAATACGACTTTGTAAATTGAAGTCTGAACTCTTTACTTTCTCACACGCAGAGTGCAATTAGTTACTCATTTTGAATGGGGTTTTTGTGTTATGTGTGTCATGAACTTATTTTCCAGTTTCCATATCGTAGTACCATACATTGCAAATTACGGATTAATGATGCTGGGCTTTACTCTGTCGTGACATGGTGATGATACTACAGATCGGCGGCAGCATCAGCATTTATGGAGGATGAGCTTCACCAGTTTGGGCGCTACCGGCCTGAAAAGAATGATTTTTCGTCCATGGGACTGGGAGGAATGGCGCATCCTGGCTCGAGACAGATTTACTTGACATTCCCAGCTGATAGTGCTTTCAGAGAGGAAGATGTTTCCAACTACTTCAAGTAAATCATTTCATTAGGTTGTTTGAATCTTGGCAAATCAAGTTTTGAATGGAGGAATAGTAGTTATAAACACAGTGAATTGTTTCGTTTTGAAGCATTTATGGACCTGTGCAAGATGTGAGGATTCCATACCAACAGAAGCGAATGTTTGGGTTTGTTACATTTGTCTATGCGGAGACGGTGAAGATCATTTTGGCGAAAGGGAATCCTCATTTTGTTTGTGATTCCCGTGTGCTTGTTAAGCCTTATAAGGAGAAGGGAAAGATACCGGACAAGTATAATATGCGCATATTCTCCATTTTATTTTCTTGTTTTATGTGCTGCTTGCGTTCCTAAATTGTTGTTTTTGTTGTCAATCGATCCTAATATTTTAGGAAGCAGCAGCAACATTTGGAGAGGGGAGAGTATCCATTGTGCTCAACTCCATCAGGGCTTGATTCTAGAGAGCCTCTTGATCTTCACTTTGGTAAGCAAATCAACAAGCAAGCAAGATCCTATTTTCAATGTCAAAATTTTTTCGCAATTTTTATGAAGTTGTGTTGATTAGAACCAGGAGCAAGAACGTTTTATGATACCCAAGAGATGTTGAGAAGGAAACTTGAGGAACAGGCTGAGTTACAGCAAGCCTTTGAACTACAAGGAAGAAGACTCATGAATCTGCAACTTGAAGACTTGAAGAGTCATCGCTATTATACTCATCAAAATTTATCTGTTGGGTCCACCATTCCCTCACCAACTCTCAGTCCCAACAATCAAATCCCCATTCTTCCACCTGATGGCATTGATCAAAAAGTCCCTACAGGTTGATTCATCAATTGTTGTTGTTTAACATTGAAATGGTATTCATACTGCAAAAATGTTGAAGATTCATTGCATGTGTTTTATTTTTAATTGGTTGCTTCAGAGAAAGGTGACAACCCGGGTGTAGCCACTTCCCAAACTAGTTCTGCTGCGGGTGCTGATCCGGAGTTGCAACAGGAAGTGAATCTGACTTGCAGTAGTGGCAATGTTGATAGCATGGACGAGGAGGATAGATCACATCCTAAAGAAAGCGACCTTCCTGAAAGGTATGAAACTAAGATTTCGGATTGAAGAAAGTTTGCCCACATTGGCGATGAACCAGGATTTTGGTCAACCGGGGTGCTTTTCTGTTCTTGTTTAACTAATGTTAACTTCAGTAGACTTCTTCAGTTTGTTGAAATCGTTATTTTAGGTTCTTTCTTATGACATTTTCTTTCCTTTTAATTTTATTTATGTTCTGCTTTTGTGTTGTGAGCAGCTTAGAGCACTCTTCCCCCCTGAACATGGCTTCTCTGAAAAATGTTTACTCCAAATGTCCAGGTCCTGCCAACACACCACCACAATTTCATTGTTGTGAACCTAATTAAGCTCTTCAAGCTTATTGTTTTGATTATTTTCAGGTATCCTTCTGGGCATGGAATGTAGTTGACATCATGAACATGGCCAGAAAGGGGTTTTTGATTATGCTAGGTTGGAGATTATCCATCTTTTAGATCTTGGATCCCATAATTCCTTAGGTTTAATTCACTGAGTTTTTTAGTCAAACTAATCTGTAATTGCTTTTGGCTTTATGTTTTTACATGCAGAAAGGTTTAGAAGCACAAATGAAAGAAGAAAAATCCTCAAGCTGCTTACAGCCAACAATCATACCTACCATCAAAGAAATTTGTAGACAAGATCTCAGGAATTCTATCACCATCATCAACAACAATATTAGAGATACTACTTAGAATGAATATATATGTATAAACCCATACGTAAAAAGGACAGATGCACTGATTTATGGGAGTGGGGTCTCTCTCTTTCCTTGCTTTATGCCCTGTCTCTACAGGTGTGTGTGCTGGACCACTCAGCATTAATGGAAGAAAGGCTAGCTTGTAACATGCAAGCATGGATGATCCTGCAAGTATTGCTATTATATTGCTATTTCTACATTTCTTTCTTTTATAGAAATCTTTGGTTCTCAGAAAGATCTGATGAAAGTAAAGTTCACAAATGAGAGCGTTGCTTACTGTAACATATCCGACTGCAAAGTTCTCTTTAACACAAAGTTTATCTAATGGATCACAGCACGCTAGTTTGTAATTTTTTTTTTTTTTTTATAGATATTTTGTAAACTTATATTTTTTTCACCAACCTTACCCGTGAGTAAAGGAAAACCTAGAGAGGAATCAAGTGTTCAAGTTGCAGAAATGTGCTGAATTTTGTACAGAAACTGTAGCAGAAGCTAAACAACTACAATGATTTGGAAGCGTCGAAAGGGAAAAGGTGTGGCATCGAATGAAGTGGATAAAAGCTGTGTCTGTGTCACTTTTTTCAACTATTATTGTCCTTGTTACAGCAGCATCTTCCATCCATTAGATTATGAAACAGGCACATCAGAAAAATAAATAAAAATAAAACTGATGGAAAATATTAGTAGAAGAAAGAAAAGCGTTGTTCTTTCATGTGATTAAAGACCACTTTATGGGACTTTTTGGTCTCATTTTATGGTTTCTTTTAGGTGGACATGAAGGGATAAGGGACCAGGGCCACAATGTCACATGGTTTCTGACATTATATATGAATGGTATTTGGGTACCAGTCATTCCTTCACTTTCAGAAGTTTACCTTGTTCAAATAATAAGAACATTACTGATATAGTATTATAGAAAAGTAATATCACAAACTTACGTTATTTCAGGTAATTTATTAGATCTATTTTATTATAAAAATAATTTTATAATTTGACGAATCATATCATGCCATATCAGTTTGTAGGATTATTTTTATGTAATTTATTTGTAGTTTGAATATTTCTCTAATAGAGAATATGTAAGTTTTTTTGGAGAAATACTCTAGTCATAAAGTGATTACATAAAAATAATCATATAAATTGATGTTGTTTAATGTGATTTGTCAGATTGTAAAATTACTTGTATTGTAAAATAGATCTAACAAATCAGAAGAAGTCACGTCAATTTGTGAGATTATTTTGTATAATTTGTTTGTAGATGTAGTAATACTTTTTATGGGTGTTGGTGCTTTGTCTCTGGAGTCTTGGCATGGTCTTAAGAATTATGCAGCTCCTTTGTGTCTTCTACTTTTGCTGCTTGCGTTCCAACTGTGTTTAGAATTGCCCTCTCACCAGTCAACTCATATCAAGGAAGTTCAAGACAAAACAAAAAGGGTCTCGGACATGTATTGCTGCCGATTGTGGAGATCAATCAGTGTCAAGGAGGGAGTGTCGAAAGAGACAGCCTGTTGTGATTTTAGCTAAATATTGGACCAAGGTGTTCTTGTTGAAAACTGCAATTACACAACCAATAAAGGAGCATAAACGATCACATAATAATCGACCCTTATACTTGCATTCCTCTACATCTTTCATTTCACAATGTAGAAAGATAGTCCAATAGCCATGCTGATGGCCGCGTAGGTCAAATTTGAAAGACTTGAGATCGATAAACAGATCCAAGCGGCACATCACACGTGTAACGTTAAAATATGCGGAGACACGATGATGCCTAAGCCTACATCTGACATATATAATCTTAATATGGAGTATTTTTTTAAAATAACTTATAAAAATAATAATACTTTACACAAATACACTCAATTTAAAATATGATTATATAAATAATTATAAAAAAATTATACGTGACACGTGTATCATTATTCTAGCTATAAGCAAATACCCTTAGAAGAAAAAATGTGAGAAATTGAAGAGAGAGAGAGAGAGAGAGAGAGAGAGAGAGAGAGAGAGAGAGAGAGAGAGAGAGTTTAGAAGAAAAGATATCAAAAACTTAGTGGAAAAATGTTTGAATATAAGATGATGACTTGCTGGTTTGAGTGGTGGGAGCTGTATTAGATTACCATTAAGGAACTAAATTGGTTGCTAATGCATTTTGCCCATCCATCAACAACTAGACTGGCACCAGCACCACTATCAAAAACTTCCATTAGATATGGAAGGGTTTTTGAAATAATTAAGGAACTCTTACAAAGAGGTTGAGATGTCAGCATCCCACCCCAATTTAATTTTATGTAATATATATATATATATAAATAGTGCTACAGCCCCAAAAAAAATATAAAAAAATAATCTCACAAATTGACGTGGCTTCATGTGATTCGTCAAATCTATTTTACAATAAAAATAATTTTACAATCTGACAAACTACATTAATTTATAGAATTATTTTTATGTAATCACTTTGTGATTAAAGTATTTCTATATATATATATATATATATATATATAAATAGCTGGCCACCTCAATGCAATTGCAACCCAACCCCTCAACTTTTTGCTCCATTTTTTATTTGTCCTTTTACTAAGCTATCTACGTTATATTATGTCGAGTATGATGTCCAAACCGGCCTATGGGGATTAAGAACCCTTTTAAGCTATCATTGACATGTTCTCTCTTCCTCATAGTCAACACTGAATAATGCTCACTACCGACTGTCTGAAGAAACATGAGAATTACTATAAGAAAAAATTATGTTTTTCATATGACTCTTCTCCTTTTTTTTTTTCTTCAAAAAGATCTGCAGGAAGCCTACATATGTTAGATGTGATATGCTACTATGCATAAGTAATACCACACATTTTGTTCCATTGATATGCCACATAATTTATTAAAAAATATAAATATATATATATATATATTTAAAATAAAATGACGTTAAAAAATATAAAAAAAATAAAACTGAAATCCTAAGTTCCTTTTACCTTTTGTATATTTGTGTTTTTAATTTTTTTTAATAAATCACGTGACACAACATGATGGTGTCACGTTAATGAGACAAAGTCATCGGTATAACTAATGCGGCATAGTAGCATTACTCATGTTAGATCTATATAAATTACTTTTCTTCCAAAAAATCAATCTATAATAGGTAAAACTTATTTTATAGTTTTTTTTTTTTTTTTTCCTTAAAACTTTGAAATTCGAATAATTAAGTGAAGTCAATGTTACAACTAGTACAAAGCTACCGTGATGATTGTAGCACACCAAAGCATTGATACAATGAGATCCAAAGTCTCTTCTCCTAAAGTTAAGGGCGGGGCAAAAATACAGTTGTTTCACAATAATGGCTTGGATTCTTAATTAAGCTATGATTTCTTCACTTTATCGTAGAGCCCCTTTTTCAATAATCATGACAAGCAAATTATTATTAGGACAAAATGATCATTATAATAGAAAGGGTTCTAAAGGGAGGATTTTACAAAGAAATGGAAATGGCATATAAAGAAATGGAGCATTTTACAATTATCAAATTACTAATTATCTCTAAATTTTAAGTAGTAGAAAATAATATTTTTTTTCATATTTAATATTTGTCACATGTAAAAAAAAAAAAAAAAAGGGCAAAGTTAATAAAATTGGAATCTTTCTCGTTCGAAAAATAATTAAAATTGTAAATCTACATGGTATTTGTTTATATTGATATAAGAAAAAAATATATACAAATAAAAACAAAAATTACAATCAAATTGATTGTTATGATTGATTAATGTATTTTTAGTATGTGTTAGTGGCCCAAAGCAAATAATTCTCATTTGAATAAGATTTACAAACCTACTAAGCAACAACGACTCGGTGATAGAGACTATATGGCTCCATGTTGGAGTTGCATTGCATTTTATCCAAGTATTTTGAACTATCAATTTCAATTGATGATAAATTTCTATAAAATTGATAGTCGAAATACTTTCGATAAAATAAATCATTTGACTCGAATATACGATAAGTTGAGACTATTTAATTTAAATATGGGATAAAAAGTTCCCGCAATTTGTCATATGTGGTGACACGTGGCAGCCACCCACAAAACTGAAAAAATTTTTTAAAAAAAATTAATGAGGTTTAGTTTCTACTTCTTGTTCTTGATGAAAAAAGAGAGGACATGGTATTAATTCCACTTAGATAAAAATTAAGATAAATGCTATACATCAATCACTATTTATTTTTATAATTCACACTTATATTTTTTTTATAGGATATGAAAGTATTTTTCATAAAATGTAAAGTCTGAGATGATAAATAGTGATTAATGAAATAATTTTTTTTAAATTAAAATGGATTTTCTCATCTACAAGCCCAACACCATAACAAAATTAACAAAGATGCAATTTTTAGGAAAATAAGGAAGTCAAAGCTGCTTTTAATTACAGGTTTGATTATTGAAAGAAAATTTATTTATTAATTAATTTAATTCTAAAATGGGATTGGCAAAGGATATCTCATATCATTATCTATCTATAATATTTGGACCTAAGTTTGAAAGTGATGGCGATGCCCTCCCCTTAGAGTGTATGCACTCATCAAATCCACACCCTTGAAGTTTGATAGACAACCATCCAAAGGTGGTGTGTTTTGAACACGTGTGACACATATTACATCAATATTTGTACTCCCCAAAATCTAAGCCAGATTTACATCACATGGTACAAGTCAGAGTACAGTGAGAAGAACCAACGTGCACTATTTCAAGTTGAAAACTTGTTTATAACTTTATTTTCTCTCTCTCTCTCCCAAACTTTCAATGCCTATCGAGTGATTCTGACACTATTACACTATCTTTTGTTTTTTCTTTTCTTTAAAATATATATATATTTACAACACATATTTAAAAAAATATATATTTAGAGCATTCTCATTGGATTAACTAAAAGTTAAATCCAATGAGAATTTAGCTATTAGGTCAATAAATTGCTCACATTGAATTAGCTATATTCCAATAGCTACAGTAATATCCAAACTAATTTCTAAATTTGGAACACACTATTCATTCATCAAATCTTTTTTATATTATTTATTTCTCTCTCCTTTTAATATTAATTATTTATCTCTATATTTTAAATGACAATTGAAAAAATATAATTAGAATACAATTACAAATTAATATATAATATTATAAATAGTAAAATATGATAAAATAAAATAAATTTATAATTAAAAAAATTAAAAAATTTTCAAAATTATTAATTACTCATTACTATATAATGAATAAATGGATAATTCAATTTGGAAATTTGATGTGAATAGTCAAAATTAAATTCATCTTATATTATTTTATTGTCATATAATAAAAAAATGGCTATTCCAATGTGGAGATTTATAAAAATGGAATAACTAAAAGTTAAATTCATCTTACATTCATAAAAAATGTACTTTAATTTAGCCATTTCAATGAGAGTGCTCTTACAAACTTAAGAGTAATTACTCATTATTATTTTTTTATGATATAATATTAAATAATTCAAAACTATTTATTATATTTCACTTATGAACCTATTATTTAATATCACATCATGGCCGGATGATGATAAAATAGATGATGAGTAGATTTTTTTCTTTTTCTAATACTATATCTCGTTTATTTTTAAATGGAATACGTGTGATTTACACATTTTAAGATAATCTTTAGTATTATTATTTTTATATAATGCATAGGAATTTTTTTTTATTATATTTTTAACTAAAGACAAAAGGTTCCCACATGAGTTCATTGGGTTTAAAAATGGAGAGAATAGTTTATATTTTTTGCAATTTTAGTCGAAAACATCTCCCTTTTTGGTATAAGAATAAGAATAAAAAAAACATGTCCAACAATATTTATTGTTATTTGTTTGAATTTGAAAGCAATTTTCAAAAATGGTAATCCCAAAAATTAGGGGATTAATACACTCATACCACAATAACATATTTGTAAACCCTCCTTTAGGAAAAAAAAAAAAAAAACTGGTTTCTTAATTTCCCTTCAAGTAACCATGATCAAATGGTAAAGCCTCTTCCTTTTTTAAGCTATGGTGTCTCTCTGAGGTTTTGTTATCAAATTTAAAGTTCCAACTGCATCTACATTTATCCGGAAAGTGACTTTCATTCTTCATTTATCAAATGTTGTGCCAAGATATCATATTTATCTCAATTATATAGTGGAAATAGATATGATTCTTAATCTCTTTATTTTGGAGTATATATAAGCCTTCGTTTTTCAGCATTAACAATATAATATAAATAATTAAATTTACATTTTTTTATTACTTTAAATTTTTAAGATAAGTGTTAATTTCACATGATATCAGAATATAAATCTTGGATTTGAATTCAGATTCTACACTCTGTCAAATATTCTACTAATTTCACATGGATAAATATTAAATATTCTACATGTTGGATATACTTATTGAATAATAGTCTTGACCTACACGTGAGAGAGAATATAAATAATATAATATAAATAATTAAATTTAATTATTTTTATCAATTTAAATTTTTGAGATAAGTAAGTACTAAATTCACAATAAGTTAGAGATCACCATTCATGTTATTATTTGTATCTGTGTCATGATACGAATCACCTACGAATACTTATCACTTTTCTTTGTTTTCTATATATAAAAATGTATATGTGTCAATATATATGTTTAAATAAAATGATAAAAATGACAAATCACATATTGATATATAATATAAAAATAATAAATATAATTTTTCTTACCCTAATACTAACTTAATAATCGAAGTGTTTTACGGCAACTAAAATACAACTAGACTCGTGAGTCATAGCTACTCCCCTCATTTTGCAAGGAGCCCTTGTCAATCGGATTCGGAATGCATCAATCAGCTTTATAATCAACAACCATACAAATTGTAATGTAGTTGAATGCATCTCAGATAAGTATTTCAGATGATTTGTAAATAATAATAAAATAATAATAATATAATATAAAAATATCTGAGAATAATTGTACTCTCAAACATTAGATTCTATATACAAAAACATGGCAAAGTTTTATTTTCTCAATGAGTTTTGTTTTGTCAAGCTGATATTGTATTACAGTCCACAGAACTAATTAAAAACTTAACATATATTTTATCATAAACAACCTTAATTTTGGTGCACATGACAACATATTTCAAATAGAATATAAAATGTTGTATTATAAATTGATGTATTCATCGTAAACTCGACCCACTAAACTAAAACAAAAAGTTTTCAAACCTATTATTTGTTTAAACAATCGTGTAAAAAAAAAAAAAAACTTATGGTATTCTCAAATCGGTATGTAGATCACAATATTTACATTATTTAAATGATAATATTTGATTTATAAGATTCAAATTTTAATATTTATTTTTCAGATCAAATTATGTCATATAAGCACTTTATTAAATGTATTATACACATCGACTTGATAAGATTTTTTTTGAAAAACAAATGTGAAATAATTATATTGTAATTGGGAGATGGAACGGCAACAAAAAAACCTTAAATTTGACAAAATGTCTCTAATTTGAATTCTTAAGTGACATAATACATGATAAAAAAATTTCACAAGTGGGCTTATTAACGGATTTGGATTTTTTACATTTTTATTTGAATTATAAAATATTTCCTATATTATTTTTACCATTAAATTCACTCATACATAATATATATATATATTCATTAATCTTAACTTTCTCTAAAAATAAATTAATTCTCTTATAATGTTCATTACTGTTGTTAAGTCGGGTTAAGCCATATTTTTCTATGAGCATTGACCTAAAATTGTATACATTTCAATAACAAAAACATCCAAGAATCACTTCAAAGTGTCGAACAAATTGTTTGACCTTCCGATGGAATTTGAGGAGACGTTTAGAAAATGACACAAGTGTTGGGGTTTTTTTTTTTTTTTTAATTAATTAATTAATTTATTTTTTATTGTGTAGATCCTGATTCTGTTTATGTCCAATTCAGTTTGATGATGCAATCTGACAATAACTCGTTGCAAATTTTTTGTAGATTTTCAATGAGGTTTAGGTCATGGAGCGCAGGCATGGGTCGTGCAGCCGCTATATTGTGTATTTAAAATAAGATTTTTTTTTTTTTCAGGTTTGTGAATGTAGACACGTTGCTGAATCACTTAGGCTCAATTTAAATTGAGAAACACTCTCAATCCATCTCATCTCATCATTATAATTTTCATAAATTTTTATATAAAATATAATAAACAGTTTAATTTTTTCAAATATTAAAACAATAATAATATTAAAAAATAATATTTTAACAATATTTTATTCAATTTTTAATTTTCATCTTAACTCATCTTATTTCAACTCACCATCCAAACCTAACCTTAATCTTGTGCCGTGTCCGATTGATTCCATTTTTAATTTACTTTTTCTCTTATACTTTCTAACAATAAGCATCAAGGGTTTTTTTTTATTGTTTTCATTATATGTGTACATATATATATATATATTTAAGTTATCAAATGCATACAAGATTAATTCTTCTATTATATGAAGTTAACACAAGCATAATACTAATGATAATAAAAATGAGACCTATTTTAATTATACTTGAAGATACAAAGTCCTTGCAATCTTTTTGCCCTTTTGGCCGTTTGTTGTTACGGTGCTTGTGTCCTTTTCAACAACTAGCTTTTCCGTGTTAACTATTTATCTTGCTTATACCTATCCCACAAACAGACAAAAAATAATGCCTCAATGATTTTTACTTGAATGGTATCTTTCGTTTTTTTTCATCTTGTGTTTTCAGGTTAGGAGAGATTTAGATTTAGAGATGGGTTGAGATGATTTGTAAATAATAAAATAAAAATTAAATTATTTATTATATTTTGTATAAAAATTTAGAAAAGTTGTTTTGAAATTTAAAAAAATTAAATTGTTTATTATATTTTATATGAAAATTTAAAAAAATTATAATAATGAGATGAGATGAGATGAGTTGAGATGAGTTTTGAATATAAACAAGGATAAAATCATATTCTTTTCATGTTTTTATATTCTCATTGATAAAAATTTTCTTAAATTGGCATATATTATTAATTTTGAAAAAAAATTGGCATATATACATTTTGAGTTGTGCTATATAGAAATTCCACACTCTTGCACACCACTTAAAAACATGTAATTTTATCATCATATTTGAAGCTTATATTTAAAATTTTTCATACATTTTATTATCCGCAATCATACCGATTAGTAAAATACATTTTAAATAATTTTATTGGTCAATCATTTAATTGAAGACTATAAAACTTAAAATTGAACATTTTCTATTAAATTAGAAAGAGAGAAGAAACAAAAAAGTAATGAGCAATGCTACACAATCTCCTAATATCCACACACTATATATTTTTTTTAATTTTTAATATTTTTAAATTTTTTTTTGTATTTATTCTTTTTAAATTAATTCAATTTTTCTATTCATTATTCATATATTAAATATTTGATAAAAGAAAAAAATAATAAAAATTAAAAAAAATATAGTTCGTAAAAATGATATGAATAATAAGAAATTCTGCAAATTTTTAAAAAAATAATGCTACAAATTGAAAACTATAATCAAATTTTTTACCGTCTAGTGCCTAGTGAAAAAAATCCAATATAAAAATAATAAATAATAAATGACAAAAATAAAAATAATAAATTAATGGTGGGGGGCCCACGTCGAAACTAGGGTTCCATGTTTTTTTTTTTGGTATTTGGCACAGTGTGAATATCAATGTAGCACATACAATTATACAAACAAACACATGAATACTACTATGGGGCTCTGTGTGCGTGCGCGCTGGTTGACACTTACCCCCCTGAAGTAGATCTGAAATCTACCACTCTCACATTCTTCAGATAGAAAAGAGAGATTACGGAGAGAGAAACCGAGGAATAGTAGAACTTCTGTGAGTGATAAGAGAGCGAGAGAGAGTCTGTGTTTGTGGTGTTGGTGGTAAATACTGTCTTTCAAAACCCCACTATTTCCCAACGAAAGTGAAGAAAAGAGGGAGACACCTCGACCCTCACCATTTTTTCTCATTATTTCTTGCTTGGAAGTGAATACTCCGGAAGCCATGGATCCTCTTGAAGCCACTAACGTAGTGCTCTCGAAGATAAAAGTGTTGGAGCCAGAGAACGCTTCTAAAATCTTGGGGTACCTTCTCATACAGGACCTTGGGGAGAACGACTTGATACGCTTGGCCCTTGGGTCTGAGTCCTATCTCCAGGCTCTCATTCTCAAAGCCAAAACCCACCTGGGTCTTCCCTCAAACCTCTCTTCCACACCCTCTACACCTTCCTCTCCTTCGCCTCTCAACCCCATCGCCAGACCAGCCAACGCCAACCCATTTTCGCACTCCTCTCCCAGACTCCCGAACGGATTTGACTTTCTTAAGAACCCATCTTCTCCTTCCTCAAACTCTTGGCTACTTTCTGGGCTCCCAAGCAACCCCATTAGCCCAAAGTCAAGTCCTTTGCTCTCCTACGATAATATCCGCGCCGGTTCGCTTCCTTTACGTTCATTCTCGTATAATAAGAATGGGTTTGAGAGTGGTAGTGGCACTAACACTGACCTCATGGACGAGCAACAACTCAGCGACTGCCTCTCCTTTCTCAACGACTCATCGTCTTCATCCAAGACCGAAGATTTGCTCGATCGAAGACTCGAATTGGGTCATGGAGTTCACAATTGGGTACAGTCTGGCAACAATGGGGAAGCTCATCTCCACAGAAGGAGCTATTCTGCGAGCGAAGTGTGTTTCGAGTCAGAAGAACCCGGTTTGGGAACTGGGTACAAGCCCTGCCTTTATTTTGCTAGAGGGTTTTGCAAGAATGGCAGCAATTGCAAGTTTGTGCACGGCGGGTTTGCTGATTCGGTGGATGGGCCTCCTGGTCACAGTGTGGGTTCCCCGAGTAAGTTTGAGGAGTTGGAACTGCACGAGGAGATGATGAGATTGAAGGCTGCGCAGCAGCAAAGGTTGGCTGCACAGCAGTTTTTGGCTGGAGTGTCATCTCCACAGTCAGCGTACAACAAGTACATGAATTTTCTCTTGCAGCAGCAGAATGAACCCCAGAGGTACACTGGAGATGACCCATTTTTCTTTGAACCTTCTCTCCGTGTTTGTAACGTGAATATTATTGATTTCGAGTTCATTCTTGTTTTGAATGACACATTACAGATTACCCATTTTGGTTTTCAACTTTGTCTGTGTTTGACTAAACGGGTTATTGACCTTTAGTTTGTTTTGGCTTTGGGTTGGTTCTTGATGTATTCTTGGGGCTGCGTTGGTGATGCATTGTAGAGCGGCGGCAACATTCATGATGGGGGAAGATTTTTACAAGTTTGGCCGCTGCCGGCCAGAGAGGAATGACTTCTTGGCAATGGCATCTTTAGAAAAGGTGAATGCGGCTTCGAGGCAGATCTACTTGACCTTTCCCGCTGATAGCTCTTTTAAGGACGAAGATGTTTCCGAGTACTTCAGGTAACGGGCCGACCTTTCACTTTTCAATTACACTATCGTCATAAGAACTAAATTGCTTCATCTCTGAGAGGTCTATGCATTCTTTGGTGGGATGTAAGGTATTCTCATTGATATCCGGGCCTTTGAACTATCTTGAACATCTTGGCCGCAGTATATGCTTGACACACTATTTCCTAGTTTATGCTACCTTGTCATAATCCATATCCACATGTTGGCATCCCGGGCATGAGGTCCACCTTTTCGCTACAGGAGAGGTAATGCCCATGCTCTTTGCTGGAACTTAGCTTACAACTTTCTCTCCTTAGATGTGGTAAAAACTTATCTCGTAAGTATTGAAGTTTTCGTCTCATCTGATAAATTCACTTTCATGATGGAATTATGACGATGTGACTTGCGCCTCTTTAGATTAGATGACCTGCTTTGCAGCATCATTTTGGTTTTTTCTTATAATTTTTAGGTATGATTTCATAGCTCTCGGTAACAGATATTCAACTTTTGAATCCCACGCAAAATTTAGTTTGAACATTGCAATCTCATGGTGTTCTTGCTATTGGTCATATTTTATTTGAATAATCGACAGTATATACATGTCTGATTTGTGTGTAGAGCTCATTTTTTCAGCCTTAGATGTCTGCACAGTAATTGTTGGTCTTCGTATTACTCTCTACCCCTTCTTATGTGTTCCACAAGGTCCTGGAAAAATGTCTGTGTCTTGGGTAACCATTGTGCAACATCCTTAGACTTCCGATTTTTTAAGATCCATTCAATTGGTATAGAGAGAGAAAATGAATGTGGAGGGCAGGAAGGAGGGAGGCCTATAGTATTTTGCCCAGAATGATTCAAGACCCGATACATTTAATCTAATATTATGACTGTTATCTAGGATTTTGCATATCTTATATGTGAAATGTTCCCTTAAATTTGTATGTTTAAGATCTGTGATGCTCCTTTGGATTAGCTCGAATGGCATTGACAGAAAGAAATAATTAGATGGAGCAGTGGATAGTTTCTAGAAAGTTGCATTGGATATCATAATTTTTTGCCGGAGATTGGTCACCTGGTTTTAGTTGACTCTGTCAATCATGTGAAATTCCTTGAAGAATCTACTGCAAATTTACCTATCAAAAGAATCTACTGAAAATCTCAGCTGTATATTGTTATGTGAAATTGAAACTCAGTTAAACTTGTTTTCAGACAATAGATGGTCAGTGAAGATGGGGAAATACATCTTTTGAAGGAGAGGGAGTCATGGTTGTGATGCTGGGTTGTTGACATGTTTGCCTCTTAATGGTGGGCTTGTGATTGAGTGGAAGTACTTCTTTAGATGACTGTACAAGTTGGACTGCCCTTTCTGGTTGGTGTCCTCTATATTTATGCTGCTCCTGAAGAATGATAAGAATGAAAACACTGAAGAATACTTTTCAGCATCGTCATGAAGGAGACTCATTCTTGAGTAGCATAAAGCATGATTTTGAGTGTGGCTGACAAAACATGTTTTGCGTATCAAGTTATTAAGTTATATGTATGACTGTGATTATCTCAATCTATGCATGCTTGCATCTATTTACATTCTATAGAAGTAGAATGGAGGAATTTAATTACAATATTTCCTCTTTTTCTCTCTGAAGCAAATTTGGACCAGTCCAAGATGTGAGGATTCCGTACCAGCAGAAGCGAATGTTTGGATTTGTTACATTTGTCTACCCAGAAACCGTAAAGCTCATTTTGGCCAAAGGGAATCCTCATTTTATATGTGATTCACGTGTGCTTGTCAAGCCCTACAAGGAGAAAGGAAAAATTCCAGACAAGTATGGGAATCTTTACTCTTGTACCATCTAAATTTGTCTTTTCCACTCCCTGTTTTGACGTTTTAGGGTTGATGGATTGCAGAAGGCAACAACATCAGCAACAACAGCAACTAGAGAGGGGAGAATTTTCACCTTGTTTGAGCCCTTCCGGGCTTGACTCTAGAGAATCCTATGACCCCCTTGGTAAGCCCATATGTCCTTTTCAATTGCCCTCTTCTTTCATTTTGGCGAGAATATTCGAATGGAATTAAAAGACTTAAGTGGATTGTTTTCTGTTTGTTATGCATTCTGAAGTTTTTATCATGTGTCAATTTTGGCATGACAATTATCTCACCAAATCTCAAATCCCCTTACAGGAGCACGAATGTTTTGTAACACACAAGAAATGTTATTAAGGAGAAAGTTAGAGGAGCAGGCTGAAGTGAAGCAAGCCATTGAACTCCAGGGAAGAAGACTGATAAATTTGCAGCTTCCGGACTTGGATGAACGTATAAACCATCACCAGCGTAGTCTGTCTGTTGGTTCTCCCGTTCTCTTAAATCCTCAGCTTCATGCTAACATCAATCGAAGTGTTATCCTCCCATCTAAGAACATCAATCAAGAAATTGCAGAAGGTCAGCCATATGATGGTAACTGTCAGATTTGGTTTATATCTCTGGAAGATTTAGAAGTGTGGTATTGATTAATGTGTGTTTTGTTGGTTCAGGTCAAGGGGACAATCTTGCTGCAGCTGCTGAGAATCTGCTACAGCAGGAAGCGAATCTAGCTTGTATTCCCGACAATGGTAGTGCCAACAGCATTGAGAGCTTCCATGCTGAGGAGTTTGATCTCCATAAAAGGTATGGAGCTTTCTAGCCATAAAAAGAGAAAGGACAGCCATGATAGCAAACATGGCTTTTATACTCTACCCTACTCTCTCTCTCTCTCTCTCTCTCTCTCTCTCTGTGATTTCAAATTCTTCCCAAACTCTGATGTTACTTGCTCTTGCTTATTTCCCCTTTACCGCGGCCATGAGAGCAGTGTAGAGCAGGTCCTTCCTGATAGCCTTTTGCCTTCTCCTAACAAATCAGCAAGGGATGAAATCTCTGACTTCTCTGCTGCTGTATTGGAGGTTAATGAGAGATCTGCATTCCCAACTACTCAATCTTCTTCTGATAACAACTTATCAGCTGGCAATTCTGCTAGTGGCAAAGCTTCACAATAGTTTCTACATGTCAAGGTGCTTCTCACAAAAACTTCTCTCTTGCTCTACCCATTAGAGCGTGGGAGTAGTTGATTCAAGTTAATATATATTTTTATTCCTTATAGTTTTCTATTGGCATGAAGCTTTTTGTGATGTAGGTTTTGTAATGAGCATGATCATGGAAGCAGGGATTGAATTCACTAGGGTAAGAGGTATTCTTTTGTTTCTTTGAATAATAATAAAAATTAAATTTCACATTGCAGATTTCTAGTCAATTGGCAGTGATTGGGCTATGAATGTTTTATCTTGGCAGAAAAAGTAGAGAAGCATATAAAAGGAAGGGAATCCTCTAAATGTATAGAAGATTATACCTACATCAAAGAGTAGATCCATAGAGAAGATATCAACGAGGTCATAATCATCATTGGCAATACATACTAACAGCAAATACATATTCCATAAGGACAGATGACTCTGAGTCGAATAGGGTGTTTCTCTTTTCTACTAACGTACCGTTCCTCTGTGTTTCTGGACCACACAAGTTGGAGCAGACAGAATTGTTCTTTTTTATAATATAAGGATATCCAAAGCTATTTGCCCGAGCTATTTTCTTGAGCACTTGCATGTTGAGTACACATTTTTCCTTTTTACCATCTTTTTTCTTGTTAGATACTTCAGTAGAATTCAAGTTTGTGCCAAGACAATTGAACGTGTATGTACAGGTTGTTTTGTTAGCCACCACAGACAGTTTAGAGGAAAATGAATTCTCTTGCTCCCCCCCCCCCCTTCTCTTCCTCTTTCTCTGTTTGGGGGCAGCAGATCATCATACTAGATCGCATCAAATAAGGGTTAAAAAATGTGTTTTTAACTCTTGCGTACGAAGTTAAGAAATCCAGTTTTTTGTTATTGTTACTTGAATTTGTAGGTTCAATTTATAATTTATTTTTGGGTCTCAAACTCTTATTCAATCCATGCTTTACTATAGGAACTCTTTGTCTCATCTTGTTTTAGGCCCACATGTTGGGGAAGGGTCGCTCTTTGGCACATGGGTTCTGACACTATAATGGGTTTAAGGGTATCTTTCACTTTCAGCTTATTGAAATGTTTGTTCTTGTATTTTTGTTTTGTGGAGGCTACATCCCTTGTGTTCTGACATATTTTAACTTTTGCTCCTATATGGAGCCCAATTGCTGCTGGCTTGAACAGAAACTGTCTAAAATTGACCCTCCACTTGTGACATTTAGACACAACTAGGGTATCTTACCATTGGAGGTGAGATACCCTAGAACCTGGATCAAATTATTGTAAAAAAAAAAATGATATATACTATATTCTCATCTTATTTTTACCTCATTGTACTAATATGATAAAATACGAGTGTGGTATATAGCATAACTTGAAATAAAGTGTTGCCATTGTACGAGCTACGAAATTTCTTCTTCATGCTGTCCTCAATATCAGGATTGTTTGATCAGGTTTCAATTGTTTTCTATTACAAGCTTAAACTAATGTTTGGGTTTGGAGTGACATTGGGCAACATGTTTGAAGGAGGAAGACCAGAGTTGAATGGTAGATAACTGTATATAAATTGATGTCCAAATCTTTGGCTTCTACTACAAACGTTGACCGGCCCCATGTGTGCTGTGGAGTCTGCGTCAATTGGGATTGGCTGGCCTATGGGGTTTGGTGCATTGGTAGTTGTTCTGGTTTGGATGCTAACTGGATTAGCAATGCATGGACAATCTGATGTGGATATGAGTTTTGTTTTGGGTAAATTACATTCTACAACCTTAATGGTGACACTGTTAGCAGTATATGAACTATATATTAGAATGCTCCTGATATCACTAACATAATAAAGATTTGGGGTATTTTGATCATTCCATTTGTTTTCTAGTCCATTGTGACTTGGTGAGTGGTATTTCGAGAGAGTTATTCTATTTTCATGCTGGTGTGTACGTTTACAACTTAAATGGTAAGATTAAAATTTTAAAATTTATCATCCAAATCAAATTGTCATATAGGCAGAGGGGCTCATTTCTATGCTATCATAAATATCTTAAAATAAATTATTTAAGCAACCTAGTTTAAACAATAAAATCTTACAGAGTAGATTTTCCTTCTTTTTTTAAAAATAATTTTTGAGATTAATTTTGCAATTCTTTTAATTGATTGTCAATTTGGAGTGGTTTTTTAGATTTATGGATGCCAAAGAAGGTTATTTAATTTTTTTTTTAATTTTAAAAACTAATATTTATTTATTTATTTGGTTCAAACTATTTATTTATTTGTCTTTCCTAGATGAAAAAAAAAAAAAAAAAAAGAAGAAGAAGAAGAAACCCAAAATATGTCCCGTTCCTAGACGTATAAAGTTATGTCGGACCTAACCCGAGTCCAATTCGGACTTTCACGATTTTGGGCTGGGGTTGTTCAAGCTTAGGTTGGATTGGGTTGCAGCTCAAAAATTGTAACCCGAATTCAGTTCAAAGCAGAGAGAGGTGGTCTTCAAGCCCAAATGAAGCTCCCAAAGGCCAAAACTCTATGTATTATCAAGAGGAAAGGGGAGGCTTTGAAGGGGCTTCAAAACAATAGGCTTTGGGAGGAAAGGAGAAAGCTGTTAATATTTTTCACTCAAAATCATGATTGCAGAAATGGGAAAAATGGCATCTTAACCCATTTTCAGCTGATTTCCCAATTCCAGGAAGTGGGCCAGTCTAAACTGCATTTACAAGACGAAGGCAAAAGTGGGTCTTTGATAATTCATGGTATGGTCCGCTTCAAGGATCCTCATGAAGAGTTGCTCCTGTTTTTTGCCAAGGTTCTTTGCCTGAAAGTAATCCATTGCTTTGGGTCTTTGCCAATCATTTTTTATTCTGTTTTGTTTTTTATATGAAAAATCTATTCTCTATAGCCCTTTTAAGTTCACAAATTGGTGGTTCCAAAGTCCCAGAAATGGCCTTGCTTTTTCCCCAAATGAAACAAAGTAGTAATGACCCAAGGTTGAATCATACTTATGCAAGCATGTCTGTCGAAAAACATGGTGCATGCAGCAGATATATTCTGATTGCCCGACTGGATAATGGAGATAGAAGAAGGGAGGTCGAGTGAGTGAAAGAGAACGAGATTCCCCCATCAATTGTTAGTAAATCCATGAACCAAAATTTACAGAGGAGATCCCTTTTCCTCCAGGGAAAGATACCCTGCATCATCATCATCATCATGGCTTTTGTCTTGGCTTGCTTAGCTACAAGGTACGTTTTGTAGTATTGCCACCGGGCTATCTTTCAGCTCATTTCGTGTATAACTCCTTCAACTTTTATGGTCATGACTCATGACCATACTTCACAGCTCACATTGCAGGTGCCACCACACACACACACACACATAGAGAGAGAGAGAGAGAGAGAGAGAGAGAGAGAGAGAGATGGAAGAGGGTGCTGTGCCTGGATGGGAGAGTAACAAGGTAAGGTAAGCAAATTATCTTAGTAGTGTTGGTAATTGGATTTTCTAAAACTTCAATTGATTTCAGAAATGCGTTTATCTCTGTTTTCTTTTCTCAATCCTATGCCTTCTCTTGTCTGTCTTTTTTTCCTCTCTTTAATGTTAATTGCTATATTTTAATGGTATCATGAATTGTCTTAACGGAGGTCCCTAGGCAGGTTGACATGCCAAACACACGTAGTTCTGATTGAGTTATCAGCTCACATTAAGTTATATAAACCTCTCCAAGGATATCATCCACTGTGCTTCTGATTGAGCTTTTTTCTTTAATCTTGTCGTCAGAAACTAAAACTCATGCAAGGTGATGGTTCAAGTAGTTCTTCAGGTACTCTTTTCATCTTTCTTCCCATTCTATTTTAATTTTTAATCCTACTTGTTTTACGAGAAGAAAAGAGACAAAGGCACACATATCTACCTAGACAAACATGCTGATGCCCTGCTAAGGAGCAGATCATGGGTATACTTAGGTTAGGCGGGTTGCTTGCCTATCCTCCAGTGGGACATGTGGATGGGGCAAGCAGAGCGGGTGTGAGTAGGGTTGTAAGAGGATTGGACTAGACTGCATGGTTTGGTCCATCCGGGTCGAGACCGACCAAATGTATATATATATTTTTAAATATTATATATATAATATATCATTTTATATAATAGTTATATAAGTTAATTATATACTTTTTATTCAATAGATCACCATTGACCATAAGTATAATAAATTATTTAAAATTCATTAACCATATATAAAATATTAATTAGATCACTTCATTACATTAACCATATATATATACAATGAAAAAAATGTTCATAGATCGAATTGGACCGACTAGATTGACAGCTAACTGTTTGGTCCAGTAAAAATGAGGGACCTAAATTTTCGATCCGTGACTCCCTTGAACCAAATTGGACTGGACCGACTACACCTCTATGTGCGAGTGAGCCACCACCCACCTTTAATACTTATAAAATCGTTTGCTAATAAACTTCAATAATGTACAGATCATTAAAAGAATATAATAAACAACATTTTTATGTTTTTTTTGTTTGTCGAATTATATGAATTAAGTCTCTCCAAATAAAAAGATGGGGACTACTGAAAACTTTTTGCCCGTGACATTTTTAACTTCCAACGCGTAGAAATTTATGAATATATTAGCAGGAAAGGCATCGGAGTTGGAGGCCCTAAGGAAAGAGCTTGAGCAGAAAAACTTTAAGATTCAAGAGCTAAAAAGACAAATTGAAGCAACTAAGCATCGTCTGGAATTAGGAAAGAAAAAAGTTCCAGAGGAGCAAATGGAAGTGCTGAAGAGCTTGATCAAGAAATACAACAGCATAAGAGAGGAACATGAAGCATTGTTGGCCGACAAGTCTAGGAAGATATATTATAAGTAAACAAAGGCAGCAAGCATGCATCTTAATTAGTTTCAAATTAATAGATCGATGCTGATGATCATCCAGTGATTTTCATAAACTTGGTTGCAAAAATTAATGGATGTTATTGGAGGTAATATCAATCTATGATGCTATCCCTGCATGTGTCTCTTTGGCTGCTAAAATCTTAAAAGAGAAATGTTTTAGCCACAAGATCAATTAACCCAACAAACAAGGTGGATTAATGGATCGATCTTTGGTATCACTATTTCATATACATATGATATAAAAAAGATTAATTAAGATCCTAGACGTGGGTATATAACACGTACCTATCATTCATATAACCACCATCAGCCACTTGATTTGTAAATAAGATGAATATTCATTTATATATCAAATTAAAAAATTATACAATGTATTACTTTTATGAAAGGGATTTATAATAAGGTTTGGATAATCCTAAAGCTGTGTTCAGAAGGAATAGGATCCCACCATATTAGTCATTTCACATCATATTGATAAGTAAATTGACTAAAATATTCTATGTTTTACGCTAAATAATACTATCTATTTCACGTGAATGGAGAGTGATTTAGGGAGACCATGACTCAACTTGGTGGTAGGATATTGGCCACCAGACAAGCCTATAGGACTTCTGTTCGTGCAACGTATAAGAATAGAATACAAATAATTAATGTAACACCCGGGCCCAACACAAAACTTGTGTACAATTTTTTTTTTTTTTTTTATTGATGGATTATAGATTTTTTATTAGGTTTGATATTTAGATTTAATTCAGTTAATATTTTATGAAATAAGTGGGATTTTTAATTCATTTTATTTTATTTATTATCCAGCCCTAAAGCCCAAGCCGGTGAGATCGCGTCATGCATGCGTCTTCTTATATATATATATATATATATATATATATATATTCTAGGGTTCAACCACCTATTTAGGCATCATCTCATACACGTAGAACTTTCCTCAACTAGGGTTGCTCTTCGCGTCCGTTTTCTCCACGGGATGAACGTTCCTATCCCATTACATTTACGACAACAATTGTGTAATAGATGTTTATATACTCACGTATAGCAGTTCATCAGTTTGTTAAGTTAGGGTTGCTGCACGTTATCTCCCTCACGTCTCCACGTCCAGGCAGCACCAAACTCACGCACACAACCCGGTTTTCCCACCCTCTGATACTTTGTTTCATCTTTCATAACCACCAAGTCCCTAAATTGCCTCGCATCTCCCAGCCCACGCACGGTCGGTCCATGGATGAATCTGCTGTGATCATGCAAGACACCACCTCATATGGTTGAGGCCTCCGAGCTCTGCCCTGAAACACCTCTAGTCGCAACCCTCTGTTCTAAGCCAAGCAAACCGCCGTCGCACCCATCACCACCATCGTCGAATCCAACAACCCACATCTTTCCCCCACGGTCACAACCTTCAGTTGATGCACAAACCTCCCACAGCAACGACTCAACCACGTTCAACGTTTGCACCGTAACACTCCTGCTTAGCTGCTGCCTAGCCACGCGAAACTGTAGCCACTGCACAGCTCCTCCTATTTGCTGCTGTGCACCACCAAGCCCCATACTCCTCTGTTATATGCAGCCAAAAACAAAGCAGGTTCTTGCCAAAGTTCTCCACTGAGCTCCCCTCCGTCGGCCTCTCACTCTTCCCATGCCCCTCAATTTTTTAGTCACGTTACACGTCGAAAGTCACCGCACTTAGCTCCCGACCGGTCGCACGCCTCCTCGCTATCCCAAAGTGAGCTATCTCTCCCCTTCCGCACGCCGTAGTCTCTCCGTCTCTCCTCATTTTTTTTTCACTGTGTTCTCTCAGCTTACTCTCTCTCTCTCTCTCCCTCTCTATCATTTTCGTGCTCTGCCAGCCAAAACATCCATCGCCGCTCACCCAAGCCGGAGGTCCACGGTCGAACCCACGACTCACGCCGCATGCACACTTTGCTCGTAAGACCTCTAGTCTCTCCCTTTTTTTTTTTTTTTTCCTGTTGTTAGATTTTTAAGCCCTAGATAGTAAATTACATATAGGTCCTAATTGGTAACAAAGAGTTTCTTAATTATGATGTTATTGTTGCGATTAAACTTAGAGAGTTTAGATGTGTGACTGTTGGAGATATTTTACAGTATAATCACAATCATAATTTGGAGAGTTGATGGGAAAATTAGAATTTTTAGAGTAATGAGATCTTAAGGTTTCGAAGATGTTAGGGTTTGAGGAATTAAAGTAGATTATTTAAATATTTTTTTTGATTTAATTACGAAGGATGTAGAAATTTATGAAATTTACATGATTATTTTTTTATAGGTAATGATTTATATTTGTTCGGCATTGTTGAGGAAAATTTCTGAAAAGTTAAGAAATCTAGGTAGGCGGGGTTTATATACTAGTTTTGCATAAAATAAATGAAATGAGGTTGAATTTGAAAATAAGCATGTTTGTTTTTGAAAAGAAATAATCTGAAAACAACCTCAAATGTTTATTCTGCATATGCATAAATTCAATATAAGAGAAAGTATTTTTCTGTTATGAATAAATGAAAATATTTTGATTCTGTTTATTTCGAACATGTGAAGTGATCTAAAGCTATTCAGTGTTTTGTTTTGATATGGTGTGTCATCTGAAACCTTGGCATGAAGTTCTGATTCTGTATATGATTGTGATCTGATTCCGATGATATATGTTCTGTTTTCTGATAAGGCCCAGCCACGGGTATAATGGTGGTTTATAACTCTACCACGGGGGTGAAACATGGTATACGGATCCACGGGTATAATGGTGGTTTATAACCCTACTACGGGGGTGAAACATGGTATATGGCCCAGCCACGGGTATAATCGTGGTTTATAACCCTACCACAGGGGTTAAACATGGTATTTGTTCCGATGTGATGCTATGAGATAATATGAATATAATGTTTCAGTTTGGAAATGCCAAAGGATTTTCTTTTTGAGAATAAGTTGTTTTTTTTGAAAATTTTACTCTGATGTTTTGTACCAAGTTTTGTTTATGGATTTCTAAATTAAATATGTTGTTTCTGCATTCTGAAAGTAAATTATTTGTTCTGCATACCGAACTTTATAAATGTTCATGTTCACATGCTAGTATATGCTCTCTGCTTACTGAGTTGCTGAAAACTCACCCTTTAACTCCACAATATTTTTAAGATATTTTGATGGTTCAGCTGAGGATCAAGATTATAAGGCATTGGGTGAGATGATTTAAGTATAGTGGTTTAAGCATAGAAAATTTTTTATGAGTATTATCGATTTTTATTAAGAAATTTTATTGTATTATGATGACTTGACATTTTAGAAAATTGGCTATATTGAGGAAATTATATTGAATCGAATTTTCTATATGATATTGGGAATTTGGAGTCTTTTTTTTATATTGTTGAAATATGAGTTTAAGTATATTAGGAAGTAACTCTCAGACCCGTGTGGAACTGGAGCGTTACAGTTAAATCTACCTCTTCCAATCCGTTTAAACTTTTAAGACAAATAATGATTCTACACAAAATTAGTAGTTCATAACTTCATAGTATCTTTTTGATCTGTCTGTTTTTTATTTTTATTTTTGTCAAGATACTGCACAAAGATATGAACTCGTGGGCATGTAGTAGATAACTTATTTATTCATTAAAAGAGTAATTGTGAAACGGAACATTTAGATTATTGAATACATAGCATCAAGGCACTGTTATTTAGAGCAATATATATTGGCATCGCCAAAACTGTTCTGATTTACCGAAACTGATTTGGTACTTGGGTTGTTGGCTCGGGGAGAAGAGACCAAAATGTCTCTCAATTCCTGGAGGATTCTTCTGGTTTTCATCAAACATGGCAAACAAACAAGTTTCTATTGCTTGTCCAGGTCTCTTTGGAGTCCCATTCTTCACATGATTAATCAAATTCTTGTAGAAAGTGCCTGCATTTTCTACGCTTGCTGCATCACCCCCTTCTGATGGCCAACCGCTCTCTGATACAACGATTTGCAGATTAGGTGCACCAGCTTTCTCAAGAGCAGAGTACTGAGCATCCAACAATGCATCAAAAAGGTTATGGTACTCACGATTACCTTCTGGGTCTGTGAACACAACCCCTGGAGAAGTAAACAAGGCATATTGAAGGGAAATGTCTTGAGAAAGCAACCGTGCAAAAAGCAAAAAGCAAAAAGTTTATAAACAATCATTACATCCGTGTAATAGAAACAGTCCCTTAAAAAAATAAAAAGTAACTGTCGGTAAGGCATTTTATCGTATATGATAACACATCAAAACAGCCCTGAAAGCATCAATACACTGTTTTAATTCGAGAAGAGTTTTCCGTTCGGAATAAGTTGAGATGTTCTGATGTGTTTTTCAGGCGTCGTGGATGATGATCGAGCGCGCTAGCTGTTTGATTGTGCGGTATATACTATATACTCTTCATCGCAAAAATAAGATCCAACTGGGAATTAAATGATCTGTTTGACCTGTAAACCTAGTCTGTGTGTGTGGCTGTGTATAGGCCTGCAAAGATAGCATACATTCATGATCAAGAGCAGCGTCGTCTAATTCAAAGCTTTTCAATCCTATACATGTACCTAACAATCCATTGAATGTGGTAGTACCAATAGACTAGAGGAAATTGGCTATTTTTTTTTTTTTTTTTTTTTCCTTTTGCGCAGTCCATGTTTGAGATTGTAATAAAAATAAATATAATTTTTGGAAGTTATTAAAAATTATGAAAATATAATAAACAAGTAATTAAAAAATAAAAATTAATTATAAAAAAATTATTATTATAGAAAGTGTGATAACTAATCTAATGTAGACTTTAAATTTTGAATGATTAGTTAAAAGTGAAAACAGTATGTATTAGTTAAAATTTAAAGAATAAGATGATCAATTCAATATTAATGCTCTCAAAGACTAGGACAAACACTGTCATGTGTACTTGATCTTATCCACAACTTTTCAAATACTTGGACGGACCAAGCCAAGATTTTTTCCATCTCATGATGAATTCCTCATTGAATTTTTCTAATCATCATTCATATACTATATATATATATCAAGGAAAATAAGTGTGATGTGTGGTGTGTAGAGATGATGAATATAATTTTTTATTATTAAAATATCTTAGAAACAATTAAACAAGATCAAAGGAAAACAATCACACATTACTCTGAATTTCCAAATAATTATTTAACCAACAAAATCTAAAAGGGAAATAATATTAAAATTATAATTTGTAGAAAATTTGAAAAATCCAAAACCTGATTAATTTTAGGTTAAAATTCTTTGTTTTAGAAAAAAAAGAAGAAATCATATCTATAGTGCACGGACTCATTTTATAAAAAAGTAAATAAATATGAAATACATATGAAAAAATTAAATTTTTAATAGTAAATCTGACTCTTTTTCTAAATGAGTACACAATACTTATATATTTTATGACTGTATATAGTATTATTCAATTAAAAAAAATCCATCATCCACACATCACACAACACATAATTTTTTAATTTTTTTTCTCTTATCAAATATGTGGTATATAGATAATGAATAGAAAAATTTAATTATTTTAGAAAGAATAAAATTAATATAAATATAATATATAGAGATGATGAATAATAAAGCTTAATTAATTAACCACGTTTGTTGAAGGCCAAAATTTTCTTCTGCCCCCCTTAATGAATATTCTATTGGAATTTGTAAGTTGGAAAGTCAAAAATTGATCCGAGCATAAATGCAGCATTAATGTAGCAAAAGTGATAGAAGCTTGTCTAAATTTTCTTACCATTTCTTTGGCTTTATATACAGTAATATTTTTGAATAATCACTATAAAAAAACCAAGGATTCTCGGCGCTCGGTAAGCGTCGGCACCTGTCCAACAAAACGTCGCCGTTGCTGGCATAACTAGCTGTTGATAATGGGTGGTCGCTATTTTCATATATCGGTATTTTTTTATATGCTGATACTTGAAAATTTTATTAGTGGCGTTTGTATACAATTTAGCGGCACCTCGTTAAATACTACCTGCTTTTTTAAATTAACGATGTTATCGAAACGCCGCTATTAGTTTGTTGTCATTCCATTGCATAAAATAGTGGCGTTACCACAAACGTCGCTTCTACTATATTGCCGACACATCATATAAATTAGCGGCATGTATTTAAATGTCATCAATAGTATGTTGGCGACACATTGAATAACTTAATGGTGTTTAGATAAACGTCACCACTAATTAATATAGTGGCGTTACAATAAATGCCATTGCTATTACATTGGCGGCGCATCATATAAATTGGCGGCCTTTATTTAAATGCCACCAATATTATGTTGGCGATATATTAAATAAATTAACGACGTTTATTTAAATACCGCTACATGACTATTACTGGCACATCATATAAATTGGCAGCATTTATTTAAACGCCACCAATAATACTTTGGAAACACATTGAATAAATTAACTGCGGTTATCTACCTACTACTCTCCCATGTGCGGACGAGCTTCCCTAGTTGTTTTTCCTCTTTTAGTTAATCATTAGAGCACTCTCAATAGTTTCTTCATCCTATCCTTTAAAATACATTACCAAAATCTACTTTTTCTATTTTACATGTTAACTTTTACAATATACCATACGTCAGCTTATCTATTTTTTCTTCGTATCATTTAAATATTATACTTTTTAATCTTTTTTATTCATTTCAAATATTTTATCTAACTACCAATAATATACTCATATCTTTTGATATTTATAATATCTCCCTATATACAATATCATATAATTATGTATTATTTTATATTAATCTAAATTTATAAGTTAAACCAAAATATAAATTAATTCAAAAAATAGATTATATAATGAAAATATCTTCAAAGTATATTATGAGAATATCTATTATCGATAATTGTCATTTTATTGAATAAGTGATATGTAAGACTCAATTTTATTAAAATATCACCATAAATAATTGATATCCACATTATTAAAAATATCACCATTCCAACAGTACTTGCTTAGAGCAATCTGACGATTTGTGAAATTATCAACAGGCAAGCATATTCCAACACTTGTGATTTCCATCAGGTTTCTCTAGATACGTGGGTAATTAATTAAAAAAGTTTACAAGCATGAACAGCTTCCTCCAGATGTAGAGGCTTCCCTGTAATAAAATGTAAATTTTTTTAAAAATAGAAGATCCAATGAAAGACAACTTTAAGAACATTTCTTTATATTTTGAAGAAAAATGCATTATAGAATATCCATTGGGAGTTCTCTTATGTTTAATTTCTGCCCTGTTTAATTTGCTTCCCAGTTGTTTTTTTCTCTTTTAATGAATCATTATGTTTAATTTTTTAATTTTTTTTTTATTTTCGAGCAATATTACGTATAGTCTTTAAATTGGAATTATATTATAAGTCTAGTTAATTTTATTTTTAAATTTTTTTAAAATTATACTAATATCCTTATTATAATTATATTTTTTTATATTTAATAAAAGACTTGCACATGCAGTCCCATTTAAATATTTCAAATAAAATTTCTTTTTATTTTCCTACCTTCTGCTCTCCCTTGTGCGGACGAGCTTCCCGAGTTTGTTTTCCTCTTAATCATTATGTTTAATTCAATTCACTGTTTAATTCCTTCCCACTCATTGTTTTTCCTCTTC
The DNA here is from genome assembly GCF_001411555.2 of Juglans regia. Classification (NCBI taxonomy): domain Eukaryota; kingdom Viridiplantae; phylum Streptophyta; class Magnoliopsida; order Fagales; family Juglandaceae; genus Juglans; species Juglans regia. The sequence goes on along the minus strand of NC_049905.1, from coordinate 20,451,440 downwards.
TGGTAAATCATTATTTTTTCCTCTTTTGGTAAACATCATTCCGTTTAATTTCTGCTTTAATCTAACTCATTGACTTGAATACTTTGTACATTAATCTAAAGCACTGACTTGCTTCGTACATAGAACATACGGCGTTGCCACTGCCACGATCGAGCCCAGCATACGGCATCTCCTGCTCATCCCACGAGACCACTCAGCTCCTCCGCACGGCTCCTGCACCACTGCCACTCAGCTCCTTGTGGAAATCAAGGTGGGCATAATCTTTACACTTGATTTAATTCCTAAACTCATCTCAACCTATTATTACAAATTTTTAAATTTTAACGTAAAATATAATAAATAATTCAACTTTTTCAAATCCTAAAATAATAATATTAAAAAATAATATTCTAACAATATTTTATCATCTAAACTCAACTCAGTTCAACTTAAAGATACTTTGCAAGTTTCAGATGGGCCAATTACAATATCAAGAATTAAGAAGATCAATGAAGCAATGTAATGATTGGTACAATTCACTTGGAATGAGTCTAGCAAGAGTCGAATATTCAAGATGAGCTTGAGAGAAGGAAATCCAATGATCATCCACGTGATACAAGCTATGAAAGAGTGCAATATAAATTAGAGCATATTATTATGATTATGTGATTGAAGACCTTGGACTTGTTTATTTCATTAAAGGGACTTATTTTATTAGTTATAGGAATTAGTCTAGAATAATTAGGCTTGAGGATGCTTGGCCTACATATATTTTATTTTTTTTAAACTAGGATTTTTGGGAAAGCCTTATATTTTGACCAATGACTTATTTAGAAAGTTACTTTTTAAGAACTAGAGTTTAAAGAAGTACTGTAGCTAAGTTACTATAGCCGTGGTATTGTAGCTGTGATACTATTAATTCATGAGTAGTTTTGGAAGAAAGGTCTTTATTTTGGTTAGGATTTTAATTAAGTTTTGGTTTAAATACTCTTTCTAGCCTCATTTTAATTAGTTTATGAAATTTGATAAATTTATTTATTGTGAGTTGAGTTTATCTCCTTTTATTCTTAAATGAACTTTTGAACTTATCAAAGGTAAATCAAAATTTTGTAGCGTTCCACCTTCTAATCTGGATTTTTGAGACGGGTTTTTCAACAGATCTAAATTTTAATATAATCTAAGTTCTTGAAACGAGTTCTCAACTGGTCTTAGATTCTCCATCCATTGATTTGATTTTGGTTTGGGTGAATTTTCAAATTGATTTTGGGTTCAAGAGATTCATTTCCCGCGGATTCATATCAGCTCCTCCGCACGGCTACTGCAGCACTGCCACTGCCACAATCGAGCCCAGCACATTGCCACAGCCATAGCCTAACATACGACATCTCCTCATCCCACGAGACCACTCAGCTCCTCCACACGGCTCCTGCACCACCATCCCCCAAGCCTCATGTCGCTGCATAAACGGAAGCCCACCTAGCTGTGTGCCACTACTCCACCTCACGAATCGCCCAGCGCCTCCAGAGGCCTCCTTTGTAAGCTAGAATCATCTCTGTTTTGGCCCCCGAAAACAGAGCACAACCCTTCCGTTTGGCACGACTCCTCCACAAGCCATCAGCTTCTCCACGCCATTACCACCTGCATTAAGTTCATCACAAGCCACTCCAAGCCACCCCTAGCCATCACACGCCTCCTCTTTGTCTCTCGGTATGTTTTCGTTCTCTCTCACGCCGAGCTCTCCCTCCGTCTCACTTTCTCTCGCTCATCACTCTCTTGTGCTCAGCCGTTCAGCTCAACGACATCTCCGCCACAAACCCAAGCCTGCTTTTCAGCTGCTCCAAGCTTACCTCGATCGGTCTTTACTCTATAAGTAAGCCTCTGCCACCACTTCCTAGTTCTCTTCTTATTTTGTCCTATATTTATATCCAGGTTAACCTAATAGATAGGGCTGTAATAGAGCCGAGTCGGTTTTTGGCTTGCCGAGTTCAACTTGACTCGACTCAAAATACTCAAACTTGAGATTTTTTTTTATTCTTTGTTCAAGCTCGACTCGATAAGCTAAACACTTAACTCGAGCTCGAGCTCGAGCTTGAGCTAGTCCCTCAAACGAGTTTGAGCTTGAATTGTAGATTTTTTTATTTTTTGAATAAGATTTAATAATTAATAAATAAATAAATAAAAATCTAATATTAAAATTATACAACTAACAAGTAGAATCTCTATTGAACTAAAAAATTTTATAAAATTTATAAATAATTAATATCTAACTAGTTGATATTTATCCAAAATAACAATATATTATATGCCTAGATATATTATTAGTACATACACTTAATATGATAGCATATATTTATTTCATATATGGTTCACACATACTAGTATATTAAATTATTAAGTTTTATCGACTAATTATTATACAAATTATAAAATATACTTATGAAGTATATTCATTATATAGACATAAGTAATTAGATTATATATTATATATTTAATTATAAAAGTGGTTTGCTTATATTATTAGTTACTACATATATATATGTATATATACATAGGTGTATTTATATATTTATCAATATATGACTAAGTTTTAATCAACTCGAGCTAACGAGTTGACTCGAACATAAACGAGCGAGCCTTAATGAGTCTTAATAGAGTTGAGTCGAGTTTTGTCAGGTATGTGTCTTTTACAATTCGAGTGGGTATCTACTTTTACGAGTTTTTTACGAGTCAAGTTCGATTTGAGTTTAACTGAGTGAGTACCGAGTAGGCTATTGAACAAACTGGTTCATTTACAGCCCTACTAATAGATGAGGTGTACTATTACCATTTTGCCCTTAGTATGATGTTTCCCGTTTATTGTTTCGGGTGGTTAATGGGTTTTTGTTTTAATCCGATTGGTTTAAATGGTTATGTTTTTAATAAATCTTGGTTTATTTATAATTAAAAAATGCTTATATTTGTAAATTCAAACTGAATGAACTCCTTTTTTTTTTTTTTTCTATCTATAAAAAAAAAAAAATTAACTCGTTTTTAAGTTGGCCTTAGTTTTCTGATGGACTTTGTCTTAAGTCTCAAAATCATGACTGATTTTTATGGAAATTTATAGTAGCCAAAGTATTCTGTTATTTTGCAATTAATCAAAATGTCCTTAAATAGATCATTATATATATAGATGCAGATAATGCATATATAATTAATTGCAGTACATGATGATAATCAATGTATGCAGTATTAGCATACATATAATATATATATATATATAGTTCTGAAAAGTCGGTTAAAGACTGGTACATTAATTAATTAAAAGGTTCGATCGATAGTGTGATGGTGGGGATCAATTAACTTGGCCAATTGCCCAAGCTGGGATTGTTAAATTAATATATATATATATATATATAAATGTTTATATGAAAAAGCCGTGCACATGGTAGGGAACTTATTCATTGGTTGATATGAGTGGGATCATTTTTATTGAGAGCTAGAGAGATATATGTTGTATTTGCAGATAAGAAACTAAACTCATGTTGCTGTGTAAGTTGGAAGAGATTATTTTTTCCATTAAAAAGGGCCATAAATTAATAAATTAAAAATAAATATGAATATCACGAGTAGTAAAGCTCAAATGAATATTCTATTGGAATTTGTAAGTTGGAAAGTCTAAAATTGATCAGCGCATAAATGAAGCATTAATGTAGCAAAAGTGATAGAAGTTTGTCTAAATTTTCTTACCATTTCTCTGGCTTTATTTACAGTAATATTGTTGAATAGTACTCCTAGCAATCTTTGGAGCCATGGTTGAATTTCAGCGCAATTAGTGCCAAACATATATAGAGTTTGATCAGTGAAATACGCAAGCTATCTCTCGGTCAGCAAAGTGCAGAAGGCACGTAATTAGTTTTTTGGTGCATGCATGCACCACAACTTTCCTAACTCCATGTGTTTTAGAGAGATTATCACCATTTTTTTCCTGATAATTCAGAACCAGAATCGACGTTACCATGATATAAATAGAATATTTAATTAAATGGATATAGCGTATCATCAAGGTTTGAAAGTGAAATATTTAATTAAATGAGATAAAGTATATCGTCAGAGTTCGAGCTCAAGACCTCTGCTATGATACCAGGTGAAATCATCGCTTGTCCTAAAAGTTTAAACTAATAAGAATATATAGATTTAAGTATTTATATTATAGAGAAATTATATTTGCAGTCTCCACTTGGATACTATATGTGCAGGCCTTTTATTAAATGAGAAAAAACATCATTTTAAAAGGGATATTTTTGTAATTCAAAAAAATTTTAAAGATAAAATTGCCTAGGCTTGCATTGCAGTCCCTATATGGGAACTGTACGTAGCATTACTCTATATTATATTCTTAACACTCATCACATGCGGGTCAAGCTCCACCTCAATGAGTGGACTCAAATCGTTGAATATTTAATTAAATGAGATAGTGTAAAGTTAGGGACTAAAGATTCTGATACCATGTGAATTCATCACTTATCCCAAAATTAGTTTAAGCTAATGAGAAGATGTAGATCATTTAATTATTTGTATTATATTCTTTACAACGTTTACCTTAGTACTTGAACGAACTTGGTGGTAGGATATTGGCCAATAGGCAATCCTATAGGACTTCTGTTCATGTAATATAATATTACAAATAATTAAATCTACCTCTTTCAATCCATTTAAACTTTTAAGACAAATAGTGATTCTACTACTTCATAATATCTTTTTGATCTGTCCGTTTTTTATTTTTATTTTGTCAAGATACTGCACAAAGATATGAACTCGTGGGCATGTAGTAGATAACTTATTTATTCATTAAAAGAGTAATTGTGGAACGGAACATTTAGATTATTGAATACATAGCATGAAGGCACTGTTATTTAGAGCAATATATATGTAAATATATATATATATATATATATATATATATATATATATATATATATATATATATATATATATATATATATTGGCATCGCCAAAACTGTTCTGATTAACCGAAACTGATTTGGTACTTGGGTTGTTGGCTCGGGGAGAAGAGACCAAAATGTCTCTCAATTCCTGGAGGATTCTTCTGGTTTTCATCAAACATGGCAAACAAATAAGTTTCTATTGCTTGTCCAGGCCTCTTTGGAGTCCCATTCTTCACATGATTAATCAAATTCTTGTAGAAAGTGGCTGCATTTTCTACGCTTGCTGCATCACCCCCTTCTGATGGCCAACCACTCTCTGATACAACGATTTGCAGATTAGGTGCACCAGCTTTCTCAAGAGCAGAGTACTGAGCATCCAACAATGCATCAAAAAGGTTCTGGTACCCACGATTACCTTCTGGGTCTGTGACCACAACCCCTGAAGAAGTAAACAAGGCATATTGAAGGGAAATGTCTTGAGGGTTCAGGGTATAGGCAAAGTAGGGATACACATTGACTAGAAGTGGTGCTCCATTGCTAACGAGGAAATCGATGATTGGCTTTATAAATGAAGATGCAGCTCCAGTGAAGGAGCCTTGTGATGGAGGATATGCATTTTCCACCAAAGTTGTGTCAATGGATGTTGACACCTTGATTTGGTCCTGTAAATTTGCAGATGCAATTGCATTGCGTATGTTTTGCATGGCAGGTAAAACAAATCCCACTTCAGCATCATTTGGATGTACTTCGTTCCCGACAGCAATGTATCGGAATTTGACATCAGGCCAGAAGTTTCTTACGTTGTTCTGGACCCAGTCTGTTGCTGCCGCAGCATCAGTGAGGGCTTGAAGGTTATTGTTGAGGATGCCGATGATTAGCTCAATGTTTGATCCTCTAAGGGCGTTCAGAGTTGGTTGATTTGGTTCATAGATCCGCATCCTTCCAATGCCATTGCTTTTGTATAGATTTATAACATCTGCTTCAGATGGGAGATTGTCGCCATTTCTTCCATAGCATACACCGACAGATTGTGCGCCTGCATATCAAAATTGGGCCAAAATATGATGAGTTTTTAGCTTAATTAGGTATTGGCAAGTTAAAATGTTCCTAAACATTGATTTTAGGAACGAAGTATTAAAATGATAAGTAACCATTTTGGTCTAAAGTACTTGCAGAATATAATTCTATGAACTATACTGATTCCATCACTCGGAAACATTTGCAGAAAGCCAAACCCGGTTGCTACCATGCACAACTACTCAAGAAAAGAGAAAAAATTACAGTAAATTCTTAGTTCAAACAGGCCTTTTTGGATCAAAATAGTCATATGACGACTGACAAAAGGTGAAGTCTGAGACAGACAGAGAAGCTAGAGCTTCTTGGATTCTCACATCTCAAACCAATTTAGAGCTCAACATCAAAAGATTAGGCAATGCAATATGCACGGACACAGAGAGAGAGAGAGAGTATTAGAGCACCTGTTAGTTCTAGGCCAGATAAGAAAAAACCAAGTAGCAGCAATATGGGAGCCATAAAAGCTTTGCAATCTTTTGCATCCAAGAAACCCATTTGAGTAATTAAGAAACAAGAAATTGAAGTACCAAATCTATGGCTTAACAGTTAACACTGATATCTTTGCAATACCATCTCTCACATACGCCTTCATTTATATATAGGCCAGTTAGTGCCTTAGAATTGTTGGGTTTTAGACAATGTCCTATACCATTTTCCAATGACCTCTTCACCGTCAATCACTCCATTGACATCAATGCATAATTTGTGACAACTGCCATCTCTTGCAGGAAAACAAAAAATTTCAGGATTCTTAACCACAGACGTACGTGGGACTCAAATAAAAAGTCTTTATGTTACATTTATTTGTCTATATCAGCTACAGAAAAGTCTTGGTCTTCAAGATGCATCCATTTTATGCAGCCTAACCGGTCCCAAATGGGGGACAAGAATGGCTGTGGAATGAATTCGAACCATTAATTTGAATGTTTTGTGACGGTCCAGAACTATATGTATATATTCAATCGACAAGACTGCGTACTCAACCCGGCCGTTTCTCCCAGAAAAGTCAAGTTTCGACAATTGTTAATTAACTTCTAGCTTCTACAAGGTCTTGCAGAAGGCCAGGTACGTTTTTCAGGCGTCGTGGATGATGATCGAGCGCACTAGCTGTTTGATAGTGCGGTATATTCATCGAACCCAAAAATAAGATCCAACTGGGAATTAAATGATCTGTCTGACTTGTAAACCTTGTGTGTGTGTGTGGGGCTGCGTATAAGCTTGCAATGGTAGCATATATTCATGATCAAGAGCAGCGTCGACTAATTCAAAGCTTTTCAATTCTACACATATACCTAACAATCCATTGAATGTGGTAGTACTAATAGACGAGAGGAAATTGGCTCGTACTTGCATCTCCTCGACTATTTTTTTCCTTTTTCTTTTACGCATAGTTCATATTTGAGATTGCGATGAAAAATATAGTTTATAGTTTTAGACCATATATTTTCTCCAATTTAGTGAAACAATACTTTATCTATAAAAAGATTTTATAAAATAATTTTACAAATTGATGTAGCTTGACATGACATATTAAATTGTAAAATACTTTTTATTAAAAAATAAATTTGACGTATCACGTTAAATTAAATTAGTTTGTAAACTTAGTTCTTTCTTTGTCTATGTAACAGTTTCTCAAATTTGAAGACCATTGGATATTCGGGTTTTGTTCAATATAATTTTTATGACCATCTTACACGTTTAATAACTTGGACCATGAAGAAGAGTTTCGTTGTCAAGACGGAAAATCAAAGACTAGGACAAGCAATGCATGTGTGCTTCTTATCCACAACTTCTCAAATACTTGGACGGACCAAGCCAAGATTTTTTCCATCTCATGATGACTTTTTCTTCAATTAATTGAATTTTTCTCGTCATCATTCATATGCTACATATTTAAGAAAATAAATAAATAAAAATAAAGTATGATGTGTGGTGTATGATATATGTAGATGATGAATATAATTTTTCATTATTAAAATATCTTAGAAACAATTAAACAAGATCAAAGGAAAACAATCACACATTACTATGAATTTCCAAATAATTATTTAACCAACAAAATCTAAAAGGGAAATAATATTAAAATTATAATTTGTAGAAAATTTGAAAAATCCAAAACCTGATTAATTTTAGGTTAAAATTCTTTGTTTTAGAAAAAAAAGAAGAAATCATATCTATAGTTATAGAGTGCACGGACTCATTTTATAAAAAAGTAAATAAATATGAAATACATATGAAAAAATTAAATTTTTAATAGTGAACCTGACTCTTTTTCTAAATAAGTACACAATACTTATATATTTTATGACTGTATATAGTATTATTCAATTAAAAAAAATCCATCATCCACACATCACACAACACATAATTTTTTAATTTTTTTTCTCTTATCAAATATGTGGTATATAGATAATGAATAGAAAAATTTAATTATTTTAGAAAGAATAAAATTAATAAAATTAATATAAATATAATATATAGAGATGATGAATAATAAAGCTTAATTAATTAACCACGTTTGTTGAAGGCCAAAATTTTCGTCTGCACCCCTTAATGAATATTCTATTGGAATTTGTAAGTTGGAAAGTCAAAAATTGATCCGAGCATAAATGCAGCATTAATGTAGCAAAAGTGATAGAAGCTTGTCTAAATTTTCTTACCATTTCTTTGGCTTTATTTACAGTAATATTTTTGAATAATCACTATAAAAAAACCAAGGATTCTCGGCGCTCGGTAAGCTTCGGCACCTGTCCAACAAAACGTCGCCGTTGCTGGCATAACTAGCTGTTGATAATGGGTGGTCGCTATTTTCATATATCGGTATTTTTTTATATGCTGATACTTGAAAATTTTATTAGTGGCGTTTGTATACAATTTAGCGGCACCTCGTTAAATACTACCTGCTTTTTTAAATTAACGATGTTATCGAAACGCCGCTATTAGTTTGTTGTCATTCCATTGCATAAAATAGTGGCGTTACCACAAACGTCGCTTCTACTATATTGCCGACACATCATATAAATTAGCGGCATGTATTTAAATGTCATCAATAGTATGTTGGCGACACATTGAATAACTTAATGGTGTTTAGATAAACGTCACCACTAATTAATATAGTGGCGTTACAATAAATGCCATTGCTATTACATTGGCGGCGCATCATATAAATTGGCGGCCTTTATTTAAATGCCACCAATATTATGTTGGCGATACATTAAATAAATTAACGACGTTTATTTAAATACCGCTACATGACTATTACTGGCACATCATATAAATTGGCAGCATTTATTTAAACGCCACCAATAATACTTTGGAAACACATTGAATAAATTAACTGCGGTTATCTACCTACTACTCTCCCATGTGCGGACGAGCTTCCCTAGTTGTTTTTCCTCTTTTAGTTAATCATTAGAGCACTCTCAATAGTTTCTTCATCCTATCCTTTAAAATACATTACCAAAATCTACTTTTTCTATTTTACATGTTAACTTTTACAATATACCATACGTCAGCTTATCTATTTTTTCTTCGTATCATTTAAATATTATACTTTTTAATCTTTTTTATTCATTTCAAATATTTTATCTAACTACCAATAATATACTCATATCTTTTGATATTTATAATATCTCCCTATATACAATATCATATAATTATGTATTATTTTATATTAATCTAAATTTATAAGTTAAACCAAAATATAAATTAATTCAAAAAATAGATTATATAATGAAAATATCTTCAAAGTATATTATGAGAATATCTATTATCGATAATTGTCATTTTATTGAATAAGTGATATGTAAGACTCAATTTTATTAAAATATCACCATAAATAATTGATATCCACATTATTAAAAATATCACCATTCCAACAGTACTTGCTTAGAGCAATCTGACGATTTGTGAAATTATCAACAGGCAAGCATATTCCAACACTTGTGATTTCCATCAGGTTTCTCTAGATACGTGGGTAATTAATTAAAAAAGTTTACAAGCATGAACAGCTTCCTCCAGATGTAGAGGCTTCCCTGTAATAAAATGTAAATTTTTTTAAAAATAGAAGATCCAATGAAAGACAACTTTAAGAACATTTCTTTATATTTTGAAGAAAAATGCATTATAGAATATCCATTGGGAGTTCTCTTATGTTTAATTTCTGCCCTGTTTAATTTGCTTCCCAGTTGTTTTTTTCTCTTTTAATGAATCATTATGTTTAATTTTTTAATTTTTTTTTTATTTTCGAGCAATATTACGTATAGTCTTTAAATTGGAATTATATTATAAGTCTAGTTAATTTTATTTTTAAATTTTTTTAAAATTATACTAATATCCTTATTATAATTATATTTTTTTATATTTAATAAAAGACTTGCACATGCAGTCCCATTTAAATATTTCAAATAAAATTTCTTTTTATTTTCCTACCTTCTGCTCTCCCTTGTGCGGACGAGCTTCCCGAGTTTGTTTTCCTCTTAATCATTATGTTTAATTCAATTCACTGTTTAATTCCTTCCCACTCATTGTTTTTCCTCTTCTGGTAAATCATTATTTTTTCCTCTTTTGGTAAACATCATTCCGTTTAATTTCTGCTTTAATCTAACTCATTGACTTGAATACTTTGTACATTAATCTAAAGCACTGACTTGCTTCGTACATAGAACATACGGCGTTGCCACTGCCACGATCGAGCCCAGCATACGGCATCTCCTGCTCATCCCACGAGACCACTCAGCTCCTCCGCACGGCTCCTGCACCACTGCCACTCAGCTCCTTGTGGAAATCAAGGTGGGCATAATCTTTACACTTGATTTAATTCCTAAACTCATCTCAACCTATTATTACAAATTTTTAAATTTTAACGTAAAATATAATAAATAATTCAACTTTTTCAAATCCTAAAATAATAATATTAAAAAATAATATTCTAACAATATTTTATCATCTAAACTCAACTCAGTTCAACTTAAAGATACTTTGCAAGTTTCAGATGGGCCAATTATAATATCAAGAATTAAGAAGATCAATGAAGCAATGTAATGATTGGTACAATTCACTTGGAATGAGTCTAGCAAGAGTCGAATATTCAAGATGAGCTTGAGAGAAGGAAATCCAATGATCATCCACGTGATACAAGCTATGAAAGAGTGCAATATAAATTAGAGCATATTATTATGATTATGTGATTGAAGACCTTGGACTTGTTTATTTCATTAAAGGGACTTATTTTATTAGTTATAGGAATTAGTCTAGAATAATTAGGCTTGAGGATGCTTGGCCTACATATATTTTATTTTTTTTAAACTAGGATTTTTGGGAAAGCCTTGTATTTTGACCAATGACTTATTTAGAAAGTTACTTTTTAAGAACTAGAGTTTAAAGAAGTACTGTAGCTAAGTTACTATAGCCGTGGTATTGTAGCTGTGATACTATTAATTCATGAGTAGTTTTGGAAGAAAGGTCTTTATTTTGGTTAGGATTTTAATTAAGTTTTGGTTTAAATACTCTTTCTAGCCTCATTTTAATTAGTTTATGAAATTTGATAAATTTATTTATTGTGAGTTGAGTTTATCTCCTTTTATTCTTAAATGAACTTTTGAACTTATCAAAGGTAAATCAAAATTTTGTAGCGTTCCACCTTCTAATCTGGATTTTTGAGACGGGTTTTTCAACAGATCTAAATTTTAATATAATCTAAGTTCTTGAAACGAGTTCTCAACTGGTCTTAGATTCTCCATCCATTGATTTGATTTTGGTTTGGGTGAATTTTCAAATTGATTTTGGGTTCAAGAGATTCATTTCCCGCGGATTCATATCAGCTCCTCCGCACGGCTACTGCAGCACTGCCACTGCCACAATCGAGCCCAGCACATTGCCACAGCCATAGCCTAACATACGACATCTCCTCATCCCACGAGACCACTCAGCTCCTCCACACGGCTCCTGCACCACCATCCCCCAAGCCTCATGTCGCTGCATAAACGGAAGCCCACCTAGCTGTGTGCCACTACTCCACCTCACGAATCGCCCAGCGCCTCCAGAGGCCTCCTTTGTAAGCTAGAATCATCTCTGTTTTGGCCCCCGAAAACAGAGCACAACCCTTCCGTTTGGCACGACTCCTCCACAAGCCATCAGCTTCTCCACGCCATTACCACCTGCATTAAGTTCATCACAAGCCACTCCAAGCCACCCCTAGCCATCACACGCCTCCTCTTTGTCTCTCGGTATGTTTTCGTTCTCTCTCACGCCGAGCTCTCCCTCCGTCTCACTTTCTCTCGCTCATCACTCTCTTGTGCTCAGCCGTTCAGCTCAACGACATCTCCGCCACAAACCCAAGCCTGCTTTTCAGCTGCTCCAAGCTTACCTCGATCGGTCTTTACTCTATAAGTAAGCCTCTGCCACCACTTCCTAGTTCTCTTCTTATTTTGTCCTATATTTATATCCAGGTTAACCTAATAGATAGGGCTGTAATAGAGCCGAGTCGGTTTTTGGCTTGCCGAGTTCAACTTGACTCGACTCAAAATACTCAAACTTGAGATTTTTTTTTATTCTTTGTTCAAGCTCGACTCGATAAGCTAAACACTTAACTCGAGCTCGAGCTCGAGCTTGAGCTAGTCCCTCAAACGAGTTTGAGCTTGAATTGTAGATTTTTTTATTTTTTGAATAAGATTTAATAATTAATAAATAAATAAATAAAAATCTAATATTAAAATTATACAACTAACAAGTAGAATCTCTATTGAACTAAAAAATTTTATAAAATTTATAAATAATTAATATCTAACTAGTTGATATTTATCCAAAATAACAATATATTATATGCCTAGATATATTATTAGTACATACACTTAATATGATAGCATATATTTATTTCATATATGGTTCACACATACTAGTATATTAAATTATTAAGTTTTATCGACTAATTATTATACAAATTATAAAATATACTTATGAAGTATATTCATTATATAGACATAAGTAATTAGATTATATATTATATATTTAATTATAAAAGTGGTTTGCTTATATTATTAGTTACTACATATATATATATATGTATATATACATAGGTGTATGTATATATTTATCAATATATGACTAAGTTTTAATCAACTCGAGCTAACGAGTTGACTCGAACATAAACGAGCGAGCCTTAATGAGTCTTAATAGAGTTGAGTCGAGTTTTGTCAGGTATGTGTCTTTTACAATTCGAGTGGGTATCTACTTTTACGAGTTTTTTACGAGTCAAGTTCGATTTGAGTTTAACTGAGTGAGTACCGAGTAGGCTATTGAACAAACTGGTTCATTTACAGCCCTACTAATAGATGAGGTGTACTATTACCATTTTGCCCTTAGTATGATGTTTCCCGTTTATTGTTTCGGGTGGTTAATGGGTTTTTGTTTTAATCCGATTGGTTTAAATGGTTATGTTTTTAATAAATCTTGGTTTATTTATAATTAAAAAATGCTTATATTTGTAAATTCAAACTGAATGAACTCCTTTTTTTTTTTTTTTCTATCTATAAAAAAAAAAAAATTAACTCGTTTTTAAGTTGGCCTTAGTTTTCTGATGGACTTTGTCTTAAGTCTCAAAATCATGACTGATTTTTATGGAAATTTATAGTAGCCAAAGTATTCTGTTATTTTGCAATTAATCAAAATGTCCTTAAATAGATCATTATATATATAGATGCAGATAATGCATATATAATTAATTGCAGTACATGATGATAATCAATGTATGCAGTATTAGCATACATATAATATATATATATATATATATATATATATATATATATAGTTCTGAAAAGTCGGTTAAAGACTGGTACATTAATTAATTAAAAGGTTCGATCGATAGTGTGATGGTGGGGATCAATTAACTTGGCCAATTGCCCAAGCTGGGATTGTTAAATTAATATATATATATATATATATAAATGTTTATATGAAAAAGCCGTGCACATGGTAGGGAACTTATTCATTGGTTGATATGAGTGGGATCATTTTTATTGAGAGCTAGAGAGATATATGTTGTATTTGCAGATAAGAAACTAAACTCATGTTGCTGTGTAAGTTGGAAGAGATTATTTTTTCCATTAAAAAGGGCCATAAATTAATAAATTAAAAATAAATATGAATATCACGAGTAGTAAAGCTCAAATGAATATTCTATTGGAATTTGTAAGTTGGAAAGTCTAAAATTGATCAGAGCATAAATGAAGCATTAATGTAGCAAAAGTGAGAGAAGTTTGTCTAAATTTTCTTACCATTTCTCAGGCTTTATTTACAGTAATATTGTTGAATAGTACTCCTAGCAATCTTTGGAGCCATGGTTGTATTTAATCTGCCTTACTTAGTAGGCCTGTGCAAAATAATCTAGAATTTCAGCGCAATTAGTGCCAAACATAGAGTTTGATCAGTGAAATACGCAAGCTATCTCTCGGTCAGCAAAGTGCAGAAGGCACGTAATTAGTTTTTTGGTGCATGCATGCACCACAACTTTCCTGACTCCATGCGTTTTAGAGAGATCATCACCATTTTTTTCCTGATAATTCAGAACCAGAATCGACGTTACCATGATATAAATAGAATATTTAATTAAATGGTATAGCGTATCATCAAGGTTTGAAAGTGAAATATTTAATTAAATGGGATAAAGTGTATCGTCAGAGTTCGAGCTCAAGACCTCTACTATGATACCATGCGAAATCATCGCTTGTCCTAAAAGTTTAAACTAATGAGAAGATATAGATTTAAGTATTTATATTATAGAGAAATTATATTTGCAGTCTCCACTTGGATACTGTATGTGCAGGCCCTTTATTAAATGAGAAAAAACATCATTTTAAGAGGGATATTTTTGTAATTCAAAAAAATTTTAAAGATAAAATTACCTAGGCTTGCATTGCAGTGCCCATATGGGAACTGTACGTAGCATTACTCTATATTATATTCTTAACACTCATCACATGCGGGTCAGGCTCCACCTCAATGAGTGGACTCAAATCGTTGAATATTTAATTAAATGGGATAGTGTAAAGTTAGGGACTAAAGATTCTGATACCATGTGAATTCATCACTTATCCCAAAATTAGTTTAAGCTAATAAGAAGATGTAGATCATTTAATTATTTGTATTATATTCTTTACAACGTTTACCTTAGTACTTGAACGAACTTGGTGGTAGGATATTGGCCAATAGGCAATCCTATAGGACTTTTGTTCATGTAATATAATACAAATAATTAAATCTACATCTTTCAATCCATTTAAACTTTTAAGACAAATAGTGATTCTACTACTTCTTAATATCTTTTTGATCTGTCTGTTTTTTATTTTTATTTTGTCAAGATACTGCACAAAGATATGAACTCGTGGGCATGTAGTAGATAACTTATTTATTCATTAAAAGAGTAATTGTGGAACGGAACATTTAGATTATTGAATACATGGCATCAAGGCTATTAAGGCAGCAGACGTGTGTACCTCCAAAGAGTCCTTTAGCATAAGTTGAGAAGAATTTCCTTGTAATAAATTAGCCTAGCCAGGTGTCAAATGATGTATGGTAATACTCTGCAAAATCTGTTACGGAAAGGTCTATATATACTGACCTTGGATTTATTGTAATTGTGTGGAAAACAGACTCAGAGAAATGAAAAGAGAATTCTCTTGTGAAAGTTCATCTAGAACTTTATTCAAACACTTTGTGTGCAAATTTATTTAGCTTGTTTTAACATGGTATCAGAGAGCCAAAACGGACTCACGTCCTAATTTCTTTTACTCCTTCTCAAATTTTTTTTTCTTTCTCTCTTTCACTACTCATGTCTTCTTCAAACAAGACTCTCAATCCTCTCACCAATGCATCCAATTACATCAACATCAAGCTTACAATTGATAACTTTCTTTTATGGAAAGCTCAAATTGTTCCTTACCTTGAAGGGCATCAACTTTTTCGATATGTTGATGGTTCCTTCCCTCGGCCTCCTGCTCTGCTTGATGATAAATCCAATCCGGCTCATCTTCAGTGGCATTTACAGGATAAATTGATAGTGTCCACCATAAATTCGTCTTTGTCTGATTCGGTCTTGGCACAAGTTTTGGACTGTTCTACCTCCTGTGAGGTTTGGACGACGTTACAAAATCTGTTTGCTGCCAAGTCTTCAGCACATCTCATCCATACCAAGTATCAGCTAGCTACTCTAAAGAAAGGTGCCGAGTCTATCACAGATTATTACAATAAAGCAAGGTCTCTTGCTTCCACTTTAAGTGCTGCTGGTCGTCCTCTAGATGATTCTGAACTTGCGATTTATCTTCTAGCAGGACTGGGTACTGACTATGAAAGTCTAGTCACCTCCTTGACCACTCGCCCAGATGCTCTATCTCCTCATCAGCTTTTTAGCTATCTTTTGAACCATGAGTCTAGGCTCTCCCATCAAACTCAGTCTCTGCTTTCTGGCACCACCATAGCTGCTCATAATACCACTAAAATTCAAAGTCCCAATAATAATTATTGGCGAGGTCGTGGGAACAATTTCCGTGGGGGACGAGGACGTGGTCGTGGTTTTGGCAGAGGAATTCTTCCTGCTCCACGCCCACCTCAACAAACACCTCAATATTTCTCACCACGTTCTGACTCTCGTCCTATGTGTCAGGTCTGTAACAAACCAGGACATATGGCCGCTGCTTGTTATCATAGATATGACCACTCCTATCCTACTCCCCCTCCTGCTACCTTTGCTGCTAATTACTCTGCTCTTACTGCATCTCCTTCTTCTTCGCATACATGGTTCCCGGACACCGCAGCAACACATCATTTTACTGCTGATATTAATAATCTTAATGTGGATTCAAGTGTTTATCAGGGATCAGATCAAGTAAGCATTGGAGATGGCTCTAGTATTCCCATCCAGCATGTTGGCTCCGCTTCTTTCAGTTCAAACACTGGCAATTTTCTTCTCACAAATCTTTTACATGTTCCTTCTATCTCTCGCAATCTTCTTTCTGTACGCCAATTTTGTCAAGACAACAATGTAATTTTTGAGTTTCATTCCTCTTTTTTTCTTGTGAAGGATGCATGTACCCAGGAAACACTACTTCAGGGGCCCGTTGAAGATGGATTATATGTGTTCCACGCGGCTGCAGTGCCTTCTTCTCCCTCACCAAAAGTTTTCTCTGCAGTTCGAACTTCAGCTCAACTTTGGCACTCCAGGTTGGGTCATCCTTCGTCTCGTACCACTTCCTTGATTCTTCAACAGTTTCGTCTACCTCTCACCACCAGCATCGCTCTGACTCCATGTTCGGCATGCTCCTCTTCAAAAGCTCATGCTCTTCCTCATCCTGCGTCACCCACACGTTCCACTTTTCCTTTTCAATTAATGTTCATGGATGTATGGGGTCCTGCCTCAGTCTTATCTACTAAAGGGACTCGTTACTTCTTGTCCATTGTTGATGATTATTCCAAGTTCATCTGGTGTTTTCCTATGCAATTAAAATCTAATGTTACTGCTATTATTTTAGCATTTCTCAACTATGTCACTACGCAATTTTCTTCCAAAATTCTTTCGGTTCAGACAGATGGGGGGGGGTGAGTTTCGACCCCTTCATCCTGTTTTTTTAAACATG
Source organism: Juglans regia (assembly GCF_001411555.2). Taxonomy (NCBI): domain Eukaryota; kingdom Viridiplantae; phylum Streptophyta; class Magnoliopsida; order Fagales; family Juglandaceae; genus Juglans; species Juglans regia. Next base: position 20,433,832 of record NC_049905.1, on the reverse strand, counting down.
GGCATTCATCATCGACTCACATGTCCCTATTCCCATCAACAAAATGGTAGTGTCGATTGAAACAGGCTTGTCTCTTCTGTCTCATGCCATGGTCCCTCATATCCATTGGGCTGAGGCTTTTCAAACTGCCACATATTTAATAAATCGAATGCCCACTCCCGTTCTTAAAAATAAATCTCCTTTTGAAACTTTAATGGGAACAACACCAGATTATTCTTTTCTTCGTGTTTTTGGTTCAGCATGTTGGCCTAATTTACGGCCTTATAATCATCATAAAATGGATTTTCGTTCAAAAAAGTGTGTGTTTTTGGGATATAGCCCAGATCATAAGGGGTATATTTGTTTTCATATTGAGTCTGGCCGTCGCTATATTTCTAGAGACGTACTCTTTGATGAAACGAGTTTTCCCTTCTCTCGGTCCACGCATTCATCTCAGCCAACAAGTCCTCATAACTCCATCCACACATTGGGTCTTCCGCTTGTTCCTTCAACAGATTCGATTCTTCCATCCCCTTCCTTAATTCAGACCATAACTTCCCAGCCCATATCTTCCCAGCCCATATCTTCTCAGCCTGCTGTCTCTACGCAGCCCACTGACTCAATTTCCTCTCCAGACTCTTCTTCCTCTACTACACACACATCTCGTCTAAGCCCAATCATCACTCAGCCTCTCCTGGGTCCTGATGTTTCGGTTCCAACAAACCCTAACTCTGCCGCCACTGAGTCTTCGTCTCCCTTCCCGTGTGTCAATCCGCTTCTCAATATTTCTGCACCTCACCAACACTCCATGGTCACGAGGTCCCAAACAAATAATCTCCGTCCTCTTCATCGAACAGATGGGACTATTTCCTGGCCTCCTTCCAAACCCACGGCTTCTCTTACCTCTGTTTCTTCATCATCATCTGTCCCTGAAGAACCTTCATCTTTCACCGAAGCCTCCAAACATCTTGAATGGCGTACTGCCATGGCCATTGAGTTCGACGCTCTCATCCACAATCAAACCTGGAAACTTGTTTCTCCCTCTTCGGCTTATAATCTTCTCGGATCCAAATGGGTTTTAAAGACTAAAAGGCGTGCGGATGGAACACTTGAGCGTCGCAAAGCTAGGCTTGTGGCTCAGGGGTTTCATCAGCAACCAGGTCTTGACTACACCGAGACATTTAGTCCGGTTGTAAAACCTATGACTATTCGGCTCCTTCTTTCTCTGGCTATTTCATCTAACTGGGCACTTCATCAACTGGATATACAGAATGCATTCCTTCACGGTGACCTTGAAGAGGACGTGTACATGAAACAGCCACCTGGGTTTGTGCATCCCGATTTTCCTCAGCACGTCTGTAAGTTACAGAAATCAATTTATGGTCTGAAACAGGCTCCTAGAGCCTGGTTCTCAAAGCTTAGTGATAAACTGTTGTCTTTAGGATTTCGTAGCTCTTCCTCTGATTCATCACTGTTTATCATGCGTACTAAATTAGATTGTCTGTTTATCCTTGTTTATGTTGATGATATTATTGTGACTGGATCCAGTGCACTTGTTATTTCTGATTTTATTGCTGCTCTACGAGCTTCATTTCCTGAGTCTGTTTTCCACACAATTACAATAAATCCAAGGTCAGTATATATAGACCTTTCCGTAACAGATTTTGCAGAGTATTACCATACATCATTTGACACCTGGCTAGGCTAATTTATTACAAGGAAATTCTTCTCAACTTATGCTAAAGGACTCTTTGGAGGTACACACGTCTGCTGCCTTAATAAAGGCACTGTTATTTAGAGCAATATATATGTAAATATATATATATATATATATATATATATATATATATATTGGCATCGCCAAAACTGTTCTGATTAACCAAAACTGATTTGGTACTTGGGTTGTTGGCTCGGGGAGAAGAGACCAAAATGTCTCTCAATTCCTGGAGGATTCTTCTGGTTTTCATCAAACATGGCAAACAAATAAGTTTCTATTGCTTGTCCAGGCCTCTTTGGAGTCCCATTCTTCACATGATTAATCAAATTCTTGTAGAAAGTGCCTGCATTTTCTACGCTTGCTGCATCACCCCCTTCTGATGGCCAACCACTCTCTGATACAACGATTTGCAGATTAGGTGCACCAGCTTTCTCAAGAGCAGAGTACTGAGCATCCAACAATGCATCAAAAAGGTTCTGGTACCCACGATTACCTTCTGGGTCTGTGACCACAACCCCTGAAGAAGTAAACAAGGCATATTGAAGGGAAATGTCTTGAGGGTTCAGGGTATAGGCAAAGTAGGGATACACATTGACTAGAAGTGGTGCTCCATTGCTAACGAGGAAATCGATGATTGGCTTTATAAATGAAGATGCAGCTCCAGTGAAGGAGCCTTGTGATGGAGGATATGCATTTTCCACCAAAGTTGTGTCAATGGATGTTGACACCTTGATTTGGTCCTGTAAATTTGCAGCTGCAATTGCATTGCGTATGTTTTGCATGGCAGGTAAAACAAATCCCACTTCAGCATCATTTGGATGTACTTCGTTCCCGACAGCAATGTATCGGAATTTGACATCAGGCCAGAAGTTTCTTACGTTGTTCTGGACCCAGTCTGTTGCTGCCGCAGCATCAGTGAGGGCTTGAAGGTTATTGTTGAGGATGCCGATGATTAGCTCAATGTTTGATCCTCTAAGGGCGTTCAGAGTTGGTTGATTTGGTTCATAGATCCGCATCCTTCCAATGCCATTGCTTTTGTATAGATTTATAACATCTGCTTCAGATGGGAGATTGTCGCCATTTCTTCCATAGCATACACCGACAGATTGTGCGCCTGCATATCAAAATTGGGCCAAAATATGATGAGTTTTTAGCTTAATTAGGTATTGGCAAGTTAAAATGTTCCTAAACATTGATTTTAGGAACAAAGTATTAAAATGATAAGTAACCATTTTGGTCTAAAGTACTTGCAGAATATAATTCTATGAACTATACTGATTCCATCACTCGGAAACATTTGCAGAAAGCCAAACCCGGTTGCTACCATGCACAACTACTCAAGAAAAGAGAAAAAATTACAGTAAATTCTTAGTTCAAACAGGCCTTTTTGGATCAAAATAGTCATATGACGACTGATAAAAGGTGAAGTCTGAGACAGACAGAGAAGCTAGAGCTTCTTGGATTCTCACATCTCAAACCAATTTAGAGCTCAACATCAAAAGATTAGGCAATGCAATATGCACGGACAGAGAGAGAGAGAGAGAGTATTAGAGCACCTGTTAGTTCTAGGCCAGATAAGAAAAAACCAAGTAGCAGCAATATGGGAGCCATAAAAGCTTTGCAATCTTTTGCATCCAAGAAACCCATTTGAGTAATTAAGAAACAAGAAATTGAAGTACCAAATCTATGGCTTAACAGTTAACACTGATATCTTTGCAATACCATCTCTCACATACGCCTTCATTTATATATAGGCCAGTTAGTGCCTTAGAATTGTTGGGTTTTAGACAATGTCCTATACCATTTTCCAATGACCTCTTCACCGTCAATCACTCCATTGACATCAATGCATAATTTGTGACAACTGCCATCTCTTGCAGGAAAACAAAAAATTTCAGGATTCTTAACCACAGACGTACGTGGGACTCAAATAAAAAGTCTTTATGTTATATTTATTTGTCTATATCAGCTACAGAAAAGTCTTGGTCTTCAAGATGCATCCATTTTATGCAGCCTAACCGGTCCCAAATGGGGGACAAGAATGGCTGTGGAATGAATTCGAACCATTAATTTGAATGTTTTGTGACGGTCCAGAACTATATGTATATATTCAATCGACAAGACTGCGTACTCAACCCGGCCGTTTCTCCCAGAAAAGTCAAGTTTCGACAAGTGTTAATTAACTTCTAGCTTCTACAAGGTCTTGCAGAAGGCCAGGTACGTTTTTCAGGCGTCGTGGATGATGATCGAGCGCACTAGCTGTTTGATAGTGCGGTATATTCATCGAACCCAAAAATAAGATCCAACTGGGAATTAAATGATCTGTCTGACTTGTAAATCTTGTGTGTGTGTGTGGGGCTGCGTATAAGCTTGCAATGGTAGCATATATTCATGATCAAGAGCAGCGTCGACTAATTCAAAGCTTTTCAATTCTACACATATACCTAACAATCCATTGAATGTGGTAGTACTAATAGACGAGAGGAAATTGGCTCGAACTTGCATCTCCTCGACTATTTTTTTCCTTTTTCTTTTACGCATAGTTCATATTTGAGATTGCGATGAAAAATATAGTTTATAGTTTTAGACCATATATTTTCTCCAATTTAGTGAAACAATACTTTATCTATAAAAAGATTTTATAAAATAATTTTACAAATTAATGTAGCTTGACATGACATATTAAATTATAAAATACTTTTTATTAAAAAATAAATTTGACGTATCACGTTAAATTAAATTAGTTTGTAAACTTAGTTCTTTCTTTGTCTATGTAACAGTTTCTCAAATTTGAAGACCATTGGATATTCGGGTTTTGTTCAATATAATTTTTATGACCATCTTACACGTTTAATAACTTGGACCATGAAGAAGAGTTTCGTTGTCAAGACGGAAAATCAAAGACTAGGACAAGCAATGCATGTGTGCTTCTTATCCACAACTTCTCAAATACTTGGACGGACCAAGCCAAGATTTTTTCCATCTCATGATGACTTTTTCTTCAATTAATTGAATTTTTCTCGTCATCGTTCATATACTACATATTTAAGAAAATAAATAAATAAAAATAAAGTATGATGTGTGGTGTATGATATATGTAGATGATGAATAAAATTTTTCATTATTATAATATCTTAGAAACAATTAAACAAGATCAAAGAAGAACAATCACACATTATTATGAATTTCCAAATAATTATTTAACCAACAAAGTCTAAAAGGGAAATAATGTTAAAATTATAATTTGTAGAAAATTTGAAAAATCCAAAACCTGATTAATTTTAGGTTAAAATTTTTTGTTTTAGAAGAAATGAGAAATTATATTTGCAGTCAGAGTGCGTGAACTTCTTTTGAAAAAAAGTTAGTAAATATGGAACGCACATGAAAAAATTAATTTTTAATGGTAAACCTGACTCGTTTTCTAAATGAGTGCACAATATTTGCACTCCTCATGACTGCATTAAGTATTACTCAATTAGAAAAAAACCCATCATCCTCACACTACACATCACATATAATTTTTTAATTTTTAATTTTTTTTCTTATTAAATGTGTGGTGTATAAATGATGAATAGAAGAACTCAATTAATTTAAGAGGAATAAAATAAAAATATTAATAAAATAAAAATAAATATAGAGTAGGAAAGCTCAATTAATTAACCCCGTTTGTTGAAGGTCAAATTTTTCTTCCGCCCCCTCAATGAATATTCTATAGGAATTTGTAAGTAGGAAAGTCAAAAATTGATCATAGCATAAATGCAGCATTAATGTAGCAAAATTGATTGAAGTTTGTCTAAATTTTCTTACCATTTTTTTGATTTTATACTATACTCTCATCTTATTTTTAAAAATTATTATAAATACAAAGAAATTATACAAAAATAAACTTATAAATTGACTTCATATAATGCATCAGATTTACTTTATATAAAAACTAATTTTATAATGTGACGTACTGTATAAAGTTATGATAGCTTGTGGATTTTCCTTTAGTATTTCCTCCCCTTACTTTTACCTCATTGTACTAGTATGATACTACCCCGAACTTGTTTTTCTCACTCCAAATAATAGTTCATGGACAATATTAATTCAATAGTTCATGGGGTGAGAATAAAATATGAGTGTGGTATATAGCTACAAAATTTCTTCTTCATGCTGTCCTCAATATCAGGATTGTTTAATCAGGTTTCAATTGTTTTCTATTATAAGCTTAAACTAATGCAAACGCTGACCGGCCCCATGTGTGCTGTGGAGTCTGCGTCAATTGGGATTGGCTGGCCTCTTGGGTTTGGTGCATTGGTAGTTGTTCTGGTTTGGATGCTAACTGGATTAGCAATGCATGGACAATCTGATGTGGATATGAGTTTTGTTTTGGGTAAATTACATTCTACAACCTTAATGGTGACACTGTTAGCAGTATATGAACTATATATTAGAATGCTCCTGATATCTATCACTAACATAATAAAGATTTGGGGTATTTTGATCATTCCATTTGTTTTCTAGTCCATAGTGACTTGCTGAGTGGTATTTCGAGAGAGTTATTCTATTTTCATGCTAGTGTGTGTGTACATCTACAACTTAAATGGTAAGATTAAAATTTTAAAATTTATCATCCAAATCAAATTGTCATATAAGCACTTTATTAAGTATGCACTGCATATCAATTTGAGAATAAAAAGTTTAATTTAATAGTGACAGTCTTTTATTATTATTATTATTGGAAAAGTGGGGGTGGAGAGAGGTGGAGTCGTGGAGGAAAATTTTTTTTTATCATCTTTACATCACACACTATATAAGATTTATTTATTTATTCTCTTACCAAATATATTGTGTAAGGATGATGAGTATAAGAATACATTGAGTTTAGCAAGAATAAAATAAAAAAAAAAAATATATATATATATATATATATATATATATAAAATCATGTGGTGTAGAGATGGTGGGTAGGATGACTCATTTCTATGATATCATAAATATCTTAAAGTAACAGAAATTATTTAAGCAACCTAGTTTAAACAATAAAATCGTATAAAGGTTAGATTTTCTTACTTTAAAAAATAATAATTTTGGAGATTAATTTTGTAATTCTTTTAATTGATTGTCAATTGGTAGTGGTTTTTTAGATTTATGGATGCCAAAGAAGGTTATTTAATTTATTTTTTATTTTTTATCTTTTGAAAACTAATATTTATTTATATTGTTGGTTCAAACTATTTCTTTATTTGTCTTTCCTAGATGAAAAAAAAAAAAAAAAAAGAGACGAAGAAAAAGAAACCCAGAATATGTTGTGTTCCTAGACGTGTAAAGGCTAAAGTTATCTCGGACCTAACCCGAGTCCAATTCGGACTTTCACGATTTTGTGCTGGGGTTATTCAAGCTTAGGTTGGATTGGGTTGCAGCTCAAAAATTGTAACCCAAATTCAGTTCAAAGCATAGAGAGGTCTTCTTCAAACCCAAATGAAGCTCCCAAAGACCCATAACTCTATTAAAAAAGGGTTCTGTCACATTCAGCTACTTTTGCATATTTATTGTATGATATGATTGATCTAAACAGTTATTTTATATTAACAAAAATAACGTAATTAATCACATGAATGAAGCGCCCAAAATAATACACAAAAACCAACAGCACATAGGGTTTTTGATTATAAAAAGGGGGAAAGAGGGGAGGATTTGAAGGGCTTCAAAACAATCGGCTTTGGGAGGAAAGGAGAGAGCTGTTAGTATATTTCACTCAAAATCATGAATGCTGAAATGGGAAAAAGTGGCATCTTAACCCATTTTCAGCTAAACTGCATTTACAAGACGAAGGCAAAAGTGGGTCTTTGATAATTCATGGTATGGTCCGCTGCAATGATCCTCATGAAGAGTTGCTCCTGTTTTTTGCCAAGGCTCTTTGCCTGAAAGTCATCCATTGCTTTGGGTCTTTGCCAATCATTTTTTATTCTGTTTTTTTTTTTTATATGAAAAATCTATTCTCAATAGCCCTTTCAAGTTCACAAATTGGTGGTTCCAAAGTCCCAGAAATGGCCTTGCTTTTTCCCCAAATGAAACAAAGTAGTAATGACCCAAAGTTGAATCAGACATATGCAAGCATGTCTGTCGAAAAACATGGTGCATGCAGCAGATATATTCTGATTGCCCGACTGGAGAATGGAGATAGAAGAAGGGAGGTCGAGTGAGTAAAAGAGAAAGAGATTCCCCCATCAATTGTTAGCAAATCCATGCACCAAAATTAACAGAGGAGATCCCTTTTCCACCAGAGAAAGATGCCCTGCATCATCATCACCATCATCATGGCTTTTGTCTTGGCTTGCTTAGCTACAAGGTACGTTTTGTAGTATTGCCACCAGGCTATATTTCAGCTCATTTCGTGTATAACTCCTTCAACTTTTATGGTCATGACTCATGACCATACTTCACAGATCGCATTGCAGGTGCCACCACAGAGAGAGAGAGAGAGAGAGAGAGAGATGGAAGAGGGTGCTGTGCCTGGAGGGGAAAGTAACAAGGTAAGGTCAGCAAATTATCTTAGTAGTGTTGGTGATCGGATTTTTTAAACTTCGATTGATTTCAGAAATGCGTTCATCTCTGTTTTCTTTTCTCAATCCTATGCCTTCTCTTTTGTCTGTCTTTTTTCCTCTCTTTAATGTTAATTGCTATATTTTAATGGTATCATGACTTGTCTAAACGGAGGTCCCTAGGTAGGTTGACATGCCAAACACACGTGGCCATCGGAAATAGCCAGCTTGACACGACGGAGGACACGCCTCTGTCAATAATAAAAAAAAAAAAAAAATGTTAAGAAAACTCACAAAAAAAATTACTTTTTCACATATCAATTGAAAATTATAAAATTTAAAATTCAAAAGAAAATTATTAAAATAAGTCTTATAAATAAAATTGTAAATACATATAACATTACTCTATTAATAATACATGACATCCCCATAATATTTTTATTATTTTATGTGTTTTCCTTTCTTTATATAATATCAACTCACATTAAGTTATATAAACCTCTCCAAGGATATCATATATACATTGTGCTTCTGATTGAACTTTTTTCTTTAATCTTATCGTCAGAAACTAAAACTCATGCAAGGTGATGGTTCAAGTACTTCTTCTTCAGGTACTCTTTTCATCTTTCTTCCCATTCTATTTTAATTTTTAATCCTACTTGTTTTACGAGAAGAAAAGAGACAATGTCACACATATCTACCTAGACAAACATGTTGCATGCCTTCCCCCTAGAGGAGCAGATCATGGGTATACTTAGGTTAGGCGGGTTGCTTGCCTATCCTCCAGTGGGACATGTGGATGGGGCAAGCAGAGCGGGTGTGAGTAGGATTGTAAGAGGATTGGACCAGACTGCATGGTTTGGTCCGTCCGGGTCGAGACCCACCAAATGTATATATATATTTTTAAATATTATATATATAATATATCATTTTATATAATAGTTATATAAGTTAATTATATACTTTTTATTCAATGGATCACCATTGACCATAAGTATAATAAATTATTTAATATTCATTAACCATATATAAAATATTAAATAAATTACTTAATTTCATTAATCATATATATATACAATGAAAAAAATGTTCATAGACCGAATTGGACTGACTAGATTGACAGCTAACTGTTTGGTCCAGTAAAAATGATGGACCTAAATTTTCGATCCGTGACTCCCTTGAACCGAATTGGACTGGACCGACTACACCCTTATGTGCGAGTGAGCCACCACCCACCCTTAATACTTATAAAATCGTTTGCTAATAAACTTCAATAATGTACAGATCATTAAAAGAACATAATAAACAACATTTTTATGTTTTTTTTGTTTGTCGAATTATATGAATTAAGTCTCTCCAAATAAAAAGATAGGGACTACTGAAAACTTTTTGCCCGTGACATTTTTAACTTCCAACGCGTAGAAATTTATGAATATATTAGCAGGAAATGCATCGGAGTTGGAGGCCCTAAGGAAAGAGCTTGAGCAGAAAAACTTTAAGATTCAAGAGCTAAAAAGACAAATTGAAGCAACTAAGCATCGTCTGGAATTAGGAAAGAAAAAAGTTCCAGAGGAGCAAATGGAAGTGCTGAAGAGCTTGATCAAGAAATACAACAGCATAAGAGAGGAACATGAAGCATTGTTGGCCGACAAGTCTAGGAAGATATATTATAAGTAAACAAAGGCAGCAAGCATGCATCTTAATTAGTTTCAAATTAATAGATCGATGCTGATCATCCAGTGATTTTCATAAACTTGGTTGCAAAAATTAATGGATGTTATTGGAGGTAATATCAATCTATGATGCTAATCCCTGCATGTGTCTCTTTGGCTGCTAAAATCTTAAAAGAGAAATGTTTTAGCCACAAGATCAATTAACCCAACAAACAAGGTGGATTAATGGATCGATCTTTGGTATCACTATTTCATATACATATGATATAAAAAGGATTAATTAAGATCCTAGACGTGGGTATATAACACGTACCTATCATTCATATAACCACCATCAGCCACTTGATTTGTAAATAAGATGAATATTCATTTATATATCATATTAAAAAATTATACAATGTATTACTTTTATGAAAGGGATTTATAATAAGGTTTGGATAATCCTAAAGCTGTGTTCGAGAAGGAATAGGATCCCACCATATTAGTCATTTCACATCATATTGATAAGTAAATTGACTAAAATATTCTATGTTTTATGCTAAATAATACTATCTATTTCACGTGAATGGAGAGTGATTTAGGGAGACCATGACTCAACTTGGTGGTAGGATATCGGCCACCAGGCAAGCCTATAGGACTTCTGTTCATGCAACGTATAAGAATATAATACAAATAATTAATGTAACACCCGGGCCCAACACAAAACTTGTGTACAATTTTTTTTTTTTTTTTATTGATGGATTATGGATTTTTTATTAGGTTTGATATTTAGATTTAATTCAGTTAATATTTTATGAAACAAGTGGGATTTTTAATTCATTTTATTTTATTTATTATAGAGCCCTAAAGCCCAAGCCGGTGAGATCGTGTCATGCATGCGTCTTCTCATACGCGTAGAACTTCCCTCAACTAGGGTTGCTCTTCGCGTCTGTTTTCTCCACGGGATGAACATTCCTATCCCATTACATTTACGACAACAATTGTGTAATAGATGTTTATATACTCACGTATAGCAGTTCATCAGTTTGATAAGTTAGGGCTGCTGCACGTTATCTCCCTCATGTCTCCACGTCCATGCAGCACCAAACTCACGCACACAACCCGGTTTTCCCACCCTCTGATACTTTGTTTCATCTTTCATAACCACCAAGTCCCTAAAATGGCAAGTTGCCTCGCATCTCCCAGCCCACGCACGGTCAGTCCATGGATGAATCTACTGTGATCATGCAAGACACCACCTCATACGGTCGAGGCCTCCGAGCTCTGCCCTGAAACACCTCCAGTTGCAACCCTCTGTTCTAAGCCAAGCAAACCGCCGTCGCACCATCACCACCATCGTCGAATCCAACAACCCACATCTTTCCCTCACGGTCACAGCCTACAGTTGATGCACAAACCTCCCACAGCAACGACTTAACCACGTTCAACGTTTGCATCATAACACTCCTGCTTAGCCGCTGCCCAGCCACGCGAAACCGTAGCCACTGCACAGCTCCTCCTATTTGTTGTTGTGCACCACCAAGCCCCATACTCATATGTTGTATGCAGCCAAAAACAGAGCAGATTCTTGCCAAAGTTCTCCATTGAGCTCCCCTCCGTCGGCCTCTCACTCTTCCCGTGCCCCTCGATTTTTCAGTCACGTTACACGTCGGAAGTCACCGCACTTAGCTCCCGACCGGTCGCACGCCTCCTCGCTATCCCACGGTGAGCTATCTCTCCCCTTCCGCAAGCCGTAGTCTCTCCGTCTCTCCCTCATTTTTTTTTCACCGTATTCTCTCAGCTTACTCTCTCTCTCCCTCTCTATCATTTTCGTACTCTGCCAACCAAAACATCCATCGCCGCTCACCCACGCCGGAGGTCCACGGTCGAACCCACGACTCACGTCGCATGCACACTCTGCTCGTAAGACCTCTAGTCTCTCCCTTTTTTTTTTTAATTTTTAATTTTATGTTTTTCTGTTGTTAGATTTTTAAGCCCTAAATAGTAAATTACATATAGGCCCTAATTGGTAACACAGAGTTTCTTAATTATGATGTTATTGTTGCGATTAAACTTAGAGAGTTTAGATGTGTGACTGTTGGAGATATTTTACAGTATAATCACAGTCATAATTTGGAGAGTTGATGGGAAAATTAGAATTTTTAGAGTAATGAGATCTTAAGGTTTCAAAGATGTTAGGGTTTGAGGAATTAAAGTAGATTATTTAAATATTTTTTTTGGTTTAATTACGAAGGATGTAGAAATTTATGAAATTTACATGATTATTTTTTTATAGGTAATGATTTATATTTGTTCGGCATTGTTGAGGAAAATTTTTGAAAAGCTAAAAAGTCCAGGTAAGCGGGGTTTATATACTAATTTTGCATAAAAGAAATGAAATGAGGTTGAATTTGAAAATAAGCATATTTGTTTTTGAAAAGAAATGATCTGAAAATAACCTCAAATGTTTATTCTGCATATGCATAAATTCAATATAAGAGAAATTATTTTTCTGTCATGACTGGTGTAGACATGAGCTAATTTTGTACATCTTATTTCTGAACTATGCAAAAGAGCGAATATGAAAATCTAAAAGTTATTGTTATGAATAAATGAAAATATTTTGATTCTGTTTATTTCGAACATGTGAAGTGATCTAAAGCTATTCAGTGTTTTGTTTTGATATGGTATGTCATCTGAAACCTTCGCATGAAGTTCTGATTCTGTATATGATTGTGATCTGATTCCGATGATATATGTTCTGTTTTTTGTTAAAACCCAGCCACGGGTATAATGGTGGTTTATAACCCTACCATGGGGTGAAACATGATATACGGCCCAGCTACTGGTATAATCGTGGTTTATAACCCTACCACGGGGGTTAAACATGGTATTTGTCCCGATGTGATGCTATGAAATGATATGAATATAATGTTTTAGTTTGGAAATGCCGAATGATTTTCTTTTTGAGAATAAGTTGTTTTTCTGAAAATTTTGCTCCAATGTTTTGTACCAAGTTTTGTTTATGCATTTCGAAATTAAATATGTTGTTTCTGCATTCTGAAAGTAAATTATTTGTTCTGCATACCGAACTTTATAAATGCTCATATCTACATGCTAGTATATATTCTCTACTTATTGAGTTGTTGATAACTCACCATTTATCTCCATAATATTTTTAAAATATTTTGATGGTTCAACTGAGGATCAAGATTATGAGGCATTGGGTGAGATGAATTAAGTATAGTGGTTTAAGCATAGAAAGTTTTTTATGAGTATTATCGATTTTTATTAAGAAATTTTATTGTATTATGATGACTTGACATTTTAGAAAATTGGTTATATTGAGGAAATTATATTGAATCGAATTTTCTATATGATATTGGGAATTTGGAGTCTTTTTTTTATATTGTTGAAATGTGAGTTTAAGTGTTAGGAAGTAACTCTCCGACCCGTGTAGAACTGGGGCGTTACAGTTAAATCTACCTCTTCCAATCTGTTTAAACTTTTAAGACAAATAATGATTCTACACAAAATTAGTAGTTCATAACTTCATAGTATCTTTTTGATCTGTCTGTTTTTTATTTTTATTTTTGTCAAGATACTGCACAAAGATATGAACTCGTGGGCATGTAGTAGACAACTTATTTATTCATTAAAAGAGTAATTGTGAAACGGAACATTTAGATTATTGAATACATAGCATCAAGACACGGTTATTTAGAGCAATATATATTGGCATCGCCAAAACTGTTCTGATTTACCGAAACTGATTTGGTACTTGGGTTGTTGGCTCGGGGAGAAGAGACCAAAATGTCTCTCAATTCCTGGAGGATTCTTCTGGTTTTCATCAAACATGGCAAACAAATAAGTTTCTATTGCTTGTCCAGGCCTCTTTGGAGTCCCATTCTTCACATGATTAATCAAATTCTTGTAGAAAGTGCCTGCATTTTCTACGCTTGCTGCATCACCCCCTTCTGATGGCCAACCGCTCTCTGATACAACGATTTGCAGATTAGGTGCACCAGCTTTCTCAAGAGCAGAGTACTGAGCATCCAACAATGCATCAAAAAGGTTCTGGTACTCACGATTACCTTCTGGGTCTGTGAACACAACCCCTGGAGAAGTAAACAAGGCATATTGAAGGGAAATGTCTTGAGAAAGCAACCGTGCAAAAAGCAAAAAGCAAAAAGTTTATAAACAATCATTACATCCGTGTAATAGAAACAGTCCCTTAAAAAAATAAAAAGTAACTGTCGGTAAGGCATTTTATCGTATATGAGAACACATCAAAACAGCCCTGATAGCATCAATACACTGTTTTAATTCGAGAAGAGTTTTCCGTTCGGAATAAGTTGAGATGTTCTGATGTGTTTTTCAGGCGTCGTGGATGATGATCGAGCGCGCTAGCTGTTTGATTGTGCGGTATATACTGTATACTCTTCATCGCAAAAATAAGATCCAACTAGGAATTAAATGATCTGTCTGACATGTAAACCTTGTATGTGTGTGTGGCTGTGTATAAGCCTGCAAAGATAGCATACATTCATGATCAAGAGCAGCGTCGACTAATTCATAGCTTTTCAATCCTATACATGTACCTAACAATCCAATAGACAAGAGAGGAAATGGGCAATTTTTTTTTTTTTTCTTTTGCGCAGTCCATGTTTGAGATTGTAATGGAAATGAATATAATTGTTGGAAGTTATTGAAAATTATGAAAATATAATAAACAAGTAATTAAAAAATAAAAATTAATTATAAAGAAAATTATTATTATAGAAAGTGTGATAACTAATCTAATGTAGACTTTAAATTTTGAATGATTAGTTAAAAATGAAAAAAGTATATATTAGTTAAAATTTAAAGAATAAGATGATCAATTCAAAATTAATGCTCTCAAAGACTAGGACAAACACTGTCATGTGTACTTGATCTTATCCACAACTTTTCAAATACTTGGACGGACCAAGCCAAGATTTTTTCCATCTCATGATGAATTTTTCATTGAATTTTTCTAATCATCATTCATATACTATATATATATATATATATCAAGGAAAAAAAGTGTGATGTGTGGTGTGTAGAGATGATGAATAGAATTTTTCATTATTAAAATATCTTAGAAACAATTAAACAAGATCAAAGGAAAACAATCACACATTACTATGAATTTCCAAATAATTATTTAACCAACAAAATCTAAAAGGGAAATAATATTAAAATTATAATTTGTAGAAAATTTGAAAAATCCAAAACCTGATTATTTTAGGTTAAAATTCTTTGTTTTAGAAAAAAAAGAAGAAATCATATCTATAGTTATAGAGTGCACGGACTCATTTTATAAAAAAGTAAATAAATATGAAATACATATGAAAAAATTAAATTTTTAATAGTGAACCTGACTCTTTTTCTAAATAAGTACACAATACTTATATATTTTATGACTGTATATAGTATTATTCAATTAAAAAAAATCCATCATCCACACATCACACAACACATAATTTTTTAATTTTTTTTCTCTTATCAAATATGTGGTATATAGATAATGAATAGAAAAATTTAATTATTTTAGAAAGAATAAAATTAATAAAATTAATATAAATATAATATATAGAGATGATGAATAATAAAGCTTAATTAATTAACCACGTTTGTTGAAGGCCAAAACTTTCTTCTGCCCCCCTTAATGAATATTCTATTGGAATTTGTAAGTTGGAAAGTCAAAAACTGATCCGAGCATAAATGCAGCATTAATGTAGCAAAAGTGATAGAAGCTTGTCTAAATTTTCTTACCATTTCTTTGGCTTTATTTACAGTAATATTTTTGAATAATCACACTATAAAAAAACCAAGGATTCTCGGCGCTCGGTAAGCGTCGGCACCTGTCCAACAAAACGTCGGTGTTGCTGGCATAACTAGCTGTTGATAATGGGTGGTCGCTATTTTCATATATCTGTATTTTTTTATATGCTGATACTTGAAAATTTTATTAGTGGCGTTTGTATACAATTTAGCGGCACCTCGTTAAATACTACCTGCTTTTTTAAATTAACGATATTATCGAAACGCCGCTATTAGTTTGTTGTCATTCCATTGCATAAAATAGTGGCGTTACCGCAAACGTCGCTTTTACTATTTTGCCGGCACATCATATAAATTAGCGGCATGTATTTAAATGTCATCAATAGTATGTTGACGACACATTGAATAACTTAATGGTGTTTAGATAAACGTCACCACTAATTAATATAGTGGCGTTACAATAAACGCCATTGCTATTACATTGGCGGCGCATCATATAAATTGGCGGCCTTTATTTAAATGCCACCAATATTATGTTGGCGATACATTAAATAAATTAACGACGTTTATTTAAATACCACTACATGACTATTACTGGCACATCATATAAATTGGCAGCATTTATTTAAACGCCACCAATAATACTTTGGAACACATTGAATAAATTAATTGCGGTTATCTACCTACTACTCTCCCATGTGCGGACGAGCTTCCCTAGTTGTTTTTCCTCTTTTAGTTAATCATTAGAGCACTCTCAATAGTTTCTTCATCCTATCCTTTAAAATACATTACCAAAATCTACTTTTTCTATTTTACATATTAACTTTTACAATATACCATACGTCAGTTTATCTATTTTTTCTTCGTATCATTTAAATATTATACTTTTTAATCTTTTTTATTCATTTCAAATATTTTATCTAACTACCAATAATATACTCATATCTTTTGATATTTATAATATCTCCCTATATACAATATCATATAATTATGTATTATTTTATATTAATCTAAATTTATAAGTTAAACCAAAATAGAAATTAATTCAAAAAATAGATTATATAATGAAAATATCTTCAAAGTATATTATGAGAATATCTATTATCGATAATTGTCATTTTATTGAATAAGTGATATGTAAGACTCAATTTTATTAAAATATCACCATAAATAATTGATATCCACATTATTAAAAATATCACCATTCCAACAGTACTTGCTTAGAGCAATCTGACGATTTGTGAAATTATCAACAGGCAAGCATATTCCAACACTTGTGATTTCCATCAGGTTTCTCTAGATACGTGGGTAATTAATTAAAAAAGTTTACAAGCATGAACAGCTTCCTCCAGATGTAGAGGCTTCCCTGTAATAAAATGTAAATTTTTTAAAAAATAGAAGATTCAATGAAAGACAACTTTAAGAACATTTCTTTATATTTTGAAGAAAAATGCATTATAGAATATCCATTGGGAGTTCTCTTATGTTTAATTTCTACCCTGTTTAATTTGCTTCCCAGTTGTTTTTTTCTCTTTTAATGAATCATTATGTTTAATTTTTTAATTTTTTTTTATTTTCGAGCAATATTACGTATAGTCTTTAAATTGGAATTATATTGTAAGTCTAGTTAATTTTATTTTTAAATTTTTTTAAAATTATAATAATATCCTTATTATAATTATATTTTTTTATATTTAATAAAAGACTTGCACATGCAGTCCCATTTAAATATTTCAAATAAAATTTCTTTTTATTTTCCTACCTTCTGCTCTCCCTTGCGCGGACGAGCTTCCCGAGTTTGCTTCGTACATAGAACATACGGCGTTGCCACTGCCACGATCGAGCCCAGCATACGGCATCTCCTGCTCATCCCACGAGACCACTCAGCTCCTCCGCACGGCTCCTGCACCACTGCCACTCAGCTCCTTGTGGAAATCAAGGTGGGCATAATCTTTACACTTGATTTAATTCCTAAACTCATCTCAACTTATTATTATAAATTTTTAAATTTTAACGTAAAATATAATAAATAATTCAACTTTTTCAAATCTTAAAATAATAATATTAAAAAATAATATTCTAACAATATTTTATCATCTAAATTCAACTCAGTTCAACTTAAAGATACTTTGCAAGTTTCAGATAGGCCAATTACAATATCAAGAATTAAGAAGATCAATGAAGCAATGTAATGATTGGTACAATTCACTTGGAATGAGTCTAGCAAGAGTCGAATATTCAAGATGAGCTTGAGAGAAGGAAATCCAATGATCATCCACGTCATACAAGCTATGAAAGAGTGCAATATAAATTAGAGCATATTATTATGATTATGTGATTGAAGACCTTGGACTTGTTTATTTCATTAAAGGGACTTATTTTATTAGTTATAGGAATTAGTCTAGAATAATTAGGCTTGAGGATGCTTGGCCTACATATATTTTATTTTTTTTAAGCTAGGATTTTTGGGAAAGCCTTGTATTTTGACCAATGACTTATTTAGAAAGTTACTTTTTAAGAACTAGAGTCTAAAGAAGTACTGTAGCTGAGTTACTATAGCCGTGGTATTGTAGCTGTGATACTATTCATTCATGAGTAGTTTTGGAAGAAAAGTCTTTATTTTGGTTAGGATTTTAATTAAGTTTTGGTTTAAATACTCTTTCTAGCCTCATTTTAATTAGTTTATGAAATTTGATAAATTTATTTATTGTGAGTTGAGTTTATCTCCTTTTATTCTTAAATGAACTTTTGAACTTATCAAAGGTAAATCAAAATTTTGTAGCGTTCCACCTTCTAATCTGGATTTTTGAGACGGGTTTTTCAACAGATCTAAATTTTAATATAATCTAAGTTCTTGAAACGAGTTCTCAACTGGTCTTAGATTCTCCATCCATTGATTTGATTTTGGTTTGGGTGAATTTTCAAATTGATTTTGGGTTCAAGAGATTCATTTCCCGCGGATTCATATCAGCTCCTCCGCACGGCTACTGCAGCACTGCCACTGCCACAATCGAGCCCAGCACATTGCCACAGCCATAGCCTAACATACGACATCTCCTCATCCCACGAGACCACTCAGCTCCTCCACACGGCTCCTGCACCACCATCCCCCAAGCCTCACGTCGCTGCATAAACGGAAGCCCACCTAGCTGTGTGCCACTACTCCACCTCACGAATCGCCCAGCGCCTCCAGAGGCCTCCTTTGTAAGCTAGAATCATCTCTGTTTTGGCCCCCGAAAACAGAGCACAACCCTTCCGTTTGGCACGACTCCTCCACAAGCCATCAGCTTCTCCACGCCATTACCACCTGCATTAAGTTCATCACAAGCCACTCCAAGCCACCCCTAGCCATCACACGCCTCCTCTTTGTCTCTCGGTATGTTTTCGTTCTCTCTCACGCCGAGCTCTCCCTCCGTCTCACTCTCTCTCGCTCATCACTCTCTTGTGCTCAGCCGTTCAGCTCAACGACATCTCCGCCACAAACCCAAGCCTGCTTTTCAGCTGCTCCAAGCTTACCTCGATCGGTCTTTACTCTATAAGTAAGCCTCTGCCACCACTTCCTAGTTCTCTTCTTATTTTGTCCTATATTTATATCCAGGTTAACCTAATAGATAGGGCTGTAATAGAGCCGAGTCGGTTTTTGGCTTGCCGAGTTCAACTTGACTCGACTCAAAATACTCAAACTTGAGATTTTTTTTTATTCTTTGTTCAAGCTCGACTCGATAAGCTAAACACTTAACTCGAGCTCGAGCTCGAGCTTGAGCTAGTCCCTCAAACGAGTTTGAGCTTGAATTGTAGATTTTTTTATTTTTTGAATAAGATTTAATAATTAATAAATAAATAAATAAAAATCTAATATTAAAATTATACAACTAACAAGTAGAATCTCTATTGAACTAAAAAATTTTATAAAATTTATAAATAATTAATATCTAACTAGTTGATATTTATCCAAAATAACAATATATTATATGCCTAGATATATTATTAGTACATACACTTAATATGATAGCATATATTTATTTCATATATGGTTCACACATACTAGTATATTAAATTATTAAGTTTTATCGACTAATTATTATACAAATTATAAAATATACTTATGAAGTATATTCATTATATAGACATAAGTAATTAGATTATATATTATATATTTAATTATAAAAGTGGTTTGCTTATATTATTAGTTACTACATATATATATATATGTATATATACATAGGTGTATGTATATATTTATCAATATATGACTAAGTTTTAATCAACTCGAGCTAACGAGTTGACTCGAACATAAACGAGCGAGCCTTAATGAGTCTTAATAGAGTTGAGTCGAGTTTTGTCAGGTATGTGTCTTTTACAATTCGAGTGGGTATCTACTTTTACGAGTTTTTTACGAGTCAAGTTCGATTTGAGTTTAACTGAGTGAGTACCGAGTAGGCTATTGAACAAACTGGTTCATTTACAGCCCTACTAATAGATGAGGTGTACTATTACCATTTTGCCCTTAGTATGATGTTTCCCGTTTATTGTTTCGGGTGGTTAATGGGTTTTTGTTTTAATCCGATTGGTTTAAATGGTTATGTTTTTAATAAATCTTGGTTTATTTATAATTAAAAAATGCTTATATTTGTAAATTCAAACTGAATGAACTCCTTTTTTTTTTTTTTTCTATCTATAAAAAAAAAAAAATTAACTCGTTTTTAAGTTGGCCTTAGTTTTCTGATGGACTTTGTCTTAAGTCTCAAAATCATGACTGATTTTTATGGAAATTTATAGTAGCCAAAGTATTCTGTTATTTTGCAATTAATCAAAATGTCCTTAAATAGATCATTATATATATAGATGCAGATAATGCATATATAATTAATTGCAGTACATGATGATAATCAATGTATGCAGTATTAGCATACATATAATATATATATATATATATATATATATATATATATATAGTTCTGAAAAGTCGGTTAAAGACTGGTACATTAATTAATTAAAAGGTTCGATCGATAGTGTGATGGTGGGGATCAATTAACTTGGCCAATTGCCCAAGCTGGGATTGTTAAATTAATATTAATATATATATATATATATATATAAATGTTTATATGAAAAAGCCGTGCACATGGTAGGGAACTTATTCATTGGTTGATATGAGTGGGATCATTTTTATTGAGAGCTAGAGAGATATATGTTGTATTTGCAGATAAGAAACTAAACTCATGTTGCTGTGTAAGTTGGAAGAGATTATTTTTTCCATTAAAAAGGGCCATAAATTAATAAATTAAAAATAAATATGAATATCACGAGTAGTAAGGCTCAAATGAATATTCTATTGGAATTTGTAAGTTGGAAAGTCTAAAATTGATCAGAGCATAAATGAAGCATTAATGTAGCAAAAGTGAGAGAAGTTTGTCTAAATTTTCTTACCATTTCTCAGGCTTTATTTACAGTAATATTGTTGAATAGTACTCCTAGCAATCTTTGGAGCCATGGTTGTATTTAATCTGCCTTACTTAGTAGGCCTGTGCAAAATAATCTAGAATTTCAGCGCAGTTAGTGCCAAACATAGAGTTTGATCAGTGAAATACGCAAGCTATCTCTCGGTCAGCAAAGTGCAGAAGGCACGTAATTAGTTTTTTGGTGCATGCATGCACCACAACTTTCCTAACTCCATGTGTTTTAGAGAGATTATCACCATTTTTTTCCTGATAATTCAGAACCAGAATCGACGTTACCATGATATAAATAGAATATTTAATTAAATGGATATAGCGTATCATCAAGGTTTGAAAGTGAAATATTTAATTAAATGAGATAAAGTATATCGTCAGAGTTCGAGCTCAAGACCTCTGCTATGATACCAGGTGAAATCATCGCTTGTCCTAAAAGTTTAAACTAATAAGAATATATAGATTTAAGTATTTATATTATAGAGAAATTATATTTGCAGTCTCCACTTGGATACTATATGTGCAGGCCTTTTATTAAATGAGAAAAAACATCATTTTAAAAGGGATATTTTTGTAATTCAAAAAAATTTTAAAGATAAAATTGCCTAGGCTTGCATTGCAGTCCCTATATGGGAACTGTACGTAGCATTACTCTATATTATATTCTTAACACTCATCACGTGCGGGTCAGGCTCCACCTCAATGAGTGGACTCAAATCGTTGAATATTTAATTAAATGGGATAGTGTAAAGTTAGGGACTAAAGATTCTGATACCATGTGAATTCATCACTTATCCCAAAATTAGTTTAAGCTAATGAGAAGATGTAGATCATTTAATTATTTGTATTATATTCTTTACAACGTTTACCTTAGTACTTGAACGAACTTGGTGGTAGGATATTGGCCAATAGGCAATCCTATAGGACTTCTGTTCATGTAATATAATACAAATAATTAAATCTACCTCTTTCAATCCATTTAAACTTTTAAGACAAATAGTGATTCTACTACTTCATAATATCTTTTTGATCTGTCCGTTTTTTATTTTTATTTTGTCAAGATACTGCACAAAGATATGAACTCGTGGGCATGTAGTAGATAACTTATTTATTCATTAAAAGAGTAATTGTGGAACGGAACATTTAGATTATTGAATACATAGCATGAAGGCACTGTTATTTAGAGCAATATATATGTAAATATATATATATATATATATATATATATATATATATATATATATATATATATATATATTGGCATCGCCAAAACTGTTCTGATTAACCGAAACTGATTTGGTACTTGGGTTGTTGGCTCGGGGAGAAGAGACCAAAATGTCTCTCAATTCCTGGAGGATTCTTCTGGTTTTCATCAAACATGGCAAACAAATAAGTTTCTATTGCTTGTCCAGGCCTCTTTGGAGTCCCATTCTTCACATGATTAATCAAATTCTTGTAGAAAGTGGCTGCATTTTCTACGCTTGCTGCATCACCCCCTTCTGATGGCCAACCACTCTCTGATACAACGATTTGCAGATTAGGTGCACCAGCTTTCTCAAGAGCAGAGTACTGAGCATCCAACAATGCATCAAAAAGGTTCTGGTACCCACGATTACCTTCTGGGTCTGTGACCACAACCCCTGAAGAAGTAAACAAGGCATATTGAAGGGAAATGTCTTGAGGGTTCAGGGTATAGGCAAAGTAGGGATACACATTGACTAGAAGTGGTGCTCCATTGCTAACGAGGAAATCGATGATTGGCTTTATAAATGAAGATGCAGCTCCAGTGAAGGAGCCTTGTGATGGAGGATATGCATTTTCCACCAAAGTTGTGTCAATGGATGTTGACACCTTGATTTGGTCCTGTAAATTTGCAGATGCAATTGCATTGCGTATGTTTTGCATGGCAGGTAAAACAAATCCCACTTCAGCATCATTTGGATGTACTTCGTTCCCGACAGCAATGTATCGGAATTTGACATCAGGCCAGAAGTTTCTTACGTTGTTCTGGACCCAGTCTGTTGCTGCCGCAGCATCAGTGAGGGCTTGAAGGTTATTGTTGAGGATGCCGATGATTAGCTCAATGTTTGATCCTCTAAGGGCGTTCAGAGTTGGTTGATTTGGTTCATAGATCCGCATCCTTCCAATGCCATTGCTTTTGTATAGATTTATAACATCTGCTTCAGATGGGAGATTGTCGCCATTTCTTCCATAGCATACACCGACAGATTGTGCGCCTGCATATCAAAATTGGGCCAAAATATGATGAGTTTTTAGCTTAATTAGGTATTGGCAAGTTAAAATGTTCCTAAACATTGATTTTAGGAACAAAGTATTAAAATGATAAGTAACCATTTTGGTCTAAAGTACTTGCAGAATATAATTCTATGAACTATACTGATTCCATCACTCGGAAACATTTGCAGAAAGCCAAACCCGGTTGCTACCATGCACAACTACTCAAGAAAAGAGAAAAAATTACAGTAAATTCTTAGTTCAAACAGGCCTTTTTGGATCAAAATAGTCATATGACGACTGATAAAAGGTGAAGTCTGAGACAGACAGAGAAGCTAGAGCTTCTTGGATTCTCACATCTCAAACCAATTTAGAGCTCAACATCAAAAGATTAGGCAATGCAATATGCACGGACACAGAGAGAGAGAGAGAGTATTAGAGCACCTGTTAGTTCTAGGCCAGATAAGAAAAAACCAAGTAGCAGCAATATGGGAGCCATAAAAGCTTTGCAATCTTTTGCATCCAAGAAACCCATTTGAGTAATTAAGAAACAAGAAATTGAAGTACCAAATCTATGGCTTAACAGTTAACACTGATATCTTTGCAATACCATCTCTCACATACGCCTTCATTTATATATAGGCTAGTTAGTGCCTTAGAATTGTTGGGTTTAGACAATGTCCTATACCATTTTCCAATGACCTCTTCACCGTCAATCACTCCATTGACATCAATGCATAATTTGTGACAACTGCCATCTCTTGCAGGAAAACAAAAAATTTCAGGATTCTTAACCACAGACGTACGTGGGACTCAAATAAAAAGTCTTTATGTTACATTTATTTGTCTATATCAGCTACAGAAAAGTCTTGGTCTTCAAGATGCATCCATTTTATGCAGCCTAACCGGTCCCAAATGGGGGACAAGAATGGCTGTGGAATGAATTCGAACCATTAATTTGAATGTTTTGTGACGGTCCAGAACTATATGTATATATTCAATCGACAAGACTGCGTACTCAACCCGGCCGTTTCTCCCAGAAAAGTCAAGTTTCGACAATTGTTAATTAACTTCTAGCTTCTACAAGGTCTTGCAGAAGGCCAGGTACGTTTTTCAGGCGTCGTGGATGATGATCGAGCGCACTAGCTGTTTGATCGTGCGGTATATTCATCGAACCCAAAAATAAGATCCAACTGGGAATTAAATGATCTGTCTGACTTGTAAACCTTGTGTGTGTGTGTGGCTGTGTATAAGCTTGCAATGATAGCATATATTCATGATCAAGAGCAGCGTCGACTAATTCAAAGCTTTTAAATTCTACACATACACCTAACAATCCATTGAATGTGGTAGTACTAATAGACGAGAGGAAACTGGCTCGAACTTGCATCTCCTCGACTATTTTTTTCCTTTTTCTTTTACGCAGTTCATATTTGAGATTGCGATCAAAAATATAGTTTATAGTTTTAGACCTTATATTTTCTGCAGTTTAATGAAACAATACTTTATCTACAAAAAGATTTTATATTCGGGTTTTGTTCGATATAATTTTTAAGACCATCTTACACGTTTAATAACTTGGACCATGAAGAAGAGTTTCGTTGTCAAGACGGAAAATCAAAGACTAGGACAAGCAATGCATGTGTGCTTCTTATCCACAACTTCTCAAATACTTGGACGGACCAAGCCAAGATTTTTTCCATCTCATGATGACTTTTTCTTCAATTAATTGAATTTTTCTCGTCATCATTCATATACTACATATTTAAGAAAATAAATAAATAAAAATAAAGTATGATGTGTGGTGTATGATATATGTAGATGATAAATAAAATTTTTCATTATTATAATATCTTAGAAACAATTAAACAAGATCAAAGAAGAACAATCACACATTATTATGAATTTCCAAATAATTATTTAACCAACAAAGTCTAAAAGGGAAATAATGTTAAAATTATAATTTGTAGAAAATTTGAAAAATCCAAAACCTGATTAATTTTAGGTTAAAATTTTTTGTTTTAGAAGAAATGAGAAATTATATTTACAGTCAGAGTGCGTGAACTTCTTTTGAAAAAAAGTTAGTAAATATGGAACGCACATGAAAAAATTAATTTTTAATGGTAAACCTGACTCGTTTTCTAAATGAGTGCACAATACTTGCACTCCTCATGACTGCATAGAGTATTACTCAATTAGAAAAAAACCCATCATCCTCACACTACACATCACATATAATTTTTTAATTTTTAATTTTTTTTCTTATTAAATGTGTGGTGTATAAATGATGAATAGAAGAACTCAATTAATTTAAGAGGAATAAAATAAAAATATTAATAAAATAAAAATAAATATAGAGTAGGAAAGCTCAATTAATTAACCCCGTTTGTTGAAGGTCAAATTTTTCTTCCGCCCCCTCAATGAATATTCTATAGGAATTTGTAAGTAGGAAAGTCAAAAATTGATCATAGCATAAATGCAGCATTAATGTAGCAAAAGTGATTGAAGTTTGTCTAAATTTTCTTACCATTTTTTTGGTTTTATACTATACTCTCGTCTTATTTTTAAAAATTATTATAAATACAAAGAAATTATACAAAAATAAACTTATAAATTGACTTCATATAATGCGTCAGATCTATTTTATATAAAAAATAATTTTATAATGTGACGTACTGTATAAAGTTATGATAGCTTGTGGATTTTCCTTTAGTATTTCCTCCCCTTACTTTTACCTCATTGTACTAGTATGATACTACCCCGAACTTGTTTTTCTCACTCCAAAAAATAGTTCATGGACAATATTAATTCAATAGTTCATGGGGTGAGAATAAAATATGAGTGAGGTATATAGCTACAAAATTTCTTCTTCATGCTGTCCTCAATATCAGGATTGTTTAATCAGGTTTCAATTGTTTTCTATTATAAGCTTAAACTAATGCAAACGCTGACCGGCCCCATGTGTGCTGTGGAGTCTGCGTCAATTGGGATTGGCTGGCCTCTTGGGTTTGGTGCATTGGTAGTTGTTCTGGTTTGGATGCTAACTGGATTAGCAATGCATGGACAATCTGATGTGGATATGAGTTTTGTTTTGGGTAAATTACATTCTACAACCTTAATGGTGACACTTTTAGCAGTATATGAACTATATATCACAAACATAATAAAGATTTGGGGTATTTTGATCATTCCAATTTGTTTTCTAGTCCATAGTGACTTGGTGAGTGGTATTTCGAGAGAGTTATTCTATTTTCATGCTAGTGTGTGTACATCTACAACTTAAATAGTAAGATTAAAATTTATCATCCAAATCAAATTGTCATATAGGCAGAGGGGCTCATTTCTAGTTTAAACAATAAAATCTTACAGAGGTTAGATTTTCCTTCTTTTTTAACGTACCGTTCCTCTGTGTTTCTGGACCACACAAGTTGGAGCAGACAGAATTGTTCTTTTTTATAATATAAGGATATCCAAAGCTATTGGCCCGAGCTATTTTCTTGAGCTCTTGCATGTTGAGTACACATTTTTCCTTTTTACCATCTTTTTTCTTGTTAGACACTTTAGTAGAATTCAAGTTTGTGCCAAGACAATTGAACGTGTATGTACAGGTTGTTTTGTTAGCCACCACAGACAGTTTAGAGGAAAATGAATTCTCTTGCTTCCCCCCCCTCCCCCACCTCTTTCTCTGTTTGGGGGCAGCAGATCATCATACAAGATCGCATCAAATAAGGGTTAAAAGATGTGTTTTTAACTCTTGCGTACGAAGCTAAGAAATCCAGTTTTTTGTTATTGTTACTTGAATTTGTAGGTTCAATTTATAATTTATTTTTGGGTCTCAAACTCTTATTCAATCCATGCTTTACTATAGGAACTCTTTGTCTCATCTTGTTTTAGGCCCACATGTTGGGGAAGGGTCGCTCTTTGGCACATGGGTTCTGACACTATAATGGGTTTAAGGGTATCTTTCACTTTCAGCTTATTGAAATGTTTGTTCTTGTATTTTTGTTTTGTGGAGGCTCCCTTGTGTTCTGACAGATTTTAACTTTTGCTCCTATATGGAGCCCAATTGCTGCTGGCTTCAACAGAAACTGTCTCAAATTGACCCTCCACTTGGGTGCGTTTGGAACTTAAACCACTCTCAACTCATCTCAATTTATCATTACAATTTTTTCAAATCTCAACACAAAATATAATAAATAATTCCACTTTTTCAAATTCTAAAATAATAATAATATTAAAAAATAATATTCTAATAATATTTTATCATCTCAACTCAACTCATTTCAACATCCAAACACACAACTAGGGTATCTTACCATTGGATGTGAGATACCCTAGAACCTGGATCAAATTATTGTAAAAAAAAAAATGATATATACTATATTCTCATCTTATTTTTATCTCATTGTACTAATATGATAAAATACGAGTGTGGTATATAGCATAACTCGAAATAAAGTGTTGCCAGTGTACGAGCTACGAAATTTCTTCTTCATGCTGTCCTCAATATCAGGATTGTTTGATCAGGTTTCAATTGTTTTCTATTATAAGCTTAAACTAATGTTTGGGTTTGGAGTGACATTGGGCAACATGTTTGAAGGAGGAAGACCAGAGTTGAATGGTAGATAACTGTATATAAATTGATGTCCAAATCTTTGGCTTCTACTACAAACGTTGACCGGCCCCGAGTCCAATTCGGACTTTCACGATTTTGGGCTGGGGTTATTCAAGCTTAGGTTGGATTGGGTTGCAGCTCAAAAATTGTAACCCAAATTCAGTTCAAAGCATAGAGAGGTCTTCTTCAAACCCAAATGAAGCTCCCAAAGACCCATAACTCTATTAAAAAAGGGTTCTGTCACATTCAGCTACTTTTGCATATTTATTGTATGATATGATTGATCTAAACAGTTATTTTATATTAACAAAAATAACGTAATTAATCACATGAATGAAGCGCCCAAAATAATACACAAAAACCAACAGCACATAGGGTTTTTGATTATAAAAAGGGGGAAAGAGGGGAGGATTTGAAGGGCTTCAAAACAATCGGCTTTGGGAGGAAAGGAGAGAGCTGTTAGTATATTTCACTCAAAATCATGAATGCTGAAATGGGAAAAAGTGGCATCTTAACCCATTTTCAGCTAAACTGCATTTACAAGACGAAGGCAAAAGTGGGTCTTTGATAATTCATGGTATGGTCCGCTGCAATGATCCTCATGAAGAGTTGCTCCTGTTTTTTGCCAAGGCTCTTTGCCTGAAAGTCATCCATTGCTTTGGGTCTTTGCCAATCATTTTTTATTCTGTTTTTTTTTTTATATGAAAAATCTATTCTCAATAGCCCTTTCAAGTTCACAAATTGGTGGTTCCAAAGTCCCAGAAATGGCCTTGCTTTTTCCCCAAATGAAACAAAGTAGTAATGACCCAAAGTTGAATCAGACATATGCAAGCATGTCTGTCGAAAAACATGGTGCATGCAGCAGATATATTCTGATTGCCCGACTGGATAATGGAGATAGAAGAAGGGAGGTCGAGTGAGTAAAAGAGAAAGAGATTCCCCCATCAATTGTTAGCAAATCCATGCACCAAAATTAACAGAGGAGATCCCTTTTCCACCAGAGAAAGATGCCCTGCATCATCATCACCATCATCATGGCTTTTGTCTTGGCTTGCTTAGCTACAAGGTACGTTTTGTAGTATTGCCACCAGGCTATATTTCAGCTCATTTCGTGTATAACTCCTTCAACTTTTATGGTCATGACTCATGACCATACTTCACAGATCGCATTGCAGGTGCCACCACAGAGAGAGAGAGAGAGAGAGAGAGAGATGGAAGAGGGTGCTGTGCCTGGAGGGGAAAGTAACAAGGTAAGGTCAGCAAATTATCTTAGTAGTGTTGGTGATCGGATTTTTTAAACTTCGATTGATTTCAGAAATGCGTTCATCTCTGTTTTCTTTCCTCAATCCTATGCCTTCTCTTTTGTCTGTCTTTTTTCCTCTCTTTAATGTTAATTTCTATATTTTAATGGTATCATGAGTTGTCTAAACGGAGGTCCCTAGGTAGGTTGACATGCCAAACACACGTGGCCATCGGAAATAGCCAGCTTGACACGACGGAGGACACGCCTCTGTCAATTAAAAAAAAAAAATGTTAAGAAAACTCACAAAAAAAATTACTTTTTCACATATCAATTGAAAATTAATAAAATTAAAAATTAAAAAAAAAACTATTAAAATAAGTCTTGTAAGTAAAATTGTAAATATATATAATATTATTCTATTAATAATACATGACATCCCGATAATATTTTTATTATTTTATGAGTTTTCCTTTCTTTATATACTCACATTAAGTTATATAAACCTCTCCAAAGATATCATATATACATTGTGCTTCTGATTGAACTTTTTTCTTTAATCTTATCGTCAGAAACTAAAACTCATGCATGGTGATGGTTCAAGTACTTCTTCAGGTACTCTTTTCATCTTTCTTCCCATTCTATTTTAATTTTTAATCCTACTTGTTTTACGAGAAGAAAAGAGACAAAGGCACACATATCTACCTAGACAAACATGTTGCATGCCTGCCCCCTAGAGGTATACAAGGGTGTGTTTGGCAAGTGAGAGTACCTCAAGTACTCTCACTACTATTCTTTATTTTATTATTACTTTTTACCTACTTTTCTACTATTCATTACTTTTCACCTATTTTTTACTACTATTCAAATATTTTATTATTACTTTTTCACTACTATTCACAAACACTTCTCAACACTTCTCACTATTCAAATATAAGTATATGTGGCCTGCGCACACTCACATTGGGTGGGCGGGTTGCTTGCCTATCCCCTAGTGGACACGTGGATGGAGCATGACTGCATGGTTTGGTCCGGACCAGATCGGGTCGAGACTGATCAAATATATATATATATATATAAATATTTTCTGTATATATAATATAATATTTTATATTATAGTTGTATAAGTTAATTATATAATTTTTATTCATGGGATCACAATTGACCATAAGTATAATGAAATTATTTAATATTCATTAACTATATATAAAATTTTAAATAAATCACTTTATTTCATTAACCATATATATGTACAATGAAAAAAATGGTCATAGATGGAATTGGACTGACTAGATTGACAGCTAACTGTATGGTCCTGTAAAACTGATGGACCTAAATTTTCAATCCGTGACTCACTCGAACCGAATTGGACTAGACCGACTACACTCCTATGTGCGAGTGAGCCACCACCCACCCTTACTACATATAAAATCGTTACCTAATAAACTCCACACGTTATTACTTTTAATTCTTTTGTGTCGAATTATATGAATTAAGTCTCTCCAAATTAAAAGATAGGGACTACTGAAAACTTTTTGCCCGTGACATTTTTAACTTCCAACGCGTAGAAATTTATGCATATATTAGCAGGAAATGCATCGGAGTTGGAGGCCCTAAGGAAAGAGCTCGAGCAGAAAAACTTTAAGATTCAAGAGCTAAAAAGACAAATTGAAGCAACTAAGCATCGTCTGGAATTAGGAAAGAAAAAAGTTCCAGAGGAGCAAATGGAAGTGCTGAAGAGCTTGATCAAGAAATACAACAGCATAAGAGAGGAACATGAAGCATTGTTGGCCGACAAGTCTAGGAAGATATATTATAAGTAAACAAAGGCAGCAAGCATGCATCTTAATTAGTTTCAAATTAATAGATCGATGCTGATGATCATCCAGTGATTTTCATAAACTTGGTTGCAAAAATTAATGGATGTTATTGGAGGTAATATCAATCTATGATGCTAATCCCTGCATGTGTCTCTTTGGCTGCTAAAATCTTGAAAGAGAAATGCTTTAGCCACAAGGATTTCACAAATTGATGTGGTTTAAAGTGGTACATTAGATAGTAAAGTAACTTTTATTATAAAATAGATTTAATGTTTCACATGAAGTCACGTCAAATTGTAAATTTATTTTTGTGAAATCTCTTTACGACTGTAGCACTTCTCAAATTCTAAATACATGATATGTCAGTTGTCAGGTTTGATGTGAAATTCGGATAAACCCAACAAACAAGGTAGATTAATGGATCGATCCTTGGTATCACTATTTCATATACATATGATATAAAAGGGATTAATTAAGATCCTAGACGTGGGTATATAACACATGTATCTAGCATGCATGTAACCACCATCAGCCACTTGATTTGTAAATAAGATGAATATTCATTTATATATCAGATGTATCATGTTCCAAGGTCAATTAATCCACTTTATATGTTACTTTTATGAAAGGGATTTATAATAAGGTTTGGATAATCCTAAAGCTGTGTTCGAGAAGGAATAGGATCCCACCATATTAGTCATTTCACATCGTATTGATAAGTAAATTGACTAAAATATTCTCTGTTTTACGCTAAATAATACTATCTATTTCACATGAATGGAGAGTGATTTAGGGAGACCATGCCTCAACTTGGTGGTAGGATATCGGCCACCAGGCAAGCCTACAGGACTTCTGTTCATGCAACGTGTAAGAATATAATACAAATAATTAAATCTTCCTCTTCCAATCCGTTTAAACTTTTAAGACAAATAGTGATTCTACACAAAATTAGAAGTTCATAACTTAATAGTATCTTTTTGATCTGTCTGTTTTTCATTTTTATTTTTGTCAAGATACTGCACAAAGATATGAACTCGTGGGCATGTAGTAGATAACTTATTTATTCATTAAAAGAGTAATTGTGGAAAGGAACATTTAGATTATTGAATACATAGCATCAAGGCACTGTTATTTAGAGCAATATATATATATATATATATATATATATATATAAATTGGCATCGCCAAAACTGTTCTGATTAACCGAAACTGATTTGGTACTTGGGTTGTTGGTTCGGGGAGAAGAGACCAAAATGTCTCTCAATTTCTGGAGGAACATTCTTCAGGTTTTCATCAAACATGGCAAACAAGTAAGTTTCTATTGCTTGTCCAGGCCTCTTTGGAGTCCCATTCTTCACATGATTAATCAAATTCTTGTAGAAAGTGCCTGCATTTTCTACGCTTGCTGCATTACCCCCTTCTGATGGCCAACCGCTCTCTGATACAACGATTTGCAGATTAGGTGCACCAGCTTTCTCAAGAGCAGAGTACTGAGCATCTAACAATGCATCAAAAAGATTCTGGTACCCACGATTACCTTCTGGGTCTGTGACCACAACCCCTGGAGAAGTAAACAGGGCATATGGAATGGAAATGCTTTGAGGGTTCTCGGTATAGGCAAAGTAGGGATACACATTGACTAGAAGTGGTGCTCCATTGCTAACGAGGAAATCGATGATTGGCTTTATAAATGAAGATGCAGCTCCAGTGAAGGAGCCTTGTGATGGAGGATATGCATTTTCCACCAAAGTTGTGTCAATGGATGTTGACACCTTGATTTGGTCCTGTAAATTTGCAGCTGCAATTGCATTGCGTATGTTTTGCATGGCAGTTAAAACAAATCCCACTTCAGCATCATTTGGACGTACTTCGTTCCCGACAGCAATGTATCGGAATTTGACATCAGGCCAGAAGTTTCTTACGTTGTTCTGGACCCAGTCTGTTGCTGCCGCAGCATCAGTGAGGGCTTGAAGGTTGGTGTTGAGGATGCCGATGATTACCTCAATGTTTGATCCTCTAAGGGCGTTCAGAGTTGGTTGATTTGGTTCATAAATCCGCATCCTTCCAATGCCATTACTTTTGTATAGATTTATAACATCTGCTTCAGATGGGAGATTGTTTCCATTTCTTCCATAGCATACACCGACAGATTGTGCGCCTGCATATCAAAATTGGGCCAAAATATGATGAGTTTTTAGCTTAATTAGGTATTGGCAAGTTAAAATGTTCCTAAACAATGATTTTAGGAACGAAGTATTAAAATGATAAGTAACCATATTGGTCTAAAGTACTTGCAGAATATAATTCTATGAACTATACTGATTCCATCACTCGAAAACAGTTGCAGAAAGCCAAACCCGGTTGCTACCATGCACAACTACTCAAAAAAAGAGAAAAAATGACACTAAATTCTTAGTTCAAGCAGGCCTTTTTGGATCATATAGTCAAATGAGGACTGATAAAAGGTGAAGTCTGAGACAGACAGAGAAGCTAGAGCTTCTTGGATTCTCACATCTCAAACCAATTTAGAGCTCAACATCAAAAGATTAGGCAATGCAATATGCAGAGAGAGATAGAGAGAGAGAGAGTAATAGAGCACCTGTTAGTTCTAGGCCAGATAAGAAAAAACCAAGTAGCAGCAATATGGGAGCCATAAAAGCTTTGCAATCTTTTGCATCCAAGAAACCCATTTGAGTAATTAAGAAACAAGAAATTGAAGTACCAAATCTATGGCTTAACAGTTAACACTGATATCCTTGCAATACCTTCTCTCACATACGCCTTCATTTATATATAGGTTAGTGCCTTAGAATTTTTGGGTACGGTTTTAGACGATGTCCTATACCATTTTCCAATGACCTCTTCACCATCAATCACGCCATTGACATCAATGCATAATTTCTGACAACTACCATCTCTTGCAGGAAAACAAAAACAAAGAAAAGAAACCCCGATCAGGATTCTTATCCACAGACGTACGTAGCACTCAAGTAAAAAGTCTTTATGTTACATTTGTTTGTGTATATCAGCAACAGAAAAGTCTTGGTCTTCGAGATGCATCCATTTTATGTAGCCTAACCTGTCCAGGTCAAGGATTGAATTCGAACCATTAATTTGAATGTTTAGAGACGGTCCAGAACTATGTATACATTCAATCGAGAAGACTGCGTACTCAACCCGTTTCTCCCAGAAAAGTCAAGTTTCGACAAGTATTAACTTCTAGTTTCTACAAGGTCTTTCAGAGGCCAGGAACCTTTTTCAGGCGTCGTGGATGATGATCGAGCGCGCTAGCTGTTTGATTGTGCGGTATATTCATCGAACCCAAAAATAAGATCCAACTGGGAATTAAAATGATCTGTCTGACTTGTAAACCTTGTTTGTGTGTGTGTGTATAAGCCTGCAAAGATAGCATATATTCAAGATCAAGAGCAGCGTCGACTAATTCAAAGCTTTTCAATTCTATACATGTACCTAACAATCCATTGAATGTGGTTGTACTAATATACAAGAGAGGAAATTGGCTCAAACTTGCATCTCCTCGACTATTTTTTTCCTTTTTCTTTTACGCACTTCATATTTGAGATTGCAATGGAAAATATAGTTTATAATTTTAGATCTTATATTTTCTACAGTTTAGAGAAACAATACTTTATCTATAAAAAGATTTTATAATATAATTTTATAAACTGATGTGACTTGATACGATATATTAAATTATAAAATACTTTTTATTATAAAATAAAATTTGAATTATCACGTTAAATTAAATCGGTTTGTAAACTTATTTCTTTCATTGTCTATGTAACAGTTCTCAAATTTGAAGACTATTGGATATTCGGGTTTTGTTGAATTGCAATTTTTAAGGCCATCATTACACGTTTAATATCTTGGACCATCAAGAAAAGTTCCGTAGTCAAGACGGAAAATCAAAGACTAGGAAAAACAATGCATGTGTACTTCTTATCCACGTCATTTCAAATACTTGGCGGACGCCAAGATTTTTTTCATCTATGACATCATATTTTTAATTTTTTTTTAATTTTATTTTTCTTAAACTAATTGAATTCTTCTACTTATCATCCATATACTACATATTTAATAAAAAAAAAAGAATAAAAAAAGTATGATATTAAGTGTGTGAAAATGATGAATATAATTTTTCATTATTAAAATATCTTAGAAACAATTACAAAGATCAAAGAAGAACAATCACACATTAGCCATACTCAATTAGAAAAAATTCATCATCTTCGTACCACGCACCACATATAAGTTTTTAATTTTTAATTTTTTTTTTCTTTTATCATGAAATGTGTGGTGTATAGATGATGAATAAAATAACTCAATTAATTTAAGAAGAATAAAATTAAAAAATTAATAAAATAAAAATAAATATAGTGCGTGAAAATGAGAAGAGTAAGGCTAAATTAATTAGAACCGTTTGTTGAGGGCCAAAATTTTCTTCTGCCGCCCTTAATGAATATACTATTGGAATTTGTAAGTTGGAAAGTCAAAAATTGATCAGAGCATAAAATAAAGAATTAATGTAGCAAAAGTGATAGAAGTTTGTCTAAATTTTCTTACCATTTCTTTGGTTCTATTTACAGTAATCTGCCTTAAGGCAATTTGTGACCAAAATAATCTAGAATTTCAGCGCAATTTGTGCTAAAAATAGAGTTTGATCAGTGAAATACGCAAGTTAGCTCTCTGTCAACAAAGTGCAGAAACATAATTAGTTTTTTGTGCATGCATGCACCACAACTTTCCCAAGCCCATGTGTTTTAGAGAGATTATCACCATTTTTTTTCTGATAATTCAGAACCAGAATCGATGTTACCATGATATGAGTAACATATTTAATTAAATGGATAGAGCGTATCATCAGGGTTTGAAAGTGGAATATTTAATTAAAAGATCGTCAGGGTTTGAGCTCAAGATCTCTGCTTTGATACCATATAAAATTACCAATTTTCCTAATAGCTTAAACTAACGAGAAGATGTAGATTTAAGTATTTGTATTATATTCTTAACACTTTCATCACATGTGGGTCAAACTCATCTTTAATGAGTAAGCTCAAATCGTGAAATATTTAATTAAATGAGATAAAGTGTAAAGTTAGGGTTCGAACATACTCAAGATTTTCATACCATGTGAAATCACCACTTACCCTAAAAATTTAAGCTAATGAGAAGATGTGGATCATTTAATTGTTTGTATTATTGTCTTTACAACGTTTACCTTAGTACTTGAACCAACTTTGGTTCTCATCAGGAAGAAGATAAAAAGATAATTAATTACAGGTTTACAATAACATGTCGCTGATTATGATCAAGATCTCTAGCTGATCATTGGTGTTCATTTCGTATTGCTAGGACATGTTTGGTTTGTGTAATAGACACTAATTTTTATCCTAATTTTGTTTGGTGACAAAATATGAATTCTTTAATATGGTCATTGTAAAACTTTTAAAATAGTAAAACTTAAATTTATTGGAGTCCGCGGGGACATGGTAGATAAGGGATCCGTATTGTTTAAATGAGATTCTTGTATTACCTTGACTTCCTATATAAAAACCACATTAAGCTACATTAACTTATGTATAATATGCATTAAGAGTAGTCTCAACGGAATACGTAAATATAAAATAAAGTCTCATTTAGCTATTACATATGAAAAGCTGGTTGCAATGGATTAAGGCAAAATCACGCTGAAAGACTTTTAGCTACATTATTTCTAAAAATAAAGTCAAATTTGCTTGTAATTATTCAATGAACAAATGTTTATTTTATTATTTGTTTGGAACTCTCTCTCTCTCCTCTTGATATAATTTCTCACGCAACCATTTTCTTTCCCTCAATATTCTTTTTTTCCACTTTTCACTTCTCTGCTTGCTTTCGTTATTTCACCTCGTAAAATTATAGATGGACGATTGGAAAAATATATCTTTTAATCTATAATTTAATTAGAATATGATTACTAATTAACATATAATAGGTAGAATAGTAAAATATGAAAAAATTAAAAAAATTAATAATTAAAAAAATTAAATATTTTTTTAATTATTAATTACTCATTACTATATAATGAATAAATAGATAATCTAATGTGGAGATTGGATATGAATAACCAAATTCAAATTCATCTTATATTATTTTATTGTTATATAATGAAAAAATAGTTATTCCAATGTAAAGATTTATGTGAATGGAATAGTTAAAAACTAAATTCATTTTATATTAATCAAAACTGTCATTTAGATTTGGCTAATCCATTGAGGACGCTCTAACAAATTTAAAAACTATTTTATTAGTTTTTAAATTGTCATATTTACAAATTTAAATTTATAATTTGGATCTAAAAATGTATTTTTAATTATTTTTAGACACGGGAATTGTTTCTGGGCCAAGTGGGCCATGGGCACTATTGGAGTGAGTGGGGGACCGACCCTGGGGTTTATGTTACTGGTGTTTGTTTGCCGATGCAATTCAAAGGCCAATATATTCACACACACAAATAAATAAAAGAAATTACAAAGATTTTGTTTTGGCAACAGGATCATGGCAACAAGGTGAGCTTGGACCTAACAACAAGAGGCCCATGTGCTAATGTAAAATTGGACCTAACAAGAGGCCCATATGATTCTTCATATTTTATTAGGCCTAGTTTGGATACTTCATTATTATTTTTTATTTTATTATTATTTTTTATTTACCTTACATTACTTTTTATTACTATTTAATATTCTATCATTATTTTTTTATTAATTTTTTATTATTATTTATAAAATATCTCAAAATACATCACTGTCCAAATACAATCTTAGTTTGAGGGCCATTTATTTATTTATTTATTAAAAAAGTTAGATTTTTTTGGGAGGGATAAGTGGCTCTATTTACTAGGTGATGTAATTGGTGATGGGGTACACCTTGCTGCCCAATTAATCTACTCCTTATTAATTTCTCCTCTCTCTCTCTCTCTCTCTCTCTCTGGGCTTAGCCTATAACAAGTGTAAGCATAAATTTATGGACACACCTTTTCTGTATGCTTTTTGTATGAAAGTGAAGGATTCTGATGACGATGTCATACTGTTTTTGTTCAGCTTTGATTCTGCACATGAAAAGCTTAAAGAGTCAATTCTCTCGAATCAATATATTACGACTTAAATTACTTGGGACAAAACGTGAAAATACATAATAATCAGTAGTGGGCCCCCCACTGGTCTCCCTTATTTGGAATGAATGTTGTAGCTTTTGATGGGCTGATCACAGGCCCAACAAAATCATATTCACATGCTAATTATTATAT
This sequence comes from Juglans regia, assembly GCF_001411555.2. Taxonomy (NCBI): domain Eukaryota; kingdom Viridiplantae; phylum Streptophyta; class Magnoliopsida; order Fagales; family Juglandaceae; genus Juglans; species Juglans regia. Next base: position 20,395,480 of record NC_049905.1, on the reverse strand, counting down.
ATATATATATATGGAACTTATGCTTAATACCCAAGAGAGCTTGTGTCCAAAAGTGATGCCATATGGACTATAATAGTAATTGAATATGGCAATAGATTTAGGCTTGATTTTGAGGTTAATCTCATCTCATTTCATTTAAATATTATAATTTTTTTATATTTTTATATAAAATAAAATAAACAATTTAATTTTTTCAAATCTTAAAATAAAAATAACATTAAAAAAATATATTCTAATAATATTTTTTTTAACTTTTTAACTTTTATCTCATCTTATTTACGAAAACAAACGAGATAACATCCCCTTCTTAAACATGTTTATTGGTGTGAAATATTTTAAATGACTGTCTATTTAAACAGTTGATATGTAAAATTACTTAAAATGCGTCACGTTCCGTCAACTAATGTGATCCGAGATTAATTGGAATTTTAAATTAAAAAAAAATCTATATAATTTTAGCAAAGGTTAATGAATATAAACAACATGGTCGGTTAGAAACTCATGGGTACAACACGTTGGAGAGGTAGGGAAGGAGGAGGTGCCGAAAGTAAAAAGGGGCAAAAGGATTCAATTCAATATTTCATGGCCGAAAAAGAAATGGCGGTGGGGCTGAGTTGGTCAAAACATTTTTCGCAACGAACGGCTCGATCTCACTCCCAACAAAGTGATGCTCCGAACCAGATATCATGCCCATCATGGGTCCCAGATTTGCCGACGTGTCCTCTCACGTGACTGCAACAAGCCTGATCCGACGTGGCACGCGGAAAACCGTATGAGAGGAAATGAAAAGGCCGGGCAGCGGAGGGGCAAAACCGGAAGAGTGAAAGGCATTGACGGGTCCGGTCGTGGTCCCTCAATTATACTGGGTAGTGAGCTGTCAAAACGGGGGGGTTGTGGGACACGTGTCGGAAGGACAACTGAGGTGGTCCCATCTAGCTGTACACACACTGTGATATTAGAAACGTGCGCGTCGAGGTGGGTTGGTTGGACAGCGACATCTGTGGGTGTTTTTGAGAACCCCGAGGTTAGCTGAATTCAATTTAATTGATGATAAAAGTTCAAAGCTCTGAAAAGGCATTTTTCTACGATCAACGGTTACAAATAATGATGTTAATATAACTTCTAACAATATATAAATACCTAGTACTTGTTTTTAGAAAAATACTCTAATCACAAATATATTATTTAAAAATAATTTTATAAATTAAAATAATTTTTTTAAATTATAAAATAAATCTAATAAATCAATTAAAATCGTATAAATTTGTGATATTATTTTGTTTAATTATTTTATAAATATAGTAGTAAATTTTATTGTAAATTTTAATGTTTATTATTTAATTAAGGTCGTAAATCTTGGATACTTTTTTTAAAAATAAATAAATTAGAGGCTCATATAAAAAGTTATTTTTTGATAATAGATTTTATTTTTTAAAAATAAAATGTATAAAACTTTCATATTTTAAAATTATATTATTATGAAAAAAAAAGTAGAAAGTCAAATTTCATGTATAATGAAGAAGTTCACGACAAAATCAATTTTTAGAAATTAAAAAAATAAAAACAAAAATGACGTACGTAATTAATATTTCTTTCCTTTCCAATTCAAATAAAATATATATGGTTTATAGAGGTCTTGTCAAAATGATCCATTTCTTAACATGAAAACGTCCAAGATATCTTGTCGAAAGAATGGTCCACGAGAGAGGAAATCAAGTGGGGCTCCTAAAATCTTCTTATTCAAAGATTTATTAAAATTAGTTCCCCTAACTTTTATTTTTTTTATATTTTTTACATTATGGTTTGAAATATCAATACATATTTAATGGATACCGCTGTAGAATTCAGGTATCTTCCCACCAATATCTCAGGAACCATTCCTATCCCTTCATCTACCACCTATGTCACCTCAACTTAAGTTTTCTTTTTCTCTCTTGTTCATATGTAAGATATTTTCCAGGATATGTGTATGTATATATGCCTACCCATACAAGGATGAAATTTGAAACTTTATGTAAGAATTGTACGTATTTATCAACTTTATATAATCAAAAATGTTTTAGCGCGCGACAAAATATTTTACAAAATAAAACTTACAAGCTGATGTGACTTGATGTGTTACGTTAAATTGTAAAGTTATTTTTATTGATCTGAATATATGTTAATTTGTGAATTTATTTTTATGATTTTTTTTTTTTATGACTGTGGCACTCTTCATACATAATAACATTCTTTGTTATCGTTTTCCAAACAGGCATAGGTGATGTAATGTCGAATGTCATAAAAGATTTAAATGTCTTCTCTAGTATTGATCATTAATTTTAGAGGAATTCGCTTCTTATCATCCAAGTTGTACTCTAGCACTCGAGATTATGTTCCTCAATTACTGGATTTAAACTACCTAAAAATCAATTGAATAGTACAAAAGTAGTGGTCATGATCTTAATTATTCAAGAAAAGAGGCAGTGGGATAGATCAAGTGGGTGATTCAGCCTTTCTTTCATACTTTAGGGCAGGACTGAGTCATAAGATGGCTTGAAAGTGACTTGGCATTTCATGTCAAATTAGTGAAATATCTTCTTAGCTACCACACTATGTGCGCTGCATAAGGAAGGGAGACTTGACTTGAAGAGTAGGAGTTGTGGCCAAAATGATGAAAACAACTGGAAATTTTGGTATGTCCCTCGAGACACAAATATCTTCATGAGATACCAAAGTGGGCTCTTTTGGTCGGCATGTTAATCTGTAAAAATTTTCTAGGAAAGTCTTTTTTTTTTTTTTTCCTTTCTTTCTTTCCCGAGAAAAACACAGAAATCATATCTCATTGAATGTGGCTCATATCATGTACATCTACTTATGTGGTTTACATGTTGATATTGTTGTCCTCCCCCTTCATCATAAATTTCCACCAATAATTCTTATATTTTCCCTAATTGTAAAGAAAATACATTACAACATAATTATTTTTTCTTGACCAAGTTTCTTGTCGCCAAAAATATAATATATATGCATGTGATGCGACAAAAATGACTTTTTGCGACAAAAAAAATCGTCTCGGTATCTTTGGATTCTTAAGCTATGAGCTTCTAAATCTAGAACACATGCATTAAGAGCTGAGTTATGGTAGTAAATGATGTCAAGAAACTTTGTCTACCTTTTATCCTCAATCATGCAGTCTTCAATCTTCTTGCCTAAAGAGAAGGCCGTCTATGATACTGTGGTCGGCCTTTTAAATATCTTCTTCCTTATTCTGCCGTGAAAGTCCTTTATTATAGTCGTAAAGGGCATGAAATATTCACCTAAATTTGCAACTTTAATACTACTCCATATAAGCAAGACCAACCTTATAATTTTAGTGTACTGCCACTTAGACCATGTCCCTTGATTTGAAAAAACAAAGATGCTCTATAAAAAATAAAAAATAAATAAATAAAGATGCATTAATAATTAGTAAGTTATAAATTAATATTAGGAACATAATCGAACGATAAATAAATAACATAAAATGATATATATACTACTTTAATAAAAAAGACAAATATATTTTTGGCCCACCGCCACAAGCATGCCCCCACCTCATTCAGATGGCAGTAATGATATATATAGTAGTAAAGTATATAAGTATCGTGCAGTAACTTCAAAGAAAAGTGAGATCTATTATTAAAAAATTATTATTATTTTCATGCGTATTTCATATTTATTTATTTATTTTTAAATAATTATATCGTATTTATGCACTCATAACTGTAACTATCATTTCTATTTCTTTAAAATCTATTTGCCAAAAAATTATTAGTATAGTTATTTTTGACAAAATCAGTTACACTGATAATATAAAATTCAAAAGTTTTTACCTCTTTGAAAAGGTGTAAAGATATTTCAAAACCTAGCTACTGTATGATGGCGAGAAGCAACATAGTATGAGAATATCAAAACAGTAGGTTGAAATATGATTTTGTTGACCAAAAGAAGATAGTAAAGTAAAGAAACATATGGGTGGCTGAGCCTGCAACTTTTTTGGTATCTAATCAAAATCATGTCACATAGGTTCGTCACCTACAATATGTTTGCTTACATTGCGATAAAGACAAAAGAAGCACCACTTGATTTGGACTCAAAAATGCTATACTCTGATTGGCCATGGACAAGTCAGAGATGTCCCCCCTCCGAATTGATAAAACCTAAAGGGATAAATCATATTTTAAGATCTGTTTGTATATTATTGAATTAAGTTGAAATGAATTGAATTTTTTATAAATAATAATGAGTTAAAATAATTGAGTAAATTTTATGGGATCTATTTAAGATGAGTTTATATATGTTTAGATTTTAAGATGAATTTAGATGTATTTATAAAAAGTTAAAAAAAATTATAGATCATGCGTGTATAAGTGTTGAGTTGAAAAAAATTGTGAATCTCACAATAGGAAAGTTTTGAATTGAGATGAGTGAGTTTATTAATTTGAATTTTGAGTGTTTGAATATTAGACTTAGGTCAAAATTAGATTGCTCAATTCAGGCCAAGTTCTAAACGAGACCTAAGTCTTAAGTCTTACTTAGGTCCCGTTTAGAACTAAACGTCCAAAAACTTGGACCTAAGTTTCAGCCCAAGTTTGGAAACTTGAACGTCTAAAAATTATATCTAGTATTATTCAATCTAAAAATTTTTAAAAAATATTAATGAAATTGGAGTTCGCTTTTGTTTAGCTTTTTGCATTATCAGAATAATTTCACCCTATAGTCAGTCCCTTATGAGCTTGAAAATGGTTCATAATTCATTCTGATCATAGGGATTATTATTAGTTCATTTTGTTTTGTTTTGTTTTAAGGTACTTAATTACAGACATCCTAATAACATATTGCATAGCCGTTAGGGGTAAAGCCTCTTGACCTACTAATTAAGAACATGATGTTTTTGTAGGCTTAGGAATTTTTTATGGTCAAACATGGTTGGTGCTCATGTGCTGCTCAAAATCATTGAGAATGAGTGGTCAACATATATCTTGCACCAAGAAAAATAAAATAGAGAAAGACAGATGATCCATCCTTTAAACAACCAATCCTTAAAAGTCAGATCATTTCTCAAACACATGTAAATAAAAGCAATTCAAATTGATGTGGAAATATCTCAATCATGTTGAGTATTGGCATTGGATTGGGCATAGTTATATCCAAATTTAACTTAAATAAATCACTTTTACTACTCATGATCAATCTATATGAAATACACCCCACACTAGATGAGCTATTTTTTTATATTTATATTATTAAAATATTCATTTTTGTATAATTTCTTCAATTAAAATACTTGAGAGAGACAGAGAGCTAGAAAAAATTAAGACTATATTAGTTGAAGACATATATGTTGAATTACTATAATTAATAATCAAAATATTTGACTGATGACTAATTCAATACAGACGATTTTTTTGTCTCAAATTAGCTAATTAATCTTTTGTTGCAATGAGAAATAACCGCCAAGCCAATGCTATTGCTCTAACGTAACTTTAAGATGAAAAAAAAAATAAATGAAATAATAAAAAATAAATAAAGTCGAAGGTGTAGATCTCATGTGTCACTTTAAGATTAAATTTTAAAGTAAGATTAAACCCTAGGATTTATTATCTAACCTCGACATGTTTTGCACGCAAACACACCTTTCTTTTTTTATTTTCTTTGCACGCAAACACCCACTTAGGGTTAATTAGTTTATACCTATATTTCTCCTATGTTACCTCTCATTGGATGTCCCCAAAAGAAATCAATGTCATATGATCGTCATCATTTTTAGGGCAGCTAGTCAGCATGTCCACCATGCTATATAAACAGCCAAAGTATCTTACTAGGCATTTTTGTTTATATTGCATAGTTTAATTAATAATGAAGCCCACTTGCTTTGTAGTTGCTTAATTCCACACCAAAAAAAAATTAAATTTTTATTTTAAAAAAATTCAAATTATTTTATTGGTAAATAAATAGCACATGGTATTTATTATGTTTATTTATTTATTTTTGTTCTTTGTTGTACTATTCCTAATGCTTTTGAATATAATAAATAAAGATGAAAAATAAAAATTAAGAATATTCAGCAAAGTAGTAGTTGGTGTGAGGAAGAGGTGGTTCGAGATTGGCACGCTCTAAAAGTAGAGACAAATTAAGAGACACGTCGGTCTTTGGCTAATTTGAATGGTTTAGGACTACTTTTTGATAATTTAATAATATTTAAGGGTTTGGTTTTCATTGGTCAAATAAAGTCAAAAGAGATGACAAAGAAATGATACCGCCGAGACGGAAAGACAAAATAGATCTATTATTGCACGAATATTCCAAAAAGATTACTCACATGTGTTTGAACTTTGAAACAAAGTAGTTTCATGTCTCAAGGAGCGTTTGAACGCATGGTTTTCATTTATTACGAAAATAAAGACAATATGTTTTTATATATGATTGAGTGATTGAGCTACCATCCATCACATTTCAAAAGATTTAATAAAAATAAATAATTATCTAAATTATAATGTGAAATACTTTAAGGTCTGATTTGGATATAAAGATGTTTTCATTTCGTTACATCTCATCTCAGTATCCAAATACTACAAACATAAATATATACTTTTTAATTTCAAATATTTAATTTTTTCATCTAATCATTACCTAATTATTATAAATTTTTCAAACTTTAAAATAAAACATAAAAAGTAATTTAATTTTTTCAAATATAAAAAAAAAATTATATTAAAACATTATACTCTGACAATATTTTAATTTTATAATATTTTAATTTAATTTTTTCTCTAGTTTTTCAAAACTCATAAAATATTTTAACTTAAATAATTTCTAACTCATCTTATCTCAACTCAAATATCTCACTATTATTCATAAAATATTTCAATTTACTATACAAACCAATCCGAAGTTTATCTACCTTAAGTGAGCAAGTCTTGCACATGTTTATTATTAAAAAAAGTAGACCCTATTTCAAAAAATTGATTTTTTTTTTTAGATTTTTTTATAGTTAGACGTACTGTTTTACAAATGATGCAAGACTTATAATATATTTGAACCTTAGACAAATTATTAGTTATGTTTATACCATGCAATCATATAAAGGTTTTATAGAGTTTTTTTTTGTAATTATAAGGTCTAAGGAAAGTTATTAATATAGTTTTATAACGTGAGAATCTTATACATTTATTCCAAAAAAAAAAAAAATGTTTGTGATCGACGTTAAAAATTCAATATTTTCACGATGCACATCACTTTTCTACTTGAAAAGCATGTTTTGTGTAATAAAAAAGAGTACTGCTACGGTTCCCAATTCGGAACCTAAAAAATGTTTAGAATGGTGTAATTTTTTTTTTATGTATTTTTTTAATTATCATAAATATTTAAAAAAAATAAAAAATTTACAATATTATTTAAAAATATTTTTTTAATCATTCGGTAAAAGAAAAAAAAAACAATCTCATTCGAGATATTTTTTTAGATCCGAATTCGAGACCAAAACATTTCTCAAAAAATAAAAAAAAACGTGTTTGAAGGATTTAAAAAAACTAAATAAGAAAACGAAAATCAATGGATAAAGAAAATTGGAAAGTTTCGTTGTCAAGGTAAGCAGTTGAAAGATGTACGGCTTGGATCATTTATTACGAGGGCTTTAAAATGAAGTATGTGTCCGGACACGTCCGGATCAATTACTGAATCCACGTAAACGTACTACGAACTGATGATACGCCATCCACCCTCTCTCTCCGCGTCTTCTGATTAATGCCATTTTCCTTTTTTCTTTTTTTTTTTCATTTTGTCTTTCAAAAAAAAGCAATTTATGTATATATAAATATATATTTATATTTTCTGTTTATTTAAATTATGAAATTAATTATAATTAACATGAAAATATTCTAATAATAAGATTTTCTTAATAATTATACTCAATAATAGAGCAAAGCAACGGCCTAGCTACGGTATGTATTTCAAAATTAAACGCAGATGATAACTTCTCACTTTTTTTTTGTCACATCATAGTCAACCTCATATCACACATGATGAAATGAGTAGTTTACTCAAAGCATTATGACATAATTTAAATTCTAAGATTTAAATTTTAAAATTGATTTTTTCAAATCAAATAATGCTATATGTGTGTTATAAAACATTTAAATAGAATTATTCATCCATAATAGTGACCGTCTAACCCAATGACAAACACGTGGCACACATAAAAGAAATGTAGGTAGAACAAAAACTTGGCATGCAACTTTCATACCATATTAGTTTGGTTACATTAAATTAAATTATTTCATTTTATCTCATATAATTATTATAATTTTTTTAAATTTTTACACAAAATATAATAAATAATTTAATTTTTTCAAATCTAAAAAAAAAAGTTATATTAAAAAATTATATTATAATAATATTTTATTCAAATTTCAATAAAACATATCGTATCATATGAACTACTTAACTAAACTGTTTCTCTTTGAGTTTACAAATTAAAGGAAAACTATGATATCTCATATGATAAGAATAAGTGTAGGTGGTGTATAAGATTTCACATTGTTTGAAAATGAAAAGTTCTTGAAAAGGAGATTGTGATACCTTGTCGGACTGGCTGACGAGGACGTCGAGAATTTAAGAGGATATATTATGATACCCCATATGATAAGGATAAATGTAGGTGGTGTATGAGATCTCACATTACTTGAGAAGAAGAAGTTCTTACTATTTATAAGGTTCCAATGCAAGTGCGAAACTACTAAGGTCCCCCTAAAATTTTCAAAATTTGATTGAAATTAAATTTTAAAATGTGTTTTTATAAAGTAAATTATATGAAAATTAGTATTTAGCCCCACCAAATTATTTTTTTGTAACTTGGCCCTCTAAACCAGATTTTTTGGTTCTATCCCCATTCTAATGAAGTTCCGATTGTATTATTGACTAATTCTTTTAGAGTATAAATTATGTGATTGGAGGTCTTCTATTGAAGCATTACAAAAATTACGTCACATTTATGGTGTATATTAATTAACTTGATCATCATACGACAATCCCATCTCTCAACTGGGGTTGTTTCCTTTGAAATTTTGCAAGATATGCAGATCGACACCCTTTTGTGGACAACATATGCCTAGAACAACATTAAGGATCAGATTAAATAAAACCTAATTGGATGCAATTGTTTGTGCTGATAAAACAAAAGTCTGTGGGTCGACGACGCATATAAACACATGCATGCATGCATGCATAAGGTTAGCTAGGGGGACGTGGAAGGTAAAACTTCGATATTTACTGTTTATAAATTAAAAAAAAAAAAAACACCCAAATATACAAAGTCGTCGTACGTATTTTTACACGTGTGCATTGTCTTGCACGTGATAATAGTTAGAGCTGGCCAAATATAAATAAAATAAAAAAGGGTGTAAGGTATTGGCAGTGCGAGGGAGGGAGGGAGTCGGGAGAGGGTGTGGGCTTTTTACTTGTGAGCACAGCTGTAACTTAGCGGGACACAGCTGGCTGTACGGCCGTTGATACGCAGCTACCGTCGCCGTTTAATTTGTTTTTTTTCTTTTTCTTTCCTTCTTTCTTTTTTGTTTTTAAAAAACGTGGGCTTATTTCCTTATTCACTTTTCAGTGCCTTTTCTACCCTTTCCTTATTTTGCTTTTTAAAAAGCCAAATTGGAGGACTTCGTGAATAAATCTATCCTCTCCTTCTTTGGAAATCGGAGTACGGGGATGTTCATCTTAAGTACCACATCTTCACGAAATATTATATGCCATAGAACTATTAATGATAAATAAAAATTTCTTTAAATATAAAGAAATTATATAAAAATAAATATACAAAATGACGTATTTTAATAAGATACTTTAGATTATAAAATTATTTTTATCGTAAAGTATGTTTAACGAATTACACAAAATTACATCAATTTATAAATTTATTTTTATATAATCTATTTGTATCTGCAACACTTCTCAAGATAAATTGAGATATGTTAATATTAGAGCTGATTTTCTTTTAATAAATTTGGAAATTTTGTGATTCGAAATAATAATGTAATTGGAATATGAATTTATGAATTTAGTTTTGAGTGACGCTTATATATTAATTATAGTATCAAAAAATTTTTTTTTTTGTTTCTACATTATTGTATTAACGAGCGGAAAGGTCATGGGTCTAATCCTTCCATTTAAAGCCAGATAAGTATTTCCTAACTAGCACGGACCAATCATCTTAATTAGAAGACTTTTCGGGGGAAAAAAAAAAATAGTGATAGGGTTACTTACCTACTTACTATTCATTTATTATTTATAGTGTATTTATTTTTTTTATCATTTTATTTTAAGTATTTTTTTAACATTCTTAATTATTAAGAAAAAATTAAAAATATATATAAATTTACTAATAGTCACTTCCTTAACCATTAAGTAAAATAAAAAATTAAATACAAAAAAAATAATAAATGAGTAGTAGGAGAGTAGTAACCCTATCATTTAAAAAAAAAATTATTTTCTTGCACCATTAAGAAGTTGCAATTAATATAATTATATTAATTCCTTTATGATTCAAAGTAAGCTCAATCTTCATATCCAAATTCCTTAATTATCATTAATATACAATTCCATTCGGAAACCACTTAAAATAATAATAGAAAATTGATTAAATTGATATTTATCATCCTTAATGATAACTTTAATTCCAAATATCATTTATTAATAATGGATCTCATTTACTATTTTTTAGCATTAAGTGTTAATCAACACGAGAAGTGTTATAGTCACAAAAATATTTCATAAAAGAAAATTTATAAACTGACATGATTTTATATAATATGTTAGATTTGTTTTACAATTTAACGTACTGCATAAAATTATATTAATTTGTAAATTTAATTTTATGTAGTCTTTTTATAGATAAAAGTATTTCTCAATCAACTACCAAAACATCAATAATAGTAAAGTGATTTTAAATATTTTACGAATAATAATAAAAAATAGGTATAAAATAATAAATAATAGGAGAGCGTTCTCACTATCATCTTAATGTTTTAATCACTAGAGGACGCTGATGATTAAATTGATGATAAATGATATTTATTAACCAAGAATAATAAATGAATTTCAGATAATTATGAGTGATAAAAAATGAAAAAGAATTATACCCAATAACATAATTTCACTATAGAGAAATTCAGGCAATTTAGCACAAAAAGCGAAAAAGTTAATCCCATTGGTAATGGTTAAAAAAAAAAAATATATTATATACAATCGTCTTACAGTCATTTAAAAAAAAATTTTATTATTTATTATTTAAATTTCATATTTATTTATTTACTTTTAAAAATAATTACCCGACACTTTTACAATAACTATCATTTAAAAAAAACAAAAACAGTACTATAAAGTCTAATAAATCTCACATTAGAGAAATTTTATGGGGGCAAATCCGTCATTGTGTTACCCTCTATAAGTATCCCTCAACCTCGCTTTCCAACGTTGCAACTTTAGTACAAAGCCTCGTCTCTCTCTCTCCTCCCTCTCTCTCTCTCTCTCTCTCAAGCTGGTCATCCATCTAGACAGCTTCGCGGGCGACTCTCGCCGACAAACTACGCCGGATAAACTGTCCGGTGTACTTCAGGAGAGCTTTCAGGCACGTCGAAAGAAAGATACCGAGCAACGTTGTCGTCTTGACTGAGGTTTGATAGTCTGGCAAAGAAAGGTAAAGGGCGGCGGGAGCTGTCTCCGCGTGCGCATGTCGAGACGACGTGGTTTTGGGGAAGTCATACGAGGGAGGCCAAAAGGCGCCACATCTGGATGGTGTGAGTGATCGGAGGCGGTGGATGGGGAGGTTAATGGTGTTGGGGTTGGCGGTGACGGTGGCGGTGGCGGCGTGCGCGGTTGCGTCGGTGGTGGTGGGGAGAAGAGTGAGGAGCAGGAGGAAGTGGAGGAGAGTGTTGGGGGTGCTGGCGGAGCTGGAGGAAAGGTGCGCGACCCCGGTTGGGAAGCTTAAGCAGGTGGTGGACGCCATGGCCGTGGAGATGCACGCTGGCCTAGCCTCCGAGGGTGGCTCCAAGCTCAAAATGTTGCTCACCTTCGTCGATCGTCTCCCCAATGGGTAATCACATAATCTTATTTGGCTATCTTTTTTGATCGCTGTTATTTGGTTTAGGATTGAATGGTCTCTTTCTTAGTCTTTCTTGAATCTTTCTATCCTTTTTGACAAGATTTTTTTTTTTGGAATTTGATAATTGTTCTTTCATCGCTTTGGTCTAACTGTTGTTTTGATCTTTTTGTTATCTTTTTACACTTTTGTGTTTCTTTTTGGGCTTTTTATTTCTCTATGATTCCCTTTTACTTTTATTGTATCGAAGTCCGTCTCTATTTGATTCCCGTAACAGTTTTGTCACTATTTCTTTGTAATAATTTTGTTGTTCATCGATCGAGTAGCTCAATTCCTGTGACATTATATGTTCTTTGCTTTCCCTCCCAAGTTCACTTCAGTGGTGTTGTATTGTCACTTTCTCCTATGTTTGAACTTTTGTCTTGGTTTCGTTGCGAATTTGTCATTTTTTGTTGTTTCGTTTTATTTTTTCTGCTGCTCTTTTATTCAAAATTCTCCATCTATCTGGATTTTTTTTTTTTGTTTTTGTTTTCAAAGAAGTGCAGGTCTTTTTGCTATCCTTTTACTCTATTTCCGGTCTTCTTGATGTATTTGGTTGGTTCTTTTAGGAGATACTTCTACATGGCTTTTAAGATTGGGATGTTTTGAAGTCGTTCACCATACCAATCTAGATATATACTCAATATAGTTGTATATGTCGGTTTGACATTCCAAAATTGTGATTAATTCGTCCACTATACATGGGAATGTTTTGTTTGGAAAATCTAAGAATATGGTTTACAGAAAAATTTGAAAAAATACATGTCCGTAAATGTGAGAGAAGTTTCATAGGAATGCTGCATTAGATTCCAAAAGCCACACTGATCGTGCACTAGCCTTTCATTCGATCAAATTGCAATTTGGGGCTTTGTCTTGCCCTGAGTTCTCTGATGTTTATAGGTGCCATTTAACTTCAACTAAGACATAATTTTGGTTCAGGATTCAGTTACAATAAAAAAACTTTGGTTCAGGATTCATGTTTGAAGGCGTAATAAAACATGATTTTATTGCTTCCATGTCTGCATTGGTTTTGTTTGTCATGATGCATGCAATGACCATATTGTTCCCATCGCTGTCAAGATCTTGCATTTAATACCATGGTAAAATTGACATTACCTTTTTCATCAGGAGTGAGAAAGGAACTTATTATGCACTAGATGTTGGGGATACTAATTTTAGGGTCTTGCGGGTTCAGCTAGGAGGTCGAAGGTCCTCAATCCTGGAACCGCATGTGGAACAACAAGCCATTCCCTCACATCTGATGACCAGCACTAGTGAGGTCATTGACTTTGTAACTCAAATATTGTATCTATATTTAGAACTACTATGAAATATTATGATGTGTTGATGTTATTCTACTATGTGCTTTTATTTCCTGTAGAACCTCTTTGATTTAATTGCTTCAGCAATAAAGGAGTTTGTTGATAGAGGAGAAGATGGTTCAAAAACTCTAGTTAGCGGAAGAGGGAAACTTGGATTTACATTCCCTTTTCCAGTGAAGCAAAGATCTGTTTCATCGGGCATTCTGATTAAATGGACAAAAGGGTTTCACATTGAAGACATGGTTAGTCAGGTTAATTTCATGTACTTTTCACAGTGATCCATAATCATGGGAAACTTTGTGAAAGTTGATTGCCTAGATGCTTCTGTTGATTCAGGAATTGGAATGGTAGTAGTTTCAAGTCAAGCTAAATTTTGATTGAGAATATGCTAGGCTCTTCTTGCCAAATTAAGCTGTGGTCTTAACAGTTCTTTCAATATCAAATTTTAGCATAATCCTATATGAACATTATACTGCATTTCTCATAATTTGTTTTAGTGACATATTGAAATATGTATATTTTTTTATCTGGTTGTCAGGTTCCAAGGGAGGTGACAGAATGCTTAGAACAAGCAATGAGCCGACAAAGACTGAATATGCAGGTAGCAGTACTGGTGAGTACTCCCTGAGCATCCTTGACTAATTTATGTCGTATTGGTCTCTTAACCGTGCATTGAGGATCAAATGGCATTTAATTAATTGGTGTAATGAGTGAAAAATTTTAAATTGTTGGATGTGATGACATGCCTGAGTAATAACTTGAACGAAAATGCGATAACATGTCTGTAATATTTTGCACAAAGGATATTGAGCATTAATGACCTCATTATGTTGCATTCTTTTTCTCCTTTTTAATAAGTTGTGCTCGTTATGATATAGTCAATAGTGACTATATCATAAAAAGGTTTGTAGCCAATCAATAGTAATAGCTAATTGTGGCTGTAGCTATGGTTGTTATGACACCCTAAATGGTGATGTACTGACTGTTTTCAACTTCTGGAGACATGCATAAGATTGACATGCGTGCAGCCAGACATGTGATTGGCTTGTTTTTATTGACTACCATGGTTGTGCGAGTGACTGGTTTTTTGAACATGATTTCATTCATCTTTCTAATTAGGTCAATGATACTGTGGGAACATTACACTTGGACATTATCACGATGACGACACTGGTGCTGCAGTGATATTTGGTACAGGTACAAATGCCTGCTACTGGGAGCGGACAGATGCTATCATCAAGTGTCAAGGGCTTCTCACAACTTCTGGAGGCATGGTATCCTTTCTTTTGTTTCTATGCAGACATCATCTGACTCTTCATCTGACAAGTTGATTTACTTTGTATATTCTTGTTCATGTTGAGTCATCTTTCTTCTGATCAGGTCATCAATATGGAATGGGGAAATTTCTGGTCATCTCCTTTGCCGAGAACTTCTTATGACACGGACTTAGATTCCCATAGATCTAGTCCAAATGACCAGGTAAGGTTCGATTGCTTACCCTTTTTGTTGCTTACTGTTTTGGGATTAACTCAAACCTAATCTTTTTGGATGCAGGGTTTTGAGAAAATGATATCAGGAATGTATCTTGGTGAGGTTGTGAGGAGAGTGCTTCTGAGAATGTCACAAGAGTGGGAAATATTTGGAACTGTTCCTTCCAGATTATCAGTGCCATTTATTTTTAGGTGCTCTTTCTCTCTCAAACCAACACCCCCCCCAAAAAAAACACATGCACAAACACGCTATGGTACGTGTTGTCATATAGATCCTTCTTATGTTTTTCTTTGTTTTTGTCATGTTACCAATTGACTTGTAATGCTATGTAAACATGCATATTCAGCTTCCTCAAATATACGAAAGGACTATTAAAAATTTTGGATGATAGGAAATAAAATGTTGACCTACCTGAGCTATACCATATGGGTATTGAGCTTAGACTGTGCTTCTTTTGTCTGTGCGTGTGAAAAATTTTATAGTTTGCTCAATGCTGTTCTGAATGGATTGATGTTATTAATCTCCATGATTGCTGATGCTTTGTTTCTTTGTCCGTTTCAAAAGGAATAACTAGTTTTTGAACCTTATGGTAATTACGTGTCTGGGCATTCTTGCACTTGTCAGGGTGCAGCCTAGTGGTCATAGGCAGGTTTGGGATGAGTTGTAGACTCAAAGATCCTGTGTTTGATTCCTCACTAGGAGTTTCCTTGGATTAGTTATTACATGATTCTTGCAGGTTTACTTCCTACGGGTAAGCCCAAAGGGCCCTACTTTGGTGAAGTTCCATAGTAAAAGGAAACTTGTCTGGGCTTTTTTTTTTTTTTCTGTTGCCTTTATTCACAGATGACAGTGATTTAATTGAATGCCGTAAAGCCTGTGAGTTGGAACAAATCCTCGAATCCGAGGAGCTGAAGACAGATTTAGTGGGATGGAAACTGTTGCACAAGCATGCGAGACATAAAATTATCTTGCATGAATATAGATGCCTTGATGCTTGACATATTTTAATTCTGCACATGATCTGCTACTCATGTATGTGCTCACTCCTACCCCTTCTGAAAGCCTTCAATGAATAAAAGTTATATGAAAAAAAGAATGAAGCCAATGGTGATAACCTTTATCTTTCTGGGCTGTGACTCAAGTCATCTGTTGAAGAAAGAAATCACTGATTTGATAGAGATGCCTGGGTATTGGAAATATTTTTATTCTGGTCTTGTGTGTTTTCACCTCCCTCCATTTGAAAGCCTTCAATAAAAAAAAAAAGGTTAAAAAAAAGCGTAGCCAAGGGTGATGATAGAAACAACTTTCCTCTCCTTTGTCTTTCTCTTCTCTTATTTTCTCCAGATTATTTCAATGAATAAGAAAAAAGATGGGGAAAAAACAAAGCCATGGGTGATGATACATGATCTTTCTTGGGTTTGGCACACTTCATCACCAATATCCTTTTCCATTCCCTTGCGAATGACCTATTGTTCCTCAAGTTTCCATTCCAAAATATCAATCATCCTTTTGTCACTTGCATTTCGTTGTAGTCGATGGCAGTTTTAGTTTATAATGAAAGTTTTCTGTAGTTGTCATTTGATCATTTCTGAAACTAGTTTTTTTTAAAAAAAAATTAAGAAAGAAAGAAACTAGTTCGTAGAATGAGCATGAGATATTTAAGGTGGTGAATGGAACTCCAATTACTGTTTTTTGTTTTGTTTTTCCCCTTTATAAATATCTCATGATTCTCATCACACTCTTTTGAATTAGTTGAATGAGTTGGAAGGAGATGGCTTCTGACCAAACTAATACTTGTATTTATTAGCCTGTCATCATTCTGAGAATGGTTTCCTTTTATTTTGTTTTAGCTTTTTAAGATTGTGAGGCAGGTAACACTTATGTAGGTAGAACATGTGGGCAATTGCAATAACTTGAAAAAGGGGCCATCTCAACATAATATTTGAATCATTATCTGAAAAATACAATCAAATATATCATATTAAGCCACATCATTTTGTAAATTATTTCTTTTTGTAAGATCCCTTTGTAGACCAAGCATTTCTACTGAAAAATATATACGATATTGTCACGCTTGTAATGCAGTTTAACAGGCCTTTTGAATGCTATAGATTTTCATGGTATCCCCCTTTTCAATTTTAGGACGCGAATGATTTCTGCCATGCATGAAGATGACTCCCCTGAATTGATAGAAGTAGCAAGAATCTTGAAAGATGTTCTGGAGGTAGATGCCACTAATCAATTTAGTGTTTCTGTTTCCTTGGAAGAATGACTTGTTTACTCGGTAGGCTTTTTCATTTCAGATTCCTGATGTCCCTTTAAAGGTTAGAAAGCTCATTGTAAAGTTATGCAATGCGGTGACCCGTAGAGCTGCTAGATTGGCAGCTGCTGGTATCGGGGGAATCTTGAAAAAGATAGGCCGGGATGGAAGTGGTGGCATCACAAGTGGAAGGACTAGAACTGATGTTAAAATGAGAAGAACAGTAGTTGCTATTCAAGGGAGTTTGTATACAAGTTATACAATGTTTAGGGAATACCTGCATGAAGCTTTGCGGGAAATATTGGGGGAAGACATTGTTCCACATGTCATTCTTAATATAATCGAAGATGGACCAGGCATTGGAGCAGCTCTCCTTGCTGGCACATATTCAAAGGACACTGTATGAGGATAGCGTACAGTTGCTATGAATATATGTTCAATTACATACAAATAGCCCCCGTAAATGTAGAATTATTTTTCTATATCTTCTTGTATAAAGGAAGGACTGCCCACATATAATTTTCGTTTTTTCTGAAATTTCCATCCATTGATAGATTGATGTTGGCAATGTGAAAATGATGTTCTTTATAAAATTTTCCTTTCCCAGTGTCTTTTTGCCTTTTGAATTTTCCATCCCGTGTCTTTGATTACAAGACACACGAAGTGGGTTTTATAATCTTCATTTGTTATGACAGAATTGTTTGATAGATATTGTAGAATTCACTTCATGTCTTTATCACTTTGAAACATTACAATTTGGAGCAAATCCAAACTCCCTAAACTCGTAACTTATTAGTGTGTGATTCATCAAAAACTGGGTCTAAGCAAATTAAGCTAAACATACGAGATCAAAATGCTATAACATCTATCAAAGAGTAAATACCTAACGTATCCTTGTTTTGATCATATATAGACTTTTGGTTGGCTTAGCTCACTCAATCAATTCTCCGTCAACTATTTTGTTGGGGATGTGAGCAAGCTTGCGTCGCCATTCTTTTATTCCTTTTCTTCTCTTCGTTAATGAAAGACAATTACTGATCTTTAGAACGGAAAGGGAAGTGAGGTGTTGAAGCCACTCTTCTAACTTGCAGTACTCCAGCTTTGGACAGTCCGTGATTGACAAATATTCAAGTGAGGTGAGGTGTTGAAGCCCCTCTTTTGAGATGCACTCCAGCTTTGGACAGTTGGAGATTGACAAATACACAAGTGAGGTGAGGTGTTGAAGCCCCTCTTCTGGCATGCACTCCAGCTTTGGGCAGTTATAGATATACAAATATTTAAGAGAGGTGAGGTTCTCAAACCCATTCTTGTCCAACATCATCAAATTTGGGAATCCAGAAATCCGAAGAATAATCAGATTTGTGGGAAGCAACCCCTTCTCCGGAAAAGACACCACATCTAATTTTGATCCACCTATTATTTGCAAATCTGCAAGAGAGGCAAGATTTTGCAAACTCCATCCCATCCGACTCTCAACGAGTTTCTCACAATACTTAATATAAAGTTCATTCAGACTTGAAGGCAAGCCCTCTTCTGGAAGCGTCTCAATATTTGTACACCGTTGTATATGAAATCGAGTAAGAGATGGAAGGAGCATCTGCATCTTTTCAGGTAGCAATCTCAAACTCTCACAAGAATTGATCTCTAAGAATCCAAGGTTGGTGGCGTGCAATCCTCCTCTCGGAAATGACACAAAATTAGGACAAGAGTCGATAGTTAGAGACGACAAGGCCACTAAATCATGTTGATGTTGTTCTGCAACTGTAAGAGATTCTAGATCCCTACAACTTCGGATTATCATATGCTTAACATTTAGGAATAAATCCATTGGAATGGACCGGAGAGAATCACAACTGAACAACTTCAAAACTTCAAGGCATGAATAGTCCAAGTTTATTGGGAGCCCTAACTTCTTACAATTGTTTATTTCAACAGTTTTTAAGGTAGAGGGTAGACCACCCACTGGAAGAGACATATGCAAGAAAAAGTCACCCATATCCACAGCATCAAATTCTCCAATTCTGAGCTCCTTCATAACATGAATTGGCAGTTCCCTTAATATATCCTCCCTACAATTTGCTAGCTTCAATTGACATATAGCCGGAGCCCTTGGGAGTGAAGCCAGCATCTTCGGACAGTCTATAATCTCAAGGATACCCAAAGAAGGAAGGTGAATGGGCAAATCTCCTGTTAGCTTTGAGCATTCGACAATATAAAGCTCCTCGAGACGATGGAAAACTCCTCCTTCATTTTCAGCACAAGAAATCCATTTCTCCCAATTCAACATCTGCAAAAATCTCAAAACTTTTAATGCCCCAAACGGCTTAATAGAAGAAGAACCAGTACTTCCGTAAAACTCTTCACCCACTGCTACAATTCCATCGAAACCAACAATAGAGAGGTTTTGTAAAGAGGGTAGCTGCCCAAGTGCTGGTAAGCTGCAACAATATTTACAGTTTCTCAAATGAATAGACGTTATATAAGGGAAGGAATGATCCCCTGCCCAATTTGGAAAACTTTCACCCATGTAGTAATTTATAGTGAGACTTTTCAGGTTTCTATGTGGTTGCAGACCGTTGAGTACATCTCTTTGACTTTCTGAATTTTCAGTATTTGAACATTCTTTCCAGTTTAATGCCAACTCTTTAAGGTCCATTTTATTCCTCAAGCATGCACCTTGTGCATCGGTGAAAGATTCAACATTTTCAAGACCCAAGATAGAAAGTGCTCCTCGAAGATTTGCAAGTTTTCCCAATTCTCTAATGCTACAACCAGTGCGTTTGCTAACGACAAACTTGGTTAATGTCTGGAGACATTTTAGTTTGCCCGTATGCATCGGCATCTCCATTATGCAGGGAGTTTCAGTCAAATCAAGATGGCGTAAATTAACGAGTTTTTGCATGTCTCTTGGCAATGTTTCAAGATCTGGACAGTGAGATAACTTCAGTGTTTGCAAATTGTACAACTTGCATAAAGAATCAGGCAACCGTTTAAGTCTCATACAAGAAATGTCCAAATAACGCAACTGTGTAATTTTTCCAATTGATTCAGGCAAAACGCGCATATTCCAGTACTTAGATAGGGTGAGCACCCGTAAACAACTTAACATTGGCAATAAATCATGCAACAACTTTTTAGTTATGGAGAAACAAATTTTATACGATTGTAATGCCAAAAATGTACGCAATTGCGTAGATTCTTGAAGAGCCTCGAACTTGTTAAAATTTTCATACGTATCTCTAGCATACGACACATGACGAGTCTTGTTAACATTTCGATGAGAACGGCTATCAACCTCCAACCTAAATGTAAATTCGCCAGACACAAATTTTGCCAAGTCATTGATGAGATCATGCATCACAAAACATAGCTCATCTTCATTCGACTTCTGAAATAATGATCTTGATACAAGAGTTTCAAAGTAATAATTACCAACTGCTTCCATTGTTCTTTTTTCAGTTTCGTGGAGAAAACCTTCTGCCATCCATAATAAAACTAATTCATCTTTCTTGAAGGGATGGTCTTTCGGAAATATTGAACAGTAAGCAAAGCTCCGTTTTATATACGAGGGAAGGTGTTTATAACTTAATCTTAGAGCAGGAAGAATTTCATTTGACAAACTCCAAATCTCACTATTCAAAACCTTATCCCATTCACTAACATCATCTTTGGATCGCAAGAGGGCCCCAATTACCTTGATTGCTAAAGGTAGACCTTTACATTTTTCAACAATTTGTCGACCTAACTCTTCAAAGTCTGAATTTGTATAGGAGTTAGCATCATGAAATGCATGTCTTGCAAATAGTGACCAACAATCGTCCTCTTGTAACTTCCTTAGATGATGGGTTGCAAAAGCACGCATGGTTGATGCAACATCGATATCACGCGTTGTTACAATGATCCTACTTCCTTTTGCTCCAGATTTCAAGGGGTTGCTTAATATCTCCCAATCACTGTAATTCCTATTCCAAACATCATCCAAAATTAATAGGAATTTCTTTCCGTTCAATCTTTCCTTTACTTGAAGTTGAAGCCGATTTAGATCTTTAATATCACTGGTCGAAGAAGTTATTGCTTCGAGAATCGTTTTCATTACATTAAACATATCAAATTCCTCTGAAACACAAACCCATGCTACAAGGTCAAAATGCTCTTGAACTCTGTTGTCATTGTATACAAGCTGAGCAAGGGTGGTCTTGCCCAATCCCCCCATGCCGACTATGGCAATCACACCTATCTTATTGTCACTAGCATTATCAGGAAGTAACTTATTAATTATTTCATCCTTATCATCATTTCTACCACAAATTTCTGAATCGTCTACCAAAGAAGTAGTGGGCAATCTTTCAGATGCTTTCCTTCCGACAGTACTAGCTTGTACTAGACCCATGACATTCTGTTGACTTGCTAGATTTTCTAATCTGCCAAGTACCACTTTTATCCTTTCTTCTATCTTCTTGAAAAAACGAGAAGTTTGGATGTAGTTTCGTACCTTACTTGGAGTGGTTCCAAATTCTGCATCTAATTTGGATTGTAAGGCTTTAGTTGCAATCTTATCCAAGACATCCTCTGCATCATAGACAGCATCCTTCAGGTCATTATGCCACATTTTCACACTAGAATTGGTAACTTGTTTGTCCTCGGCATCTTCGAGCACCGCTCCCACAGATAGCAATACATTCTTCAACTTGTACAAGAGTTCCTCACTAGGTTTTCGTCCCCTTAGGAAATCAATAAACTCGCGGGATGCCATCCTATCAAATAATACTTGAAGGAAGGCAGAGAGAAGTGCTCCTCCCACTAATTCGGCCATGTTTTGTTCTTTGAAAGGGGAAAAAGCAAATGAAGAAAGGTAAGATTGCAAAGAGCAGAGAGTAAAATGTGGTTGCAAGCTGCAATATTTGGCAATGAATACTATATGTGGAGGAAACAGCCTACTGCATTGATCCTGATTGCACCAGGTCAAGTCAATGACCCCAGTTGTTTAAGAGCCATTATTGGAACCTCATATCTGCACAAAGTTATGGCTAATGTGGTCCATGTCATATTATTAATGAAAAAAAAAATTGGGATAAATTCTGAAATAATTGTAATTATATCATTTTTCAGCTGGAAAATATGTTTTGGCTTTTTTTCAAAACTTGAATTATTGGATTAGACATCTCATTTTCTAAAATTATAAAATAATAATATTTTTTTAATCTACTTAGTTAATGCAATATTTATTTTTTAAATCCATTTTATTTTTTATTTTCATAATTTCCAACCATCTATATATTAAAATACATAAAATCCATCTATCAACCTAAATTAACTTCATTTTCAAATACAAAATATTAAAATAAACACATAATATATTCACAGAAGAATGAGAAATAATATAAAATTCCTTAAACTTAATTACTGTAAGTTAACACATTTATTGAATTGCTGTAGCTCATAATCAAATTTATATACCAATGTTTAATCTAAGGTGGAAGTTTTAAGGGACATTTTAGCTAAAATTACGTCAAAATCAAATTTATATACCAATGTTTAATCTAATATGAATGATATTTCTATAAACAAAAAAATAGAATTTAAAAAAAAAATGGAAATTCAGGTTGGGAATGGTCGTCCTTTTCATTGGGCCAAGCTCGCATGTGGTGGGCAGAATACAAGCATTAATGCATTGACGTCCCCTCTCAACCGTTTATTTATTTATTTAGATAATTTAATTAATTATAATCAGGCTTGAGAGCGATAGGCCAACAAATCCTTGTTGAGCAGCATCATCTATTGCCAAGGAGTCCTTTTGGCGGCAACATTGTATTCAATGTCTCCATCTATCAATACTCCAACTTTGATTCAATTTCTTATTTTAATTTCATCTGTCCATTCCTTTTAAATTAGTTTCATAGCCACTTGGTATAAGGAGTTGTGCTTCCAATATTATCTTTTGAGAGATTATATTTGAAGTATTAAAAGATTTATTTTTTTTAAAAAAATATTAAGTAAATTTAAGATCTATAGAAAAATTATTTTCTTAACTAAAAAGTCAAATTTTTTTTTTTTTCAAACTAAAAGATTGTGTGTAAAGATGTGCCCCGCGGCATTGTATCGGTGCATGAGCTTATGTGTCAATAGTGGAGGGGGTCGAATGAAGGTTGTATCTAGCAGATCTGAGGCACCAAAGTTCACTTTATAATGCGTATACTATTTGTACGTACGTGCCGATGTTAGGCTTGAAGATGTATATTGGCGGCCTCTGAATTTGCTACAGGCGGCGTGCAACACGTTGGTAGCGAAAAAGGGTAATATTGCAAGATATAATTTTAATTTTTTTTAATAACAGACCTCACTTTTAAAAAAAAAAAAAATACAATACTTACACAATCTAATTTTTTTTTTTTTTTTTTATGTGGATCTCTTGTTAACTTCATTTTTTAAAAAGATTACGCGGCACTTATATATTTTATAACTGTAAATATCATGTCTCGATCATGAAATTGTAATTTGATATTGTCAACTTGAAAAGAAAATTGAGAAAGAAATTAGACATAAAAATAAACCAAATATATACGGATGATAATTTTTTTTTTTTTCTGATCCTACATGAATAATTATTGTTAAAAAAACACTAATTACGATATAATACAATGAATATTCAATTGGTTCGAAAATAATTGATATTTGAACTTTCATTGCACCATGTTTAAGAAAAAAAAAAATATTCATCGTATTCACATCATACATTATATATAATTTTTTAAATTTTTATTTTTTTCTTTTAACAACATGTGATATATCAATATAAAAGATTGAAACGTCCTTCCTACGGCAATAGTCTAACACCACCCGATTACACCCAATCACATCAATGACCAGTAATATAATTTTATAATTTCAATGACCAGTAATATAATGTGGCGCCCTCGACCTCACGTGTTATTCTTGTGGAGTTCATGACATCGGGATGATGACCATACGAATTATGCACCCAAACGACCAGTGCTCAGAGTGTGTACGTCATGCAATAAGTGTACAAAATAATATTCGCAGCGGAGAAATAAAAGGTCTTTCTTTATTAAGTACCATAATTGTTCAAAAATAGTAAAGTAACTTTACAAGGATTATACAGTCATTCGAAAGATAAATTAAAGACAGGAAATAACATAAGAGAAACAAATCCCATAATGCTGAACAATAACTTAGCAACTCAAGCCTCTGGCGGAGTCGGCCCTTAGGTTTATACTCGGGCTCTGGGTCAGATTCTACGACACCATAAGACGAAACCGTAGGGTAAAACATCACAATGAGATTATGACATCTCAGCAAGTAATTAACCAAAACAACATTCAAGAGATTTAATACACATTAATATAATCACACGTCCCCATACAGAAAAATATGCAGAAAAACAAAACCACATTCTTTTTTTCCAAAAATACACTTTTAATCACTCACGCCAAAAAATCCATTTAACCCAGTCATAACCTTTATTATGAAATTATGCATGCACCACGGTCTCCCCTATGGACCGTCCGCACACCCTAGCTCTCATCGTCACACCATGGGTAACATCCGTGCATGAGACTTCATAACGAGTGATGCCTAATTCCGCGCCCAACGAGTATATGGTCAAGCATCCTCTAACCTCGCCAGACAAGAGGTCACGGAATTGGTACGGAATTTGATATCCAAATTATGTCCTTAATTATATATATGCTTAGAGGTTGGCATTACATGATGGAAGAGAACGATGAACAGATAGTAATTAACGATAACCACCGGTCAATTCAAGCAAGATTTACTCGTGGTTATATAAATGAGATGAGATGAGATAAAAGTTGATAAAAATATTATTAGTAATGCTACGAATAGTCGTGAAGTGTGCAAGCGCCATGTAATAGTCGTTTTGAAAAAGAATGTGGTCCACTATTACAAAATTAATTTTGTTTTCATGAGAGTTTTGTATTTATTCACTTTTTTCAAAGTGATTACACGACGCTTGCACACTCACAACTGTAACTATTATTTTTCAAATATTATTATAATATAATTTTTTAATATTATTAAAATTTTTAAATATTATTAGATGAGATGAGAAGATATGAGTTGAGATAGGAAAAGGGCATTAAGAGTTTCAACTAGCATGTGATCTTGAGTATGGAAATTTAGAGATCTAATTAATTCTAATATTTCCCCACACACGCACGAACGCACTAAGCCCTAAGGTACATGCATCTATGTTTAGTCAACACATGAGATCCTTCGTATGTTTTTCTTTGTTTTAATCCTGTTGCCAATTTACTTGTTAATATTCCGCTTCCTCAAATATATAAAAAGACTTACTAAAAATCTGGGATGCTAGGAAATAAAAATATGGGTAATTGTCATATTGAGCTTCCTTAAATACGCAAAAAGACTTAAAAAGCTTGTGCTTCTTTTGTTTTTTTGTTGATTTCAACATTGTTAGATTAAATGTTAGATTAAATGAGATGAGTTGAGTTGAGATGGTTTAAACTTTGGTAGAAACAGAGCATTAAGAGTTTCATATTGAGCTTAGATTGTGCTTCTTTCGTCTGTACATGTAAAAAAATTTATAGTTTGCTCAATGCTGTTCTGAATGGATTGATGTTATTCATTTCCGCGATTGCTGATATTTTGAAACTTATGGTAATTACATGTCTGGGCATTCTTGCACTTACTTGTCTGTAGCGTGCAGCCTAGTGTTCAAAGGCAAGGATGGGTTGAGTTGTGGACTCAAAGATCCTGTGTTTGATTCCTCATTAAGAGGTTCCTTGGATTACTTTGTACATCATTCTTTCAGGTTTACTCCCTAGGGGTAACCTCAAAATGCCCTTCTTTGGTGAAGTTCCACCTGGTAAAAAGAAACTTGTTTGGGCTTTGTCGACTCAAGTCATCTGTTGAAGAAGGAAATCAGTGATTTGATAGAGATGCCTAGATATTGAAAATACTTTTTATTCTGGTCTTGTATGTGTTCACACCTCCCCCCTTTTGAAAGCCTTCAATAAATTAAAAAAGTAAAAAAAGAAAAGAAAAAGAACCTAGCCAAGGGTGATGATAGCTTGAAAAAAGAAGGAAAAATGCAAAGTCATGGGTGATGATATGATCCTTTTCCATTCCCTTATAACTGACCGATTGTTCTTCAAGTTTGCATTCCAAAATATCAATCATCCTTTCATCACTTGCATTTCGTAGTAGTTGTCAGCAGTTTTAGATCGTAATGATAATTTTCTGTAGTTATCATTTGATTTAATTTCTCTGAAACTATTTCTTAGAATGTGAGATATTTACTTAAGGTCGGGAGTGCAGCATGAGCATTTGATATTTGAGGTAGTGAATGGAACTCCAATTACAGTTTTTTGTTCTGTTTTTCCTATCCCCTTTCTAAATATCTCATCACACTCATTTGAATTGGGTGAAAGAGTTGGAAGGAGATGTCTTCTGATCACCAAACTAATGCTTCTTGTATTTAGCCTACCATCTTTCTGAGAACAGTTTCCCTTTATTTTGTTTTAGCTTGTTAAGATTGTGAGGCAGGTAATTACACATGAAGATAGACCATCATGTGGCCAATTGCGTTACAATTTTGTCATAAATATTTGTGGCGAATTTTGTCGCCACAAATGTGTTACAATTTCAACCCAAATGATGGAGTAGATGGTAGGAAAAAAATCACATTTGGGGCTGAGCATTGGTGCCACAATTTAAACATATTGCCGTAAATGAAGTATTCTAATCCTATTGCTCCCTTTTTAGTGTTGCAAATAGATATGTTGCCGCAAATCATAAATATCTGTAGCGACATCGGTCTTCACAAATGTGTTATATTTTTGCCGCAAAAAAGACCGAGTGGTAAAAAATCACATTTGCGGCTAAGTAGCGGTGCCGTAAATGTAAAAATATTTCCATAAAAACTATTATTGCCGGCGCCGTTTTTATTGTTGCAAATAATTTTGTTGCTGCAAATTATTTGGTTTTGATGGCGCTAATAATCTATTAGCGAATGCCAATGAATCACAGTAAAAGAAATTCATATACGTTGAATTTGTTAACGTGAAAAATACATTCTTCGTGGGAAAAAATTGTAATTGAGCTCCTACATATGTATGAGTTTCTCCTTTTATTCATTCCATTTAATATGCAACCAATCAATTAAATGAATCAGAAACCAGCGTTTATTATAAACACTATGGGTATTATGCATTTCAAATATTATTAAAATTTGATAAAATTGAATTTTTTTTTGTATTTTGTTTGGAAGTTTGAAAAAATTGTAATGATTAGATGATAAAGTTAAAAATTAGAAATTGAAAAGTATTTGTATTTGAGTACGAAAGTATGAGAAATTTTAAAATGGGATGAGATGAAATTTATTTCCAAACGAAACCTAAGTGTAAGCTCAAATAACTTACTCACAACCAAGTGAAGTTGAGGTTTTGAGAAATTGAAGTCATAATTTTAGAGAAATGCTTTAGCCACAAAAAGTTTACACAAAAGTAATTCCGCAAACTAAGGTGACTTCATGTGGTTCGCCAGGTTGTAAA
Source organism: Juglans regia (assembly GCF_001411555.2). Classification (NCBI taxonomy): domain Eukaryota; kingdom Viridiplantae; phylum Streptophyta; class Magnoliopsida; order Fagales; family Juglandaceae; genus Juglans; species Juglans regia. The sequence goes on along the minus strand of NC_049905.1, from coordinate 20,367,691 downwards.
GTTATTTCTATTATGAAGTAGATTTGGTAGATCACATGAAGCCATGTCAACTTGTGATATTACATTTTTATAATTCCTTTTGGCAGAGAAATGGGACATATCCACTGTTTGGAAATTTCTTTGGGCTTGAAATAACTTTATAGATAAGCCGGCCATTTGATGATCTGAAGTGGCAATCAAAATACAAAACCTGTAAGCATGTATTATCAAGTACAACATACTAGCAGAAATCTTTGTATCGGAGTCTTACAAAAATATTCGATGACACCTTCAAATCATTATAAAACAAAAATGCTAAAGATATCAATGAAAATGAAAGGGGGATTGCAAGATGCATGTACATGAAATGTTCATTTAAACTCAGGAAGCATAAAACACTTGATAGCATAAATATGAAGATAGTTCTAAAACACTTCCTTAATCACTAGAGAGCTTTTGGAATTTGACTTCTACAAAGGCTGAAGTTGTTGCCTGTTGTGTATCTCACCTTGGTTTATATATTCTTTCAGGTATCCTGAAATCCAAAGATGTGCTTTGATATGGGTTGTGAAAACACTAATTCACATTAACTAAAAATAATATATAGGAAAGGAAAAACTCCTACTAATCCACACTAAAATGTGCATATATGCCACTGCCTGACAAGCAACCCAAAACATCTTGCAAATTAAGAGCAACTTCTCTTTTCTTTTTTTACCCCCAAGAAGTGACTCGAGCAACATTAAATTATTAACTTCAATCAAACTAGAGATGAGATGAAGCAATTGCTGATCCATTGGATTTTGGCAAATTGATCATCACAAGTCAAAACCTTCGGTGTAAATGGTCATGGTCTTGAGTCCCAATGTTGGTGATAATTTCAAATATCAATTTACTCTGGTCCCTCTGACATCGACTTGGAACCAAAATTACTTTGTTTCTTCTCAGCCACTACTTGAGTTATTTAGATTTGACTAAGCACCAAAAGAAATTAACCAAAATTACTGCATTGAAACCATTAACGTTACTACATTCACCAATGTAAATTGATAATAGGATTTTTGTACCATTTTTGAGCTTCCAAATGAACTTTATATATAGAACAGAGAGTTATAAAAACAGTCATCAGAATTATGAATTTCACAAGCTATAGAATTGGCTGGTTGAAATGAACACGTACCCTCACTCGTGTAGAAGTTGATATTATAACTGAGATTGACAAATGTTTCGCTAGACTTTTTGGTTCAGTCCATCAAATCTTCTTCAACAAATTTGCAGGGGATGTGAACAATATTGTGTTATTCTTTTCCTTTTCTCTTTTGCCACTGTTTGTTCAACAAAGGGCAGTTTGTAATTAAAAGAACATAAATCAAGGGGAGCAGCCCCTCTTCTGACATGCTCTTCAGCTTAGGGCAGTCTCTGATCTCTAAGTTACTAAGAGAGGTGACGTATTGAATCCCTTTCTTGTCTAACGATCTCAAATTTGGAAATCAAGGATATGAAGATTGGTCAGACTTGCGGGAAGCAACCTTGCCTCTGGAAAAGACAACATTTTCTGATTTGCCCTTGAATACAAATGATACAAGGGAAGTACAATTTTGCAAACCCCATCCCACCCGATTGGCAGCGAGTTTTTCACAATTTATGACGCAAAGTCTCTCAAGATTAGAAGGCATGCCCCCTTCAAGAAACAACTCGATTTCTTGGCAATTTGATATTAGTAAAACTGTAAGAGGCAGAAGCTTAAATCGTGAATTCAAGACTTAAATCATTAAGACATCATCATTACCTTGGACTCCATACTTCTCCATCTCATGTATAACTTTCAGCAGACCGCTTGATCCACCAAGTAGGGTTCCTCCTACCAGTGCTCCTTTATGACTTTCATAACCATTGTGGACATGTAGCTCATTGTAAATGTAAAAGTGGTTGATTATGATTAGATGACTAGGACGATAGAGATTTATTTAAGTTGGGAGATTGTTGAGATTAGATGAATGTAAATATTTTATCTTTATCTAAGACCATTTAATTTGAATTAAGCAGTTATTAGATAATATCTTAGATAAGTAATGAGAGTGTGTATCCGAAGTTCAAGGGGTTTGAAATTATCCGGTTGATTGGAAACTATATCTGATGAGAAGATTTAGCACCAAGTGTCAACATATGCGTTAGCAAACTCGTTCCCAGCAGAGCCCTTTTATCAGCAGAGTCCTACTGCAGATCAAATTCCTACCAGACTCATTCCGTCAGTAGAGTCCTACTGCGGATTAAACTCCAATCAGATTTGTTCCGTCAGTAAAATCCTACTGCAATTGGAATTGATTTTTAGATTGTTTATTTAAGGGATCCTATTGGTTAGGATCGGTAGAGATTCAGATCTGCATATTTTTTAGGGCATTTTCTAGTGCATATTTTGGTGAGAAAATTCCTTGGAGAATTTTCGTACTATTTCTCTCAGAGAGTGGTACTTGAGTGTGAGAAATCTAGTGTTTTATCTCTCTTTTTGAGTGTGTGCATACTCCATGTTGGAGTTGAGGTGATTGAATTCAGCCACCGGAGTTTCAGGAGAAAAGTCAATGTTTAAAGATTGTCAGAGGTTCTGGCTGCTACTGCGGTAGAAGACAAATGGGTCATTTGTCTAGTTAAGTACGAGTGTCAATTGATAAAGATTTTGTAATTGAGTTTTACTTGTAATTGATTTTTAAATAATAAAATTGACTTTTCTGGTTTTGGCTGTCCCATAAGATTTTACCTTTAAAGAGTTCTTTAAAGGGTTTCAAGTTGATACCAATCTTGGTATTACGCACTTTGTTTATTTTATGTTATTGCTTAATTAATAAATTAATTGCATGTTGGACGACTAACCAATTTGTTGAGTGAATTTGTAAATATTTTCGCTGTTATAGGGGTACTTGGGTAATTTCACTCATAGTGGGAGAAATTGAATCAATTTCATAATTGGTTTGTAATTGTCTTGCGATGGTTTTTCTTTTCCCATTGTATTATAAAATCAACCTAGAGGGTTGGATTATAAAAAAGGAATTATTAAATGTCTAATTATGTTCATAATGGACATTCATATAATAGCAAGAAATGAGCTTTCCGTACTCGGATGCAACTACACAACTCCTCATTTTCATTATCGGGCACATCATTCCAACGATGGAAGCTCATGTCAGCATGATGTTTTACTATCCATGTGACCCTTCAAACAAATGTAGTCGTATTCTTGCGTGAGATTTTAGTATCTTCGTCCTTGATGAGCAAAGGAATCGGTTCAATCTTGCAAAGGTTGTCAAATTTTGTGCTCCTTGACTGTCTACGACCATGTTTCTTACTCACGGATACTAAAAGCTCCATCTCAAAACAAATATGTCAACACTATATATTGTGTCTAAGAACAAAGGCACACCATATAGTAGATTGATTGATAGGTTAAAAAAATCTAGAAACCATTAAGCGAAGTTGCTTTTTAGAAGTATGAAGCTATTGGAGGTACCTATCTCTACCATCGGATCCAGAAATTCAATTTCCAAAAACCACATCGGTGGTTGAGTTGGGTCATCCGAGGAGGAGTCAGTCATGTGGTCTCTCATTGTCCATGCATTTGGTGGTGGTGATTGTGACTCTTCTCTAACTGACGAAGGTCCAAACCTCCATAAGCCCCCACCTCGTCCACGTAGTATTTTTCCTCTTAGAATTTGGGTCATTGTCTCACAAACTACTTCCTGGATCGTGGTCGAGTTGCATTAAAACATAGGATTAGAGCGATATTGAAAACTGAATTTCTAATGGTGATAGAAGATACAGTTCACTCTCATTTTATGTACATACTTCAGGCTCATTTATATTGTAATTGAGTTCCTACATATGTCTAAGATTCTCCTTTTATTCATTCCATTTAATTTGCAACCAATCAATTGAGCTCCTTTTATTCATCCTACAATTTACTCTCATTTTATGTACATACTTCAAGCCCATTTAAAATATAATTGAGCTGCTACATATGCATGAGATTCTCTTTTCATTCATACCATTTAATTTGCAGCCAATCAAATAAATGATATATATATATACACATTAATTCCCAAAACATGCTAAGTTCAGAGAAATATACCATTATTGTTCTGTTTAGTGCATTTGTTTGAGCATCAAGAAATTTATGGGAACAAACAATCCACTGATTATTTTGTTACTTAAGTTTGTAAATATCAAAACAATTTTTGCACCATTGTCTGAGATGGAAAGGCCTGGGGTTGCTTAGCACATGGAAGGGGCAAGTAAAATTACACCTTAGTCCCACCCTTTTCTATCGGGGTGAAATTAGCACGCCCACCACACTGCCCACTTTTTCACTCATTTTAGTTGTGTCTCTTTTCTTGCAGTATAGATAAATTGCTTTACAGATATAATCTATATAACATATTTTTTTGTTAGGTGATTGCTATGATTGTCACGATGTAACCATGATGGCAATTAAAAGGCAGATTAGTAAAACTTTTCTTGATTATTTGATGGTAATAATATGAGTACTTCACCATTTTTTATTTTGATTTTCTCACTATTTAATCCCCAAGTACGACCTTGTTTGGAGAATAAGATGAGATGAAAAATTTGTTAATGGTAGTAAAATGATTTGTGAATAGTGGTAAAATGATTTGTGTTGTGATGTTTTATTGAGTTTTGAAAAACGAGAGAGAAAAAATTGAATAAAAAGATTATAAAGTTAAAATATTATTAGAATATAATTTTTTTAATATAATTTTTATTTTAGAATTTAAAAGACTTGAATTGTTTTTTTGTATTTTATTTAGATGAAAAAGTTAAAGATTTGAAATTGAAATGTATTTTTGTGATCAGTGATAATTGGGAAGGAAATTCTCAGAAATTTTGAAATTAGATGAGCTGAAATGTATTCCAAAGGAGGCCTAAGTGTAACCTTAAATAACTTTCTCACAACCTTCACTTGCATAATAAAAAATGTTAAGGTAAAAACTATTTCATAATACCCAATCGTAGTATGACTTTATTATAACTAAAATACTCCTAAAATTTTAACATGCTGCTCAACTTACATGGCTCAGTTAGAATGCCAGAAGTAATCACATTGGTTATGTCGCGCAACATTCATAATAATATAGTGAATATTCAATTGATTCGAAAATAAGTGACATTATGAACTTTCATCGCAATATGTCTAAGAATATATATTGAAAATGATAATATGATTATCAAATATGTCCACCAAATATGTCCACTCATATATTTTTTTATTTTTTTAATGGTTAAGGAACTGACTATTAGCAAATTTATATTTAAAATTTTATATTTTTTTAATGGTTAAAGATGTTTAAAAAATGCTTAAAAAAAAAGAAAATAAAAATAAAAAACTCATTTGAACTAGTGTACACATTTAGTGGGAACATTTGGTAGGCACCCTTGCATTGTCCTATATATATATATATATGATCTAAGAGTCATGTTGCACCCACCGAGAGTGTTGCCCGACAAATTCTCCCGATAAAGTTATTTGATTTTTTTTATTCATTTTTTTTTATATCCTTAAAAGTTTTTTAAAATAATACAATATTATTAGAAAACACTTCCTTAATCATTTAATAAAAAAAAAATTGTATTTGGATCGATTGTCAATCTATAGCGATCCATGGGACAACTAGCAGTCATGATCTAATAATACCTTTCCCAAGAAAAAAAATTTATCTATATAAAATTAAATTAAAACCTTTCCTGCACCAACGGTCCAACACCAACCGATTACATAAAATTTATCAATATAAAATTTATGAGCCTCGATCACAAACAAATAAGAAAAATAAAAAACACTCGTTTTTCTTACTAAGAAATAGTTTAGATATTGAGATTAGATAAGATGATTTTAAATGAAAGTTGAATAAAATATTGTTAGAATATTATTTTTTAATATTATTATTATTTTAAGATTTAAAAAAATTAAATTATTTATTATATTTTGTGTAAGAATTTAAAAAATTTGTAATAATGAGATGAGATGAGCTAAAATAAAACCGTTTCTGTATCTAAACATGGCCACAGTTTATTTCTGTACGAAGAGAACTAGGAGCACTTATATGGAAATTAATCTTATATATATATAAAAAATTATATATTAAGGTAGTTTAACAACAAAAGTAATTAACCACAAAGGCCAATCAGATAGAAGTTCCATAAGCACGGAAGTTCTTTCACAGGATTCCTTAGTCGAATTTACGGAACATATTATTTAAGGAATTAAAAATTTTTAAAATTTAAAAAATCTAATTACTATTTCATCCAAAATAAACATAAAAATAAATCAAATATATACTATAGGAGTAGTAGAGGAGCAAGGAGTGGATGAGAGTGAGGAGGAGAGAGATCCTTGGAAGATCAGTCTGTAGAGAGAAGTTAGCTAGAGAGTTAATTTTCTTTTTAATTTCTGATCCCTCATGAATAATTCTTGTAAAAAAAAACTAATCACTATAATTTTGAAAAACGTAAAATGATGAACATATTCTTTTATACACCCGATTACACAAATCAATGACCAGTAATTTATGAGTATTGAACCGACGTGGTCATCTGATCTACACAAATCACTAACATATTATTTAATAAAACTTAGTTAATTAATAAGTTCAGCTCCGGCAAACTGTAGGTAGTGGGAGTGAGATTTGCATATCATAGGTATGTGTGGACTTAGCAAAAAGTTAGACACTCTCGAATTGAAGAAAACCTGATCTTTGTAACACAGCTTGATGATAGCAGTCATTTGGTAGTTTTTTCGGGAGGTGTGTGGACAGTCACAAAGGTTGCGATGTGGCGCCCCCGACCCCCACGTACGGAAACTCGAGAATCGAGACCAAAGCTTAAAAAAAAAAACAGTTATCCCATAAAACATTATAATACCAAAATACATGTTTCAACAAGCGGGAAACAAATCCAAAACACGAGCGAGTAATCCCAAATCACTCCTCTGGCGGAGTCACATCCTCAACCTCAACATCAGCATTATCTACATAAAAATCTACAATACCATAAAACGGTACCAGAGGGTATCGAATACCGTGAGATTATAAGTCTCAGTATGTAATCAACCAAGCAACCCAAGAAATAAAAATGCATTAATGCAACCAACATTTTTGCATGCATATGATGAAATATGGATTAGGCCCAAAACTTGTCATTCTCCCAGAAAACGGCCCATGTAGAAATCCACCATTTCCCATAAAATGGTCCACATATCAATTTATCAAAAACCACAATTTTCCCAGAAAATGACCCAATATCCAATTTAACCGTATGCACCATGATCTCTCCTAATGATCATATGCACAGCCTGACTCGCTTCGTCACACCATTGGTAACGACCGTTTGAGTGACTTCGTAACGAGCGATGCCCAGTTCCGCGCCCAACATATTTGTGGCCAAGCATCCCCTAACCTCCGCCAGCAAGAGGGGCCACGGAGTCGGCACGAGAGCGTTACCATCCCGTCCAATGCCGTTGTCGCCCAACGACAACCCAGGGGACGTCACTCAGTATATTTTGCTCTCAAGTGACCAGAGGAGATCCACCCAGATGATGCCCCATCTCGGCTTGGGGTCGTGATACACACGCACCCAATAACCATTTCTCACATAAAAATCCAGTTTTCAAATATACACATGAACATGTATGCAATTATACGAAAATCTCATTTTCATTTACAAACACGAACATGCGTGCAATTATGCAATGTACATGACACGACACAAATATCCAACAGTCGACAAATCCCAGCATAATCCTCTCACACAATAACTCTATCCACCAATCCAACCGAACCCCTTACTCCTCGGACTCAGTCCGGCACAACCAACCAGTTCACAATAAATATGAGTTAGTATAGAAATACATTTAAATCTCAAAAATTTTTTGAAAAAATACTTACAACGCTATAATATAATCTTTGAAGGATCACGAAGGTGCTAGAAGTGGTGGCACAATAATGTAAGAGTGCAAAATGGACAAGGGTCGTGGGTCTCAAAAACCCAACTTTTGAACGGGGACAAACGAAGACTTGGGATTACTAGGGAAGGACTTAGAGGTATTGGTGGGGCTAGTAGTGGTGGTCGTTGGCCGTGGGTGGCAGCTGGAGTCCACAAAGCTCAAATCGAAAATGGAGATGGAGGAGCTTCACCGGTGGCGGATCGGGGCTAAGGATGGGTGGGTTAGATAGCTGGGAGGCCGCCGATGTTGTGGTGAAAATATGGTGGCCAACGGTGGCGCGACGACAGCGCTAGAGCAATAAGGGTGCTGTGGCTTGGAGTTGCGCGTGGGGATGACGGCGGTGAGGGAGGAGCTAAAAATAGAGTGGGGGTGGTCAACTGCCGGAAGGGAAGAGAATGGGAGGGGTGGTGTCGGTAACGGGCGGGAAAGAAATGAGGTCCCGTCCTCACAACTTGGATCACAAAATTGATCAAATGAAAAGAATTTCAAAACATTAAGTTGAATAAAATAATTAAAACGCAGTAATTAGCTAAAATAAAATAATAATAAAAATCCAACAACACAATAATTTTAAAGCCTACAAATGACTAATTTAAATTAAAGAGCAATTTAAATGCAAAACAATAATTAATATTAAGAAAGCATATCAAAATAATTTTCACAAATTAAAAATCATAAAAATAAACCAACGAGAGATCCGATAAATTTAAAATAAGAGAACCAATATTTAAATTAATTAAAATACCCATTCAATTAAAATACACTAAAATACGGGGTGTCACATGCGATGGTTTTGGCTCGTGGTAAGATAATAGACATGTGCATTTGACATCCAGATCTAGTGAAATATTTACCTAATACATGCGGCTTACACACTCTAAGAAAGTAAAATATTTACCTAATCCATCGCTCTTTCCTAAAGGCGTTTATTTTTTGCTATTTGATTTCTCTTGCTGTGGGCCTAATAGTACTTGTGTGTACACTGGGAAGAACATGAAAAATATATAGTTTGAAGTAAGATTTGAGTAGGTATAGGAGAGAATTCTAAGATGTCATGTTTTAATTCCCAACTTATGTAATAGCACTGTATATTCAATTATTGAACTATTAATTGTAAGTAGTTCTTGGGAGTTCATTGAAGTTGGCACTAAATATATATATATATATATATAAAATTATTCAACTATTTACGAAATCAACTAATTTATTGCTTAATTTCTTAACATCTCAATAGCACTTTCCTGATATTTACAATTATGATTTGTGTAAGTGCCGCATATTTTTTTAGTTTATTTTTTAAAAATTAGCATAAAAAAATAATTTAATACTTCTATCGTTCATATAGTGGTTGGCAACTCATGATCTTTACTAATGCTCTCTCTATGTATTGTGTGATTCATAAAAAACTGGGTCTAAGCAAAGCTAAACATACGAGATCAAAATGGTATAAAAGAGTAAATACTTCACGTACCCATGTTCTGATCATAGACTTTTGGTTGGCTCAGTCAATCAATTCCCGGTCAACTAATTTGATGGGGATGTGAGCAAGCTTGCGCCGCCATTCTTTTCCTTTTCTTCTTTCCCACCACCTTCTCTTCGTTAATAAAGGACAATTTTTGATCTCTAGAACAGAAAGGGAAGTGAGGTGTTGAAGCTCCTCTTCTAACATGCGGTACTCCAGATTTGGACAGTTCCAGATAGACAAAATTTTAAGTGAGGAGAGGCATTGAAGCACCTCTTCTGGCATGCTCTCTAGCTTTGGACAGTAGTCGATTGACAAACGTTTTAGAGAGGTGATGTTCTCAAATCCATTCTTGTTGAACAATGTCAAATTTGGGAATTCAGAAATTTTAAGAGTCGTCAAATTTGTGGGAAGCCATCCGATCTCTGGAAAAGACACCACATCTAATTTCGATCCGCCTATAATTTCCAAATCTGTAAGAGAGGCAAGATTTTGCAAACTCCACCCCATCTGACTATCAACGAGTTTCTCACAATACCTAATATAAAGTTCATTCAGACTGGAAGGCAAGCCCCCTTCTGGAAACGTCTCAATATTTGTACACTCTCGTATAGAAAATTCAGTAAGAGATGGAAGGAGCATGTGCATCTTGTCAGGTAGCGATCTCAAGCTCTCACAATTACTGATCCGTAAGCTCCCAAGGTTGGTGGTGTGCAATCCTCCTCTCGGAAATGACACAAAATTAGGACACTCTTCGATAATTAGAGACGACAAGGCCACTAAATCATGTTGATGTACTTGTTCTGCAACTGTAAGATATTCTAGATTCCCACAAATTCCGATTTTCAGATCCTTAACATTTGGGAATAAATCCATTGGAAAGGACCGGGGAGAATCACAACTGATCAAGTTCAACACATCAAGGCATGAATAGTCCAAGTTTTTTGGGAGCCCCAACTTCTTGCAATAGTTTATTTCAAGAGTTTTTAATGTAGATGGTAGACCACCTACTGGAAGAGACATATGTGAGAAAAAGTCACCCATATCCACTGCATCAAATCCTCCAATTACGACCTTCTTTGTAACATGAATTGGCAGTTCCCTTAATATATCCTCCCCACAATTTGTTAGCTTCAATTGACATATAGCCGAAGTCCTTGGGAGTGAAGCCAGCATATTGGGACAATCTATAATCTCAAGGAAACCCAAAGAATGAAGGTGAATGGGCAAATCTCCCGTTAGCTTTGAGCATCCCCAAATAGAAAGCTTCTCGAGACGATGGAAAGCTCCTATATTTTCAGCACCAAAGGAAATCCATTTCTCCCAATTCAACATCTGCCCAAATCTCAAAACTTTTAATGCCCCAAACGGCTTAATAGAAGAAGAACCAGTACTTCCGTAAAACTCTTCACCCACTGCTACAATTCCATCAAAACCAACAATAGAGAGGTTTTGTAAAGAGGGTAGGTGCCCAAGTGCTGGTAAGCTGAAACAATATTTACAGTTTTCCTAATGAATAGACGTTACATAAGGGAAGGAATGATCCCCTACCCAATTTGGAAAACTTCCACCCATGTAGTCATTTATAGTGAGACTTTTCAGGTTTCTATGTGGTTGCAGACCGTTGAGTACATCTCTTTGACTTTCTGAAATCTCAATAGTTGAACCTTTTTTCCAGTTTAATGCCAACTCTTTAAGATCCATTTTATTCCTCAAGCATGCACCTTCTGCATCTTTGAAAGATTCGACATTTTCAAGATACAAGATAGAAAATGCTCCTCGAAGATTTTCAAGCTCTCCCAATTCTCTAATGCTACATCCAGTGCGTTTGCTAACGACAAACTTGGTTAATGTCTGGAGAAATTTTAGTTTGCCCATATGTATCGGCATCTCGATTATGAAGCGAGTTCCAGTCAAATCAAGATGGCGTAAATTAACTAGTTTTTGCATGTCTCTTGGCAATGTTTCAAGATCTCGACAATCATATAACTTCAATGTTTGCAAATTGTACAACTTACATAAAGAATCAGGCAACCTTCTAATTGTCGTATGAGAAATGTCCAAATAACATAACTGTGTAATTTTTCCAATTGAATCCAGCAACTCGCACATCTCCCAGTAATTAGATAGGGAGAGCACCCGCAAACAACTTAACATTGGCAATAAATCACGCAACAATTTTTAGTTGCGTAGTAACAAGCTCTTGACGATTCTAATGCCAAAAATGTACGCAATTGCGTAGCTTCTTGAAGACCCTCGAACTTCTTAAAGTTCTCATAAGAAACTTTAGCACACGACACATGACGAGTCTTGTTAATATTTAGCTGAGAACGGCTATCAACCTCCAACCTAAATGTAAATTCACCAGACACAAATTTTGCCAAGTCGTTGATGAGATCATGCATCACAAAGCATAGTTCATCTTCACTCGACTTCTGAAATAATGATCTTGATACAAGAGTGACAAAGTAATCATTACCAACTTCTTCCATTGTTTTGTTTTCAATTTCGTGGAGAAGACCTTCTGCCATCCATAATAAAACTAATTCATCTTTCTTGAAGGGATGGTCTTTTGGAAATATCGAACAGTAAGCAAAACACAGTTTTATATATGAGGGAAGGTGTTTATAGCTTAATCTTAGAGCAGGAAGAATTTCATTTGACAAACTCCAAATCTCACTATTCAAAACCTTATCCCAGTCACTAACATCAACTTTGGATCGCAGTAGGGCCCCAATTGTTTTTATTGCTAAAGGTAGCCCTTTACATTTTTTAACAATTTGTCGACCTAACTCTTCAAACTTTGAATGCATATAGGAGTTAGCATCATGCAGAAATGCATGTCTCGCAAATAGTTTCCAACAATCCTCGTCTTGTAACTCCTTTAGATGATGGATTTCAAAAGCACGCATGGCTGATGCAACTTCAACATCGCGCGTTGTTATGATGATCCTACTTCCTTGTGCCCCAGATTTAAAGGAGTTACTTAATATCTCACATTCAGTGTAACTCCTATTCCAAACATCATCCAAGATCAATAGGAATTTCTTTCCCATCAATTTCTCCTTTAGTTTAAGTTGAAGCTGATTTAGATCTTGAATGTTACATGTCGTCCAAGAAGCCACCACTGATTCCAGAATTGTTTTCGTTAATTTAAACACATCAAATTCCTCTGAAACACAAACCCATGCTACAAGGTCAAAATGCTTTTGGACCTTTTTGTCATTGTATACAAGCTGAGCAAGGGTGGACTTGCCTAGTCCCCCCATGCCGACTATGGCAATCACACCTATCTTATTGTCACTAGCATCATCAGGAAGTAACTTATTAATTATTTCATCCTTATCATCATTTCTACCACAAATATCTGAATCTTCTACCAAAGAAGTAGTGGGCAATCTTTCAGATGATTTCCTTTTGACGGTACTAGCTTGTACTAGACCCATGACATTCTGTTGACTTGCTAGACTTTCTAATCTCCCAAGTACCCCTTTTATCCTTTCTTCTATCTTCTTAAAAGAAAGAGATGTTTGGATGGAGTTTCGTACCTTACTTGCAATATTGGTTCCAAATTCCGTATCCAATTTGGATTTTAAGGCTTTAGTTGCAATTTTATCCAAGACATCCTCTGCATCATAGACTGCATCCTTTAGCTCATGAAGCCACATTTTCACACTAAAATTGGTAACTTGTTTGTCCTCGGCATCTTCGAGAACTGCTCCCACAGATAGCAATACATTCTTCAACTTGTACAAGAGTTCATCACTGGGTTTTCGTCCCCGTAAGAACTCAACAAACTCGCGAGATGCCATCCTATCAAATAATACTTGAAGGAAGGCAGAGAGAAGTGTTCCTCCCACTAATTCGGCCATGTTTTGTTCTTTGAAAGGGGAAAAAGCAAAAGAAAGCTGGAAGGTGAGATTGCAAAGAGCAGATAGTAAAATGTGGTTGCACGCAATATTCGGCAATGAGTACTATATGTGGAGGAAACTGCCTACTGCATTGTTCCAACGCCACCAGGTCAAGTCAATGACCCCAGTTATTTAAGAGCCATTACTGGACCCTCATCTCTGCACAAAGTAAGGGCTAATTTGGTCCATGTACGTCATATCTCATTATCAATGAAAAAAAATTGGGATAAAATTGTGAAATAATTGTCATTATATCATTGTCCAGCTGGAAAATAATTTTTTGGCTTTTTTTCAAAACTTGAGCCATTGGATTAGTCATCTCATTTTCTAAAATTATAAAATAATACTATTTTTTTAATCTACTTCGTAATGCAATATTTATTTTTTAAATACATTTATTTTTTATTTTCATAATTTCCAACCATCTGTATATTAAAATACATAAAATCCATCTATCAACCTAAATTAAATTCATTTTGAAATACAAAATATTAAAATATACATATAATATATTCACAAAGGAATGAGAAATAATATAAAATTCCTTTAACTTATTGTAACTTAACAAATTTATATACCGATGCTTAATCTAACGTAGAAGTTTTAATGGACATATAATCTAAATTTTAATTAGCAAAAATTACGTCACAATCCTTAGCTACAAATTCTGTGTTTGGTTTCTAAACTCAATTGAGTTCAGTCTAATTTTAAGCTGATCAATCTAATATCTAAAAATTTAACTCTCAAATTATTAAACTAATCCCAATTCAAAACCTTCTTATACGTGGGATCTACAACCTTTTTCAACTTAAAATATCTTTATACGTGAGATCCATAATCTTTTTCAATTTCTTATAAAAAGTATTAAACTCATTTTAATATTCAGACATATTTTAAACTCAATTTAGATGGACCTCACACAATTCTCTTCACTACTCAACTTCATTCTATTTATAAAAAATATAATTCAATTGAACTCAATTCAACATTTAAATATAGCTATAGTTTCTGAAGAAAATATCCCAACACTAATATCAAAAATATTTCTCTAATAAAAAAATAGAATTTAAAATGAAAAAAGACTGGAAATTCAAGTTGGGAATGGTCGTCCTTTTCAGTGGGCCAAGCTCGCATGTGGAGCATTAATGCATTGTCGTCCCCTCTCAACCGTTTATTTATTTATTTAGATAATTTAACTATAATCCGGCTTGAGAGCGATAGGCCGACAAATCCTTGTTGAGCATCATCAGCTAGCTAATGCCAATGAGTCAAGGATTCCTTTTGGCAAAATGTATTCAATGTCTCCATGATCTATCAATACTCCAAACTTTTACTTCAATTTCTTATTGCAATTTCGTCTGTCCATTCCTTTATAGCAAAGGAAGCACAGAGCCACTTGGTACAAGGAGTTGTGCTTCCAAAATTGTCATTTGAGAGATGATATTTGAAGTATTAAAATGTGTATTTTAAAAAAAAATATTAGGTAAATTTAAAATAAAAATTTTTTTGTGTGTGTTAAGATGTGCCACGCGGCATTGTATTGGTGCATGGGGCTTATGTGTCGATAGTGGAGGGTCGATGAAGGTTGTATCTAGCAGATCTGAGGCACTAGAGTCCATTTTATAGCGTGTATACTCTTTGCACGTGCCGGTGTTAGGCTTGAAGGTGTATATTGGCGGCCTTTGAATTTGCTACAAGGGGGCGTGCATCACGTTGGTAGCCAGAAAGAGTAATATTGCTAGATATAGACATGGATTATATAAGTGCCGCACACTCATTTGAAAAAATAATGAGGTTTATTATTAAAAAATTAATTTTTTTATGTGGGTCTCTCATGTTTACTCCACTTTTTTAAAAGGAGTGTGCGACGATTATGCACTGTATAACTGCAAATATAATTTCTCAACCGTTAAACGGTATAGTTGATATTTTCAATCTAAAAGGAAATTTTGGAAAGAGAATAGAGATACAAATAAACCAAATATATACTATAGGAGTAGTAGAGGAGCATGAGTTGATGATAATTTTTCTTTTCCTTTTTTTGATTTCTCATGAATAATTCTTGTTAAAAAAACACTAATCACGATAATACATGCAGTGAATTTTCAACTGGTTTGAAAATAACTGACATTCTAAACTTTCATCGCACTATGTTTAAGGAAAAAAAAAATATTCATCATCTTCACATAATTACATCTATAATTTTTTAATTTTTAATTTTTTTCGTTTATCAAATGTGATATGTCAATATAAAAGATTGAAACATCCTTCCTACAGTAACGGTCCAACACCACCCAATTACACCCGGTCACGTCAATGACCAGTAATATAATTTTATGAGTAGAAAAATTCTTTTCATTAGTCACTATTCACTTCTACACCCCATATCCTATGAAAAAACCCTCACACCCTATGAAAAACATACGATAGATATAAAGTGTGAGAGTGAATAATGACTGATATGTAGTTTCTTTCTTTAAAAGCCATTGGACCGACCTTGTCAACTAAGCACAAATCAGTGATATGTTATTTAATAAAACTTAAAATAATTAATAAGTTTAGTTCCATTAAACATTAACTACAAAATATCTTATGGCATCACTAATCAATATAATTAATATTTTATACAAAAAGAATTATATTCATGATCATCTATATTCTTATCATTCACTCATTATCCCATGATATGGTATTAGATGATAGGTTTACAAATGAAATATATTAAATAATATCTAATCATATAATACCACATCAAAGAATGATGAGAATTAAGATGATGAGTAACATTTTTCATAATTCAATTTAATTGAGTGCATGCTTGCATCGCATTATTATTTAAAATACTCAAAATAATTTATTTTATTTAATTAATAAGTAGTGGATTGGAACAAAAAACTTTCCTTATACGAAAACGCTCTACTAGGGTTTAGAAATTTTTTCTGCGCCCTAGGTTTTATGTTGCCTGCATGGCGGTCGCTGTTACTCTGCTGCCTCCGGCTGGCTAGCCTCGTTCGTTTGTTGATGTGATCTCTACGGTGCCTCAGCCGTTGCCTGAGGTAGCAGTTCCATTCCGTCAACCGAAAGTTATCAATGGTGAAGTATGTTTATGTTTTCAGTAGAGGAGGTTGAGATGACGACTGAACCCTTTCGCTTTTCCATGGTTTTAAAGTTCTTGAGGCAAAGACCTTCTCTTGATGCAGTGAGGGCATTCATCCCTAGCAGGTGGGGTCTCTCATCCATGCCAGCGGTTTCTGCAATGCAACATCCTAGGCATGTTTTCGTTCGCATGTCATCCGAAGGAGATTTTAACAAAGCCCTTTCCCGAGAATCTTGTGATGTGATTGGGATTCCATATAGGCCATATAGGCCGTTTGCTTGGGCTCCGGAGTTTGATGAAGCATTTGAGCTATCATGTGTCCCGGTTTGGATTTTTCTCCTTGGGCTTCCACCAAACTTTTTTCACGCATCTATGTTGAAGCTATTGACAGCTCCCATAGGCAAATTCATTCAGAGGGATAATGCTACTGCTTGCGCAACACGGATAGATGGTGCTAGGGTTTGCCTTGAAATTGATTCTTCAAAAGATCCCCTTTCATGCTTTTGGATTGGAAAACCTAGGTTACAGGGGAGTAGGAGGCAGGAAATTATCTATGAGACGTTGCCCACATATTGTGTTTTTTGTAAGTGCCAGGGGCACAATGGAAAAACCTGCCAAAATGGAAATGATCAAGCTAAGAAGGTGCAGTGGGGAAAAATCTGGGTTAAAAAGGGTGAGATAAAAGAGGTAGAAGGGCCTGTTAATGAAACTGAAGTGCTAGAAGAGAATTTGCCAAAGTTCATGGAAAAAGACACTAAAAATAAAGAGAATGATTTGCAAGGGGATGCTGAGATTTTACATGTGGAGTCTGCTGTTAATGTAGTCATGGTTGAGCATAAAAGTACTCATGAAGTTTCGGATATGGAGGGTATACAGAATACTGGGCGACGTGAAGGAGAAGACCCAGTGGTTCCTACGGCTGCAAGCCATGGGCCTATCATAACTCAAAGCCCAATGCAAGGGTTTTTGCAAGGCGTCCATTTTGTGGGTTACGAGAAGCAGTTAGTGGGTCAAAGTGTGGGCCATGTTGTGGGCCAAGGTGATGATCAAATGGTTTTGCATTACGGGGCCAAGACGGGAGCTCGTCTGTTGTGCAGCCAGTGGACTTAGACTCATTTCAATTAGTGGAACAGAGGGCCCCACAAGTTGAGGCGAATGTGGATCAATGGGAGAACCTGTGTGGGTATGAGGTCCAAGGTGAGATGTCAACAGTGGCAGTGCAAATGATGGATGTTGAGATGGATAATGCTATGGCTTTAGTTGTTAATGCCCAATCGGATTCAGGAGTCGAGTGAGATAACCTCAAGGAAGACTTGAATAAGGATTATTGTAGTGATTCGAAGGGTCCAAGTAAGTTTCAAAAAAGGCACTCTACTAGGGTGGTTATTTGCCCATCTAAATTTAACCAACGATTAGTCCCATTATTTTTTGGAATATTAGGGGAGTTGGCTCTTCTCAACAGCGGTTGAAAAATCTTATTAAAAAATATAGGCCAAATATTATAGCCTTAGCTGAGCCTTTCTTGTTGAAGGATAAAATTCCAAATTTGTTGGGCCTGTTAAATTGTGAGTCTGTTATCACTAATGAAGAACAATGTGGGATAATCTGGTTGTTGTGGAATTCGACTGTGTCCGTTCATTGGTTGGCTAGCTCAAATCAACTTTTGTCTATGAGAGTTAAAGAGAATGGGAATATTTTCCTTCTATCTATTGTTTATGCTAAGTGCAATCAATTTGAGAGGCGAGCTCTTTGGGCGGATCTAGAGGCTTTTGGTAGTGGTAATCTCCCATGGGTGACTTGTGGTGATTTCAATATTATTAAAGATGACTCGGAACGAAGATGTGGTCTCCCTCGATCGTTTGTGGCCATGGAAGAATTCAACCAGTGTATTCAGAATTGTGGCTGGATGGACATGTGTTTCAAAGGGCAGAAGATTACTTGGTACAATGGTCAAAGCGGTTTGGCTAAGGTTAGACAGATGCTTTATTGATTATAACTTTCTCAATTGTTTTCCGAATGTTTTTTTCCAGGTGTTGGCTCGAACCACCTCTGATCATTCTCCTTTGGTAATCCAAATGGGTGAGGATCCTTTTAGGTATGGTCCTATCCCTTTCAGTTTCCAATTTATGTGGACTGATCACTCTGATTTTCTTAGTCTTGTGGAGGGGGTTTGGAGGCAAGAGAGGTTTGGCATTGGTCTTAATAATTTAGCATCTAAACTTAAAAGGGTTAGGGTGGCTTTGAAAGAGTGGAATCATAGTGTTTTTGGTAGGACTATGGTTATTATTAAAGAGTTAGAGAATCGTATTGACTCTTTGGAAAATCGTCTTCAAATTTGTTTTAATGAAGAGGATGAGAATGATCTCTTAGCTTCTAAGTTGGAGTTATTCACCTCGATGGATAGAAAGGACACTCGGCTGTCTCATATGGCCGAGAAAAGTTGGATGAAAGAAGGGGACCAAAATTCTAAGTTCTTTCATGCTTTTTTGAATGCCAAGCACCATAAACGGGTCAATGATATGTGTTTGGTTGATGGTACTTTTTTGCATACTCCTCTTGATATTCATAAGGCTACTGTTGATTATTTTCAAAAATTTTTGGGCCATAGTAGTAGTCGTGATATGCCTTGTTTGAGTGATTTGATTCATCCGGTTATTTCTAATGTGGAGAATGGGGTCATTTGTAACACTTTTTCTATGGGGGAAGTTAAAGAGGCTCCTTTCAGCATTCCTATTGATAGTAGCCCTGGTCCTGATGGTTTTGGATCGGGCTTCTTTCGAGCTTGTTGGGATATTGTTAAAGAGGATACTTGGAAGCCATAGCTGATTTTTTTTCATAATCTTTCGCTTCCGTGATTTTACACTTCTTCTTCTTCTATTGTTTTAATTCCTAAAGTGGACCAACCTTCTGGTTTTGACAAATTTATGCCTATAAGCCTTTGCTCAGTGATTTATAAAATTTGTGCTAAGATTATTGTGAGCCATTTGACGAAGATGATTTCTCAAGAACAAGGGGCTTTTATCCTGAGTCATAGTATTTTTGAGAATATTAGCCTTACCCAGGAGATGGTTCATTCTATTAATAAAAGAACTAATGGGGTAATGTTTTGGTTAAACTTGATATGTCTAAAACTTATAATAGAGTTGATTGGAATTTTTTGTTACATGTCTTGTCTAATTTTGGGTATTCTAATCATGTTTGTGCTCTTATTAAACTGTGTATTTCCTCTCCCTAGTATTCTGTCTTGATGAATGACACTTCTTTGGGGTTCTTTAAGGGTGAGCGTGGTTTGAGAGAAGGAGACCCTCTTTCTCCTTACTTGTTCATCATTATGCAAGAAGTGCTCTCTCGGCTTCTCAAGAAAAATTTTGTGAATGGTAAAATTGGTCAGTTCACTCAATCTAGAGGTACTCCTCTCGTTTCTCATCTTATGTATGCCAACGATATTGTTATTTTTGTAAATGGTGGTCAACGATCCCTGAGGCATTTGATGAAAGTTTTAAAGTTTTATGAAGATTGGTCTGGTCAATCTCTCAATAAGGATAAATGTGCTATTTATTTCTCAAATAAAATTTCAGTATCCAGGAAACATTCTATTCTTCGCTTAATTGGGTTTTCTGAAGGATCTTTTCCTTTTAAATATCTGGGTGTGCCTATAGTGGTGGGTAAACTTAAGGCTATTCATTTTGTTGATTTGCTTGAGAAAGTTAATAAAAAAATTGCAGGTTGGAAGATGAAAATGCTCTCGGCAGGTGGGCGTATTATTCTTTTACGTCATGTCTTATCTAGTATGGCTATTCATCTTCTTGCTGTGTTACATGTTCCTAATGCTGTGCTTATGGTATTGAATAAGATTCTTAGTTTTTTCTTTTGGGGTGATACTGACGGTAAAGGTAAGTAGAAGTGGGTTTCCTGGAAGCATATTTGCAGACCGACTGATGAAGGGGGTTTGGGTTTTTGGGATTTTGGGGATATTCAACGTGCCCTTCATATGAAATTTGCTTGGAGGCTTATGCAGGGTAAGTCGTTATGGGCTGATTTCTTTAGAGGCAAATATGTTAAAGATAATCATATATCCCTCTTGGTGCATAATAAGGGTATTTGGATTTGAAAATCTATTGCACGTAGTATTCCGGATGTTATAAATGGCTCTCAATGGATTGTAAAAGATGGTAATATTTCTTTCTAGTATGATAAATGGGAGGAAGGAGGCCCCCTTAGAGCACCCCCAATGGGTTTTGTAAAATCCATTTTTATGTAAAATTTGAAGAAAAGTAGCTCAAAAGTGCCTCCAATGGATCATTTATTTTCAAATCTATTTTACATTTTGCTACAGTGTTTAGTTACATTTAGCATGAACTATTCACAAATGTAAAAATATTTTATTTATTAATTCTCTTTTCATGTACTTTATCTCCCACAATAATTTCTCTCTCCTTGTACTTTTTTTCCAAGAAACTATTAAATAATGTAATATAAAGAAAAAATAAATAAATTGTTGTATGGTATATTGTAAAAGTCAATATATAAAATAGAAAAAGTAGATTTTAGTAATGTATTTTAAAGGATAAGATACATTAACCATTGAGAGTGCTCTAAGTGGCCTTTTTCCTGTGACTGGAAATCCTATGCTGAAAATCAAAGATTGTCATATTGAAAATGGGTGGGATACGTTGTTATTGGAAAATCTTGTGGGTCATCAAAAAGCTTCTAAGCTGTATCAGTTTCTGGCTAGGAGAAAAGAGGGTCAAGATGTTTTACTCTGGGTGAATAACAACAATGGGATTTTTACTACTAAAAGCGCTTGGGATGTTATTAGGATTAGAGCCCCTCCTTTACATTGGGCTCAGTGGATTTGGCACACTAATCTTCCTAAGAAAATTTCCATTATGATGTGGAAGGCTGTTAATAACTGCTTGAGTGTCGACGAGAGGGTCAGAAGAGTTGGTATCCCTATGGTCTCTAAGTGTAACTACTGTTCCAAGGGTAAGATGGAGGACTTGAATCACATACTTTGTATAGGGGAATTTGCTAGACGGATTTGGAGGTTGGCTGCGATCCAGCTTGGTGTGCATATGGGTGTTTTGAATACATGGCAAGAACAAATTAATTTTTGGTTCCATAGGGCGGGAAATTCTACCCAGGTTCGGATTATTTTTGGTGTTCTCCTGTCTATTGTTTCTTGGAAGCTTTGGAGCAGGCGTTGTAAGACCGGGTATGAAGATAAGGGGGAAAGAGTGAAGTCGGTTTGGCATGTTATTAAACTATGGCTTCGCTGTGTTATGGATTTGATCATAAAAATTTCTACCATTTCTTCTAAGGACGTTGCTATTCTAAGAAGATTGGACATTCCTTTTCTAGAACCTAGACCTAAGAAGGTTCGTGTAGTCAGGTGGATTCGACACCCCTCATAATTGGATTAAGTTGAATACGGATGGAATTAGTTTTGGTAATCCGGGTCCAGCAGAAGCAGGGGGTGTCATTTGTGATGGTGGTGGTCGGCTTCTTGTGGCTTATTTTGTGGCTTTGGGTTTGGGTTCTAACAATTTTGCTGAATTGAGAAGTTTGTTGGAAGGTGTCTGTTGTTACTATCATTTGGGCTTTACTCGGGTTGAGATTGAGTCTGATTCTCAAATTATCGTCAATTGGATCATTAAGGGTGAATGTAATATTTGGTACTTAGGGGATTTTTGGGATGAGTTACAAGTGTATTTGAATTGCTTGGATTATAGAATAAAACATGTTTTTCGGGAATGTAATGATGTGGCTAACGCCTAGCCAAGTGGGGCGCTAGTGGCTCTAATATGGACTGGTCTGGCGATCAATTGCTGCCTATTACTCTCAGAGGTCTTCTTCGTCTGGACATAATTGGTCTTCCTAATTTGAGGATCTCCTAGGGTTCTTCTTGGTATGTTTTTCTTTTTCTGTTTCACTTGTCCCATTCTATTATATGCAAGTGTTTGTTTTTGCAGGTATTATTGTTTGTCTTGGATTGAAGATTTTTACTATCGTTGTGGCCTCTTGTATCTTTTTTATGTGGACTTTGTTGTGTTTTTTCTTTTTAGGATGTTTTAGTCATTTTGATATCTGGGTTTGGCTTTTTTATTATTGTAGTCTCAGGTGTCTTGATGTAATCACAGTTTTTCTCCGCTATAAGTGAGGGCTTATCAATAAAATTAGAATACTGTACTCTTCTTAAAAAAAAAAATGTAGTGGATTTGGTTGGAAAAGTAGTGCCGAGGAAAAGGCAGTGGTACGAATCTCAAGTTCACATAAAGAAAATGACAAGGAATTAAAGCTACCAGTACTGCTAATTTCATGACGTTGCCTTTGGAAAAGATCAGAGATGAGAAAATCAGGTTCACACGGTATAATAGGGCCTACCAAAAAAGAAAATGCCAAGGAATTAAAGCTTGCTAATTTGGACGAATATAGCCGAATGAATACATATGCATGATTTATGTGTCCATTCCTTTAAAATTAGCTTTATACATTGCGAAGGAAGTATCAAGTAGCCGGCCACTTGGCCTACCGCCAACAAAATAATTAATGCTAAGGGATGCAGTACTAGTTTTCCAAATCGCCTTTGGAAAAGAGAGCATGAGAATCAAGTTCACATGGTATAATAGCGCCTACCAGAAAAGAAAATGCCAAGGAATTAAAGCTCTCTAATTAATTTCAACGATGTTGCCTTTGGTTTAACTCAAACCACCTTACTATTATTTATAAATTATCTTATTATTATTTATAGGTTTATCATTTATCTGTGTAACCAAACGAGTTCTTAAAATTAGCTTTACAGGGAAAGAAGCGCATAGCCACATATATGGTATGGTACTAAATGAAATGCCCAAGGAAGGCAGTGGTTCTAATTTCATGGACGATGCCTTTGGAAAAGAGATATGAGAATCAAGTTCCTAAATTGTGCAAGGCAACTTACTTTATTAACTCAACCATCCTTTTTACACCCAAATTGAGTGGACTGCACAAAAAATACCGGCTACGTTTGGATGTTCAGAAGAGTTTAATTGAGTTGTGAATAAGATGTGTTAACTTTTTTAAGTTGAAATGAATTTAACTTCTTAGTAAAATGTATGAATTAGTAGATTCATATGATTTTTTTTTGGAAAGTTAAAAAAGTAGTGATCCAATTAATATCTATGTTCGAACATACTTCACGGTCAAACTTAATGATTTTACTGTTCGACCGAAAATACAGGACGAAATTTAATTGTCCTAAAAAAACTTTTGTTCGAACGCTATCGAATGGTTTTGCTCAATTTTGTCTCAAAAAATATTTTTGGAACTAAATTTAAATTTTCTTCTTATAAAACCTCTTGAGACACTAATATTGAGATGAACTTAGGATGATTTTCTTTTCATCCTAAAATATGTTTTGGGAAGAAGTCACAGTTTTCCATCCTTGAAACCTCTTTTGTTGTAGTGTATAAGTAAGAGAAAAGAAAAAATAAGGCCAAACAGAGTGGGGCCGTGGGGGTTGTAAATGAAATTCATACTTGTATAAAAATATTAGCTCTTCTACTGCGAGGCGAATTTGATATCCAAATTATGTCTTTAATTATATATATGCTTAGAGGTTTGCACTACACGATGGAAGAGAACGATGAACAGATAGTAATTAACGATAACCACCGGTCAATTGAAGCAAGATTTACTCGTGTGGTTACATAAATGAGATGAGATGAAATAAGATGAAAGTTGAATAAAATATTATTAATAATGATATATACAGTCGTGAAGTGTGTAAATGTCGTGTAGTCGCTTTGAAAAAGAATATAATTTATTATTAAAAAATTAATTTTATTTTTATGTAGATCCCGTATTTATTCACTTTTTTCAAAGTGATTATGCGACGTTTGCACACTCATAACTGCAACTATCATTTCTCAAATATTATTAGAATATAATTTTTTAATATTATTTAAATATTTCAATATTGTTAGATGAAATGAGAAGAAATGTGTTGAGACAGAAAGAGGGCATTAAGAGTTTCAACTAGCATGTGATCTTGAATATGGAAATTTAGAGATCTACTTAATTCTAATATTTCCCCACACACGCACAAACGCACTAAGCCCTAAGGTACATGCATTTATGTTAAGTCAACACATGAGATCCTTCGTATGTTTTTTCTTTGTTTTAATCCTATTGCCAATTTACTTGTTAATATTCCGCTTCCTCAAATATATAAAAAGACTACAAAAAATCTGGGATGATTGTCATATTGAGCTTCCTCAAATATACAAAAAGATTTAAAAAGATTGTGCTTCTTTTGTTTTTTTTGTCGGTTTCAATATTATTAGATCAAATGAGATGAGAAGAGATGAGTTGAGATGGCTTAAAGCCTTAAAAATTCGATGGAAACAGAGCATTAAGGGTTTCATATTGAGCTGGTTAGATTGTGCTTCTTTCGTCTGTACATATAAAAAAATTTATAGTTTGCTCAATGTTGTTCTGAATGGATTGATGTTATTCATTTCCGCGATTGCTGATGTTTTGAACCTTATGGTAATTACATGGCTGGGCATTCTTGCACTTACTTGTCTGTAGCGTGCAGCCTAGTGTTCAAAGGCAAGGTTGGGATGAGTTGTGGACTCAAAGATCCTGTGTTTGATTCCTCACTAGGAGTTTCCTTGGATTTCTTTGTACATCATTCTTGCAGGTTTACTCCTTAGGGGTAAGCTCAAAGTGCCCTTCTTTGGTGAAGTTCCACATGGTAAAAAGAAACTTGTCTGGGCTTTGTCGACTCAAGTCATCTGTTGAAGAAGGAAATCATTGATTTGATAGAGATGCCTAGATATTGAAAATACTTTTTATTGTGGTCTTGTATGTGTTCGCACCTCCCCCCTTTTGAAAGCCTTCAATAAATAAAAAAGTAAAAAAGAAAAAAAAAAGAAAAAAAAAGAACCTAGCCAAGGGTGATGATAGCTAGAAAAAAGAAGGAAAAATGCAAAGCCATGGGTGATGATATGATCCCTTTCCATTCCAGAATATCAATCATCCTTTCATCACTTGCATTTCGTAGTAGTTGTCAGTAGTTTTAGATCGTAATGATAATTTTCTGTAGTTATCATTTGATTTTCTCTGAGACTAGTTCTTAGAATGTGAGATATTTATTTAAGGTGGGGAGTGCAGCATGAGCATTAGATATTTGAGGTGGTGAATGGAACTGCAATTACAGTTTTTTGTTCTGTTTTTCCGATCCCCTTTCTAAATATCTCATCACACTCTTTTGAATTAGGTGAAAGAGTTGGAAGTAGCACTATTTATCCTGGCCGGGTTTCTTCCCGACCCGACCCGGAACCCGAAAAATCGGATTTCAGTTCTGGTTCCGGCCTGGATAAAAACGGATCCAAAACCCGCTTTATAAAACCCAGACCAACACGGTCCGGGTACGGGTTCGGTACCCGGGTACCGAGTTTAAACCCGGTACCCAGGTCTTTTAAAAGAAAAATATCGTATGGATAAGCCCCCCCCCCCGAGTCTACTTCGAGTCTCCGACCCACTTCTCTCTCTCTCTCTCTCTCTCTAGTCTCTCGCTCTCTCTCGGTAGATGCAGAAACCCTAGCTGCCGCCATCGCGTCGCTGCATCTCCTTTGCCGTCACCGTCGACCTTTGCTCTAGGTCGTTATTTTGGTACACCCCCCTACGACTACTTCGACTCACTTCTCTCTCTCTCTCTCTCTCTCTCTCTCTCCTCAGTCTCTAGTCTCTCGCCGCATCTATTTGCCATTGAGATGGGTCATGCAGTGGTGGATGGATGCTTTGACCATCTGTTTGCTAGTGGCCGTGTGGTTTTTGGAATGTTTGGAAATTTGTTTTTTTTTTTTCTAAATCTGTATTGGGTATCAACTGTTTATGGATTCATTGATTCTTTATTTTAATGAGTCTGTTTGGTTGTTGGGAAAGTTGAAGGAAAAATGCCCAAATTTGTTGGGAAAGTTGAAGGAAAAATGCCCAAATAACTAGGGAATGAAAAAAAAAAAAAATCTGGGGTACAACCTGGAACCCGGATTTTCGGGTTTTAAAAATCCGGGTCTATCCAAGTTTCGGCCAAGATCTAATCCGGAATAACCCGGTCCGGGTTTCGGCCCGGATTTGAAATCCGGGTTCCGGTTCGGGTATACCTAGATTCCCGGTTCGGAACCCGGATGAACACCCCTAGTTGGAAGGAGATGTCTTCTGACCAAACTAATGCCAAACTGTTAAGATTGAATTAGGTGATAGAGCATGTGGCCAATATTTGGAGATTGTTCAAATATTGTTAAAATATGATTTTTTAACATATTTTTTGTTTTAAAATTTGATTAAGTTGAATTATTTTTTGTATTTTGTTTGGAAGTTTGAAAAAGTTGTAATAATTAGATAAAAAAGTTAAAGATTTGAAATTGAAAAGTATTTATGTTTGAGTAGGAAAGTATGGGAAATTTTAAAATGGGATGAGATGAAATTTATTCCCAAATCAATCCCAAGTGTAAGCTCAAATAACTTACTCACAACCAAGTAAAGTTGACGATTTGAGAAATTGATGTCGAATAATTTTAGAGAAATGCTTTAGTTACAAATAGATTAAACAAAAGTGATCCCGCAAATTGAGGTGGCTTCATGCGGTCCGTCAGATTATAAAATTATTTTTATTGTAAAGCAGATCTGATAGATCACATGAAGTCACATCAGTTTGTGAGATTATATTTTTATAATTCTTTTGTGGCTATAGCACTCCGCATAATTTTAACATAACCTAGTCTAGTACTCATTGGCCATATATGTTGGATGAGATACTACATTTGGCAGAGAAATGGGACATATCCAGTGTCTGGAAATTTGTCTGGGCATGAAATAACTTTATAGATCAGCCGGCCATTTGATGATCTGAAGTGGCAATTAAATAGCAACGATGTCATTAAGTGATCTAAATATTATAGACTTGCTAAATATTATAGACACAAAAAACATGTTTCCATTGATTATGATATTGCCTAACTTATGACTCATGAACATACCTACAGATGAAAAGATGAACAGATAGATAGAGGTGCATGCAAACTTCGGCAAAAACAGAGCATTTACGTAAGAAGTTTAGCTCTTACAGAGCATTAATGTAGTCCTAAGACCTGACTAAACTAGTGATAAAATCTGTAAAATAAGACCACCATAGTGCATATGTTTCCTTCCAGATATTAAAAGCATAATTGGGGAAACCAAACAAAGCAGAAAAATATCCCCAAAACGTTACAATCAAGATTATAATGTTTTATTAGAAATCGGAAAAATGTTAAAAGCATTGGAGCTTAAACGAAAAGAAAAATAAAAAATTCCCTAAAAGCCAAACGGAAAGTTCTCTAGCATTCCAAAACAACATGGTCACAGAAAGTTCAAGTTCCACTTAGTAAAACGAGACAACTTCTATTCAACTCCAACTACTTTCACGTTTGGTCGTCTACTGAAACTTGTTATCTGCTAATATCTCAGCTTCCGACATGTTACAATTTGACAAGGCAAAACTGCAGTGCAGATGGATAGTCATTGTTCATGATTTCAATGTCAATTTACTCCTGCCCACATTGACCATATCACGTGTCTGCAAATTAAAGTGAAAAAGAAGTGTCTCATGGAGACCAACCATGAAAAACAAAACAGAGCAAGGTAGTCACAGCAAAATTTTTTTCTATTCAAAATTAAATAACAGATTTGATACTCACTAACATACTTCCGATCAACATAACGGTTTTGTCTCCGATTCTGAAATTACACCAGCTCCACTGACATCCAAAGAGACAAAAGAAGAGTGTCGACTGATCTTTACTAATGCTCTATATGTAGATTCAACAAAAACTGCATCTTAGAAAAGCAAAACGAGATCAAAATGGTATAACATCTATAAAAGAGTAAATACCTAACGTACCCATGTTTTGATTGACTTTTCACTTTTGGTTGGCTCACTTAGTCCATTCTCTGTCAACTATTTTGTAGGGGATGTGAGCAAGCTTGCGCCGCCATTCTTTTCCTCTTCTTCTTTCCCACCACCTTCTCTTCGTTAATAAAGGACATCTACTGATATATAGATGAGAAAGGGAAGTGAGGTGTTGAAGCCCCTCTTCTAACATGCAGTACTCCAGCTTTGGACAATTGATGATTACCAAATCTTCAAGAGAGGTGAGGTGTTGAAGGCTTGAAGCCCCTCTTCTGGCATGCTCTCCAGCTTATCGCAGTCCGAGATAGACAACTTTGTAAGAGAGGTGAGGTTCTCAAATCCATTATTGTCGAACGACGTCAAATTTGGGAATCCAGAAATCATCAGAAAGATCATATTTGTGGGAAGCAACCCCTTCTCCGGAAAAGACACCACATCTAATTTCGATCCACCTTCAATTCTCAATTTTGTAAGAGAGGCAAGATTTTGCAAACTCCACCCCATCCGACTCTCAACGAGTTTCTCACAATACCTAATATAAAGTTCATTCAGACTTGAAGGCAAGCCCCCTTCTGGAAACGTCTCAATATTTGTACACTGTTGTATAGAAAATCGAGTAAGAGATGGAAAGAGCATGTACGTCTTGTCAAGTAGCGAACTCAAACTCTCATAATTATCGATCAGTAAGCTTCCAACGTCATTTGGCCAAAAGGTTGTAGCTTTAAAGACACATAATCTCTCACTTCAAAGGCAACCATCCTTCTACCTTGATCATAGTACTTTTTCATTCTTTGTTGAGCTTTAGCAAGCTCCTTTTTTACCTTCACTAGGATCTCATCCCTAGTGATCAACTCTTTTTCAACTTCATCATTTTTAGCCGTGCCCTTCTCATAACTCACGAATGTTGGTGGTGCTTTCCCATAAACCACTTCAAATGGGTTTCGTTGTATGGAAGCATGGAATGAAGTGTTATACCAATATTCGACCCAAGACAAGTACTCCCCCCACTTCTTTTGTTCTTCATGGCAAAAGGACCTCAAGTATTGCTCAAGTGTTCTATTAACCACTTTCGTTTGCCCATCGGTTTGTGGGTGGTATGATGAACTCGTCTTCAACTTGCTCCCTTGGAGCTCAAACATTTCCTTCCAAAAGGAATTCATAAATACTCTATTCCTATCCGTGACAATGCTCTTAGGAAACCCATGAAACTTCACCGCATGGTCAATAAAAGCTTTGGCCACACTCTTGGCCGTGTATGGATGAGTAAGTGGAATGAAGTGCCCATACTTGCTTAATCTATCAACCACAACAAGGATCACTTCACACCCGCTACTGATTGGAAGCCCTTCAACAAAGTCCATGCTTAAGTCTTCCCAAATCAAGTTAGCAATAGGAAGAGGTTGTAGTAGCCCGGATGGAGGTCTTGTCTCATACTTAGACTTTTGGCACACATCACATTCGGCTACAAGCTTTTTCACAGCCTTCTTTATGCCCTCCCAATAGAAAAAGTGTTTAACCTTAGGTTCTCAACCACCCGGAATTGTCCACCCTCTTTACCATGATGGAAGTGATCAAGAATCTCTCTTCTCAAGTTAGAACATTAGGAACATAAACATACTCCTTATAGTAAATGAGGCCATCTCTCACCTTGAACCTGATGACTCCCTCTTCTTGAGCTTCTAAAAGCTCCACAATCTCTATTGCTCTTGCATCTAGCTTTGTTGCTTCTCTTATCTTATCCAATATCCTCCATTCGGCCCCACTCAAGGCCAACAATCTAGCTTCATCTACATCATGCACTTGCCATAATAATGAACTTCCCTCTCTTCTACTAAGAGCATCCGCAACTTTGTTTTCTTTCCCGCGTTGATACACAATATTATATTCAAAGCCCAAAAGCTTTACAAGAAATTTTTGTTGCTCCGGTGTCACAATCTTTTATTGCAACAAATGTCTCAATGCTTGTTGATCCGTGACAATGGTGAATTTTCTTCCTAATAAATAAGGTCTCCACACCTTCACGGCATGCACAACTGCAAGCATTTCCCCAGCATATGTACTCCACGCCTTTTTCATAGGACCAAGTGCTTTGGAAATAAAGGCTATTGGTCTTTTTTCTTGAACCAAAACAGCCCCTATCCCCTCACCACTAGCAACGGTGTAGACCTCAAAGGGCTCCTCAAAGTTGGCAAAGCCAACACGGGCTTGGTAGTCATTACCCTCTTCAACTCATCAAAGGCTTCTCTAGCCTCTTGCGTCCATTCAAAATTATCTTTTTTTAAAAAAGAAGTGAAAGGTTTAGCAACCAACCCATAATGCTTGACAAATCTTCTATAGTAACCGGTTAAGCCCAAGAATCCCCTCAAGGCCAAAACATCATTGGGCAATGGCCAATCCACCATTGCCTCAATCGTCCTTTGGTCAACCCTTCACTCCTTCTCCCGAAATGAAATGTTCCAAATGCTCAAGCACTTTTTCCATGAAGACACATTTGGATGCCTTAAAGAAAAAATGATGTTATTCAAGAATCTTCATTACAATCTTCAAGTGTAGCTTGTGATCTTCCACGATCTTGGAATACACCAATATGTCATCAAAGAAAACCAACACAAACTTCCTCAACAACAGCTTGAAGATAGTGTTCATGGTGGCTTGGAAAGTTGCTGGAGCATTACACAACCAAATCGCATAACAAGGTACTCAAAGTGACCATTGTGGGTTCTAAAAGCCGTTTTGTACACATCTCCTTCCCTCATGCGGATTTGATGATAACTCGCTCTCAAGTCAAGCTTAGAAAAAATACTAGCCCATGCAACTCATCCAACATCTCATCAACGGTAGGTATGGGAAACCTATCCTTGATGGTAGCTTCATTCAATGCTCTATAATTGGTATAAAACTGCCAAGTGCCATCCTTCTTTCCCACCAATAATACCGGTGAAGAAAAAGGACTTGTACTAGGCCTTATCAAGTCTCCCTTCAACATCTCTTCAACTTGCTTCTCAATTTCTTCTTTTTGAATGTGAGCATACCAGTATGGAGGAACATTAACCGGTTACTCTCATCCACCAAGGCAATGTGATGATCAAAGGGCCTAGTGGGTGGGAAAGTAGTTGGCACCTCTAGGATCCTCCAATGGTCTCTCAAGAACTCTTGGACCTCCACGGGCAGCAAGGACAAGTCTTCCTTCTTGCTTCCCTCTTCACTCTTTTCAACCTCAAAAAGTGCTTCTTGCTTTGCTAGAATGATGGCAAAGCAACTAGCTCCACCCTTACACAATCTTTCAAACATCATAGCCTCACAAGACTTCACTTCTTTAGATGTCAAAGCTGTCCACAACTTTTTCTTTGACCAAATCCGAAATTCCATTGTCATTTTATCATAGTCATTCACAACTTTTCTAATGCCTTTAAGCCAAGCATTGCCCAAGACAACTTCTAGTCCCACTAGAGATAACACATGCAAATCTGCAACAATTCTCACCCCTTGGACATTCATCTTAACCTTCCTCACAAGGCCTTCACATCTTAGTTTGTCTCCATTGGCAACCTTCACATCAAATGGTTCAATAGTGCTCGGCTTCAATCCAACTTTGGTGACAATGTTGGAATTGATAAAATTGTGGGTTGAGCCACTATCAACCAATAATTTAACCTCAAATTTCCCTATCCATGCCATGACCCCCATAGATGTGGGCTTTTGAACACCGGACATGGCATTTAGAGACAACTCAACATCCTCCTTTTCACTACTAGGTTCGGCCTCCTCATGCTCGGATTCATGACTTGAAGATTCTTCATGTTTATCATCTTCAATCATAACATTTGCCTTACCAGACTTGCAAGAATGCTCTTTGCTCCACTTGTCTCCACACTTGAAGCATAAACCCTTCTTAATTCTCTCTTGTACTTCCTCTCTAGATAATTTCTTCACCTCATATGGCTTAGGTTTAGAAACATCCCCTTCCATCTTATTTTTCAAAGGTGGTTTGGTTTGCAAGTTGTTTAGGCTTTACTCCCCACATCCATGGAAAACTTTCTCTCCATGGTGTTACTCTCCTCATGGATCTCGACTATTCTCATGACCTCTTGAATTATTGTAGGTTGCTTCAACTTAATTTCTTTGGCTAGCCAAGGCTTTAAGCCATCAATAAATGTTCCTACAAGAGCTTCCTCGGGCCAACCTCTCACAAGAGTTTGTAATTGCCGAAACTCTTCAATATAGTGATGGACTTTCCCTTCTTGCTTCAACTTGGCTAATTGCCCATAATGGTTAATGGTGGGCAAAGGGCCAAATTGTAGCAAAAATTCATTTTCAAAAGCGGTCCATCTCAATCTTTTCTCATCCTTCTCATATTGGTCCCGAATCCATCTCCACCATTTGCTAGCTTTCCCTTACAAGTAAAGGCATGCTGTTGACACTCTTTCTCTTCTCGTCACCTCATAAGTGTGGAAGTAGTGATCCACCTTGTCAAGCCATTCATATGGATCTCCCCCATACAGCTTAGGGAAGTCCACTTTAGGTCTCTTGGGTCCCCGGTCATTAGCCCGGTTTCCCCTTCTTTCCTCATAGAACTCATCATCAAATCTCCTTCCATGATTGCCTCCATTTCTATCATAGTAACTAGGCCTTCTATCATCTCGGTTCTCATGGCCCCAAGGCCTCTCATCCTCATAAGCATGTTCGGCCTCATGGCCATCTTCATATCTAGGCATCTCATACTTCACGTCTTGATGTCTTCCTCTAATGCTCGGGCTTCTATGGTGGCTTCCACTATGAATCCATCTTTCAACCACAACATCATCATGCTCAACGCGTCCACCTCTTCTCAACTCTACTCTTGGTGGTTCATGCATAGATTCGGGGACACTAGTTTCAACACCATCCACAAAAGCATCTTGCCTTTGTCCATTACTTTCATGCCGTGGGACTTGGCCTTCAACAATTCTTCTTTCAATTCTCTCAATATTCTAATGAGTTTCTCTTCTCATAGCCTCCATGGTTCTTCTATGCTCTTTATTATCACGAACGGTAACATTCAAAGCCATCCTAAGTTCAACCATAGTGGTGTAGACCTCACTTAGATTGTCCATGAATTTAGTGTTGTGCTCTTCAAGCACTTCAATTCGTTCCCAGTTGGAATTCTTGATCAAGTCGGCCTTTTGGTTGCTTGTAGAC
Organism: Juglans regia; assembly: GCF_001411555.2. Taxonomy (NCBI): domain Eukaryota; kingdom Viridiplantae; phylum Streptophyta; class Magnoliopsida; order Fagales; family Juglandaceae; genus Juglans; species Juglans regia. Next base: position 20,334,121 of record NC_049905.1, on the reverse strand, counting down.
ATGGCGCTTGCAAACTACCCACTTGGAACTCTTGCAAATTGAAAAATTCTGGTTGGTGTAGCTTGGACAGCAAGGTGCACTCTTCTTGGATGGTAGAATGGCTCAAAAAGTCCAACCTTGAGTTGTCCACCTTCGTGGTTGGGCAACCCCTCTTGCACACTCACGGTCCAACCTTGGATCCTCTACCTTCAAGGGTGGTCGATCCCTTCAAGAACACTGCTCCGTCCTCCACCTCAACTCCCAAACTTCAATTTCACAATCAACAACAAGAAAATAAATGGGATCTAACGAGGGTCTCACCCATCTAATTCACAAAGTTTGGGTTAAAGCGTCGTTTACCTCTTGGAGAAGTGAGAACTTATCAAAATTACCAAATAAGAATCATTTCAATGAAAGCACCAATTAATGTTAGGGACCTTGGTCAAGTCCCTAAATACTATGATCTCCATGCCAATGGTAGCCTTGTGATGACCAAAGGTTTGTTCCTCTCTTGCTTGGTTCTCTATCAATGGTGGTCAAGATGACCACTTTGGTATGGTGAGGTTAGGTGTTTAGGCTAGGATGGATGTATGGAGGGGTGGACTAGGTCAGGGAAGTGTACGGGCTACAATAGAGTAAGGGGCGCACAGCACTAGTGGGGGCTAGGGTTGGCGCCACTTGGACTTTGGGTTTAGGGTTTGGAAAGGTTGATGGACGGCTAGGGTTTGCAATTAGGGTTTAGGGGTTTGGACGGCTAGGTTTGGTTGAGTATGGCTAGTGAGATTTTTTAGGAAAGTTTACTAAAAACTTGAAAGTCAAAGATGATGTGTATGGCCGGCTATAGGAGTAAGGAGAAATAATTAGGGTTCCAAAATTATAGGAACACTAATTATGGAAAGTATGTTGGGTGGCTAGGGCAAATCCAAACAAGGCAAGTGATTGCCAAAATTGGATTTGAAGATGACAAGGGTCTTGTGTTCGATTAGGGCAAAATATGATGAGGCAAACAATTTATGGAAAGTTGACAAACACATGTGTGGGTCGACTTCTAGGGTTTAATGGATTGGAAGAGCAAAATTATGAAGAACACTAAGAACACAATGAAGAACACTCAAGAACAAAAGTATGAAACTTAAGAACTTGAATGAAGAAATAACAATAAGGATAACCCAACACTTAATTCACGAATCGCAAAAGAATTGAATAAATCTCATATATTGATAAATACAACTTCGATTCACGGATTGCACCAAGTTGCAAGAAAACAAGATAAATGAATTACACCTATTTACGAATTGCAAGGTGCAATCCTCTTTTTGGGATTCATGAATTTCACCCAAAAAGCCCAAGTGCAAAGGCACCGTTTATGATCTCTCAAACAATAGTTTTCCCTCTAGGAAATTTGCTAAAAGATTCTAAGGCAAGTGAACGAAGTTCTATTTATAAGTAATACAATTTGGAAACCCCCAATAAGTCTCTTGAAAATAAATAAATAAATCAAATTAAATAAATAAAATAAATAACATGATAATGGTCATGGACCAAGTCTAGCCATGACATGCATGGGCCATGATGGGCTAGGTTGGTACATGGTGGTCTTCTGGCTGGCCCATGGTTAGGTGGTGTGGCATGGCTTGCTGATGGTGAGCCATGGTGGTGCGCTGCATTGCCCAGGCTGGTGGCCTAGGCACTAGCTGCATGGCCCAAGCTGGTGGCTCGGGCGTTGAGGCTGCAAGGCATGGGCTGGAGCCATGCGCTGAATGGCATGCCTGGTAGGCATGCCACTGACCTGCTCCACAAGGCACGGGCTGGAGCCGTGCACTGGATGGCATGCCGTGAGGCATGCCACTAACCTCGATGGTGTGCAGCGTGTGTGCGTGCTTGCGCACCGAGTGGGCTGGATGTGTTTCACATGGCCTTGCGGCACATGGGCACGCGCAGGGCCACGAGGCCCATCAAGGTGCGCATGGGCTTGCGCACTGGAATAAGCCTTGTTGTGTGCAATGCCGCGTGCATGGGCGCGCGGCGCATGCCTGTGCACATGGGCAGGCGCTCACTAACCTCTCTAGCCAGCTTGCTAGGCGCCCCGTGTGTGCCATCGCGCGGGCCAAGGCATGCATGCATGATGGGCGCCCTGTGCATGTCACCCCACGAGCCAAGGCATGCTTGTGGGCTAGCCAATGTGCATGTCCCCACCATGACTAGGGCATGTGTGGCATCTCTAGAGGCAACTCAACTTGGAGGTCTAACACTGGCACTGCAGGGAGTGGACGTCACATAGCAAAGGACATGTGGAGAAAAATAGGTTGGAAAAAGCTTAAATATGACATTTAGCGAAGAATTTGTACTCGTTGGAAATAAAACAACGGGAATAGAAAAAAACTTGATGTTTAGCAACCAATTGTTGCAAAGGCCTGCGGTATAACTCCAATCTCCAAAATGGAGGCTAGAGTTCGAAACTCCCTCCCCCAAATATATAAAACATATATATAAATATATATATATATATATGTATATATTGCAAAGGAATTGGTCGCAAAAAAACTATTTTTCTTGTGGTGAATTTTACAACCATTGAAAAATGCTGCAATAGAAATGTATAGTATTGGAATCGCCGTTGGCGGTTCATTGGTGTTACACGACACTATATACAGTAGCAGGAGTGGATGAGAGGGAGGAGCAGAGAGAGCTTTTAATATTATTGTAAAAAAAAAAAAAAAGTTAATAGAAAAACATGTCATTGTATCGAAATGAATCTAAGCAGGGGGTTTAATTAATTGGTGGGTTGAGAACTAAAGTAACCACAAAGACCAATAAGACAGAAGTTCCAATATTTCATATCAACTCTAAGCCAATGCATATATATTTGCAATATGAGCAAATTGATCTGCGACTAACAATCTTGCAAATTGGGCACTTTAGAGAAATACTCTCAGTTTAATTTGCAGAATTGCATCCCAATTGTTGGTGGCCTTAAATCATAGATGCCAGAAATGGGTCAACTTAGGAAAGAAAACATGGGTTTTGTTTGATCCAGTTCCAGTTTTTGGACTGACCTACAAGAAATCTGGGTTTCTGCAGCTCACTCTGGAGGGTCCCCTGAATATTTATCTCCCACAAACTCACAGATTCAATGGGCTTCTCCCACGATAGATTACACAATCAAAATCTGTCTTCTTTTCTTTTTTAAATTGTTTATTTTTTCTAATTGGCATCTTTTTATAAATATATATTTATCTCCCACAAACGCAGATTCAATGGGCTTCTCCCACGATAGATCACACAACCAAAATCTGTCTTCTTTTCTTTTTTAAATTGTTTATTTTTTCTAATTGGTATCTTTTTATAAATATATATATATATAAAATACATATTAATCCTTTTGTTTCTCCACCCAAGGCCACACAACGTACCATGCATATACATTGCCTCAACTGAATTGATTTTTTTTTTTTTTTATGAGACTCTGGTGAGGCTTCGATTCACAAAAACCCTCAATAATTTCACTCCAAAATCTAATAGAGATCTTGATATCCGGGTGTTAGATCTAATACTAGAGGATCCAAGTTGCATAGATGAGATGATATAAGATGAGATGAAATAAAATATGAAAGTTGAAAAAGTTGAATTGTTTATTATTTTTTTAAAATTTTTTTATTTTTTATTAAAATAAAAAGTTATTTTTTATTTTTTAACTTGTTTATTAAAAAAGTTAAAATATTTTTTTAATATTATTTTCGTTTTCAGATTTAAAAAAGTTGAATTGTTTATTATATTTTGTGTGCAACTTTGAAAAAAATTGTAATGATTATATGAGAGGAGACTCTCATCTTGGTAACCAAGCCAGATATTACTTATAAGTTTCAAAGCGTGAAAAACCTTCCAAGTTTGTAACATTTATTTCATCTCGACTCTATATATGTAATGTAAATAACATTTATTTTGTCTTGACTCTATGCTATCTTAGTTTTATCAATGGAGATCATTTGCATAGAAGTTCCGGAGAGCCTTCGGATTTTGACTTCCACAAAGGCTGAAGTTGTTGCCTGTTGTGTATCTCACATTGACTTATATATTCTTTCAGGTAGCCCGAAATCTAAAGATGTGCTTTGATATGGGTTGTGAAAACACTGATTCACATCAACTAAAATAATATATAGGAAAGGAAGAACTACTAATCCACACTGAAAGGTGCATGCCACTGCCTGACAAGCAACCCATATACCTTGCAAATTAAGAGCAACTTTTCTTTTCTTTTTTTACTCGCAAGAAGCGACTCGAGCAGCATTAAGTTATTAACTTTAATAAAACCAGAGATGAGATGAAGCAATTGCCGATCCATTGGATTTTGGCAAACTAATCATCACAAGTCAAAACCTTCGGTGTAAATGGTCATGGTCTTGAGTTCCAATGTTGGTGATTTCAAATGTCAATTTACACCTGCTTATGTTGATCAAGTATTCGAGTGTCTTCAAAGTCTTGGAAAGTAACAAGAGACACAAAATGTCATCCCTTTTTGGATCTTGATATTAGTTCATAGATATACCACGCACATGCACATATCCATTCATTTCATTACTGTCAGTCTAGATTGAAAGAGAGCAAAGAATGAATCTTGATTCATACTCACTGGTCCCTCTCACGAGAAATCTTGATTCCATCAGCAAATGGGCAATTTTTTTTATCTTAAGAACTGAAATTGAGGGGGGCAGCCCCTCTTCTGACATGCTCTTCAGCTTAGGGCAGTCATAGATCTCTAAGAAGTCAAGAGAGTGAGGTAGTGAAGTCCATTCTTGTCCAACGATTTCAAATTTGGATTTTGGTGAACTGACCCATTGATCCTTTCTTGAGTTCCATTGTTGGTGATTTCAACTGTCAATTTACTTCTCCTGCTCATATTGATCATGTCTCGTGTCTTCAAAGTTATGGACATTTCAAGTGCAGTTGCCCTCTCTTAGCCCTAAACAGGTGACCCAGTTTTTGCAAAGCAACAAGTGAAACAAAAAAGTCATCCCCTTTTCGATCTTGAGAGTAGTTCATACATATCCATTCACTTCGCTACTGTCAGTACAATGCCTCTCAGTTATCGAAATCTTAACATTCATACCTTGGTCCCTCTGACATCGACTTGGAACCAAAATTAATTGTTTCTTCTCAGCCACTACTTGAGTTATTTAGATTTGACCACGCACTAAAAGAAATGAACCAAAATTACTGAATTGAAACCATTAATGTTACTACATTCGCCAATGTAAATTGATAACATTAATAAAACCCAACTCTTTACATCTACGAAGTCCAAATAATAAAGCCAACAGTTCACCTTGATTATTTGATCCCATCCCAGTGCTTGCTGCAAAAGCAAACTGCAATCTCCCCTCCTCACTCAGCAACACCCCACTTGCACCAGACTCCCCTGGATTCCCAAGACTGCTGCCGTCGACATTCAACTTGAACCAACCTGGACTCGATTTCGGCCAAGACACTACACTGATCTTTTTTTTCTAGGAAGTTTGATCGGCAGCTGAAGCACCTTAAGTATTTCTATATCCTGCTGAGCTAAACGAGATGCATCCTTCAACTTGTTTCCCACCCAAATTATCCAATACCTTACAGATCTCCACAAAGAATCAATAGACTCCCTTCTACCTTCCATTCGAGCAATACAATGCCAGCACCACAGTCTCCAAGTGATAATGACTGGAATCAACCCGATCAGGTTCTCCACATGCGAAGCTTTTTTTGTGCATCTGAACCACGCCTCCATCGTCTCTCGCCCCATTCTGTTAGCGATATAAGGAATGCCCAAAATATTAGAACAAGTCCTCCATATAGTAGTAGTCATTCTCCCCTGATAAAGAACATGGTTTAAATCTTCAAAAGCACCATCCTCACAACACTCACACTTTGACACCATAGGAATTCCAATTCTCCTTATATGATCATCAACACTTAGACTCTGTGAAAGAGCCTTCCACATTATAATCGAATTTTTTTTTTGCATAGCCGTATGGAATGATTTAGCACTAAAGGAATAGATTCCATGACCATTCTCCAAAATTGGGGACGTGAGCAATCTTGTGCCATTCTTTTACTTTTCTCTTTTGCCACTGTTTGTTCAACAAAGGGCATTTTGTAATTAAAAGAACATAAATCGAGGGGGCAGCCCTCTTCTGACATGCTCTTTAGCTTAGGGCAATCTCTGATCTCTAAGTTACTAAGAGAGGTGAGGCATTGAATCCCATTCTTGTCCAGCAATTTCAAATTTGGAAAACAAAATATATGAAGATTAGTCAGACTTGCGTGAGCAACCTTGCCTCTGGAAAAGACACAACATTTTCTGATTTGCCCTTGAATACAAATGATGCAAGGGACGTACAATTTTGCAAACCCCATCCCATTCGATTGGCAATGAGTTTTTCACAATTTCTAATGCAAAGTCTCTCAAGATTGGAAGGCAAGCCCCTTTCATGAAACGACTTGATTTCTTGGCAATTTGATATTACTAAAACCGTAAGAGACGAAAGTTTAAATCGTGAATTCAAAAGCTTAAATCGTTAAGACATCATCATTACCTTGGACTCCATACTTCTCAGTCTCATGTATAACTTTCACCAGACCACTTGATCCACCAACTTGGTTCCTCCTACTAGTGCTCCTTTATGACTTTCATAACCAGTGTGGATATGGAGATCATAGTGGAAGGAATTGAATTGATTTCATAATTGGTTTGTACTTGTCTTGTGATGGTTTTTCTTTTCCCATAGTATTATAAAATCAACCTAGAGGGTTGGATTATAAAAAAGGAATTATTAAGTTTCTAATTATATTCATAATGCACATTCATATAATAGCATGAAATGAGCTTTTCTTATTCGGATGCAACTACACAACTGCTCATTTTCATTATCGGGCACATCATTCCAACGATGGAAGCTCATGTCAGCATGATGTTTCACTATCCATGTGACCCTTTAAACAAATGTAGTCGTGTTCTTGCATGAGATTTTAGTATCTTCATCCTGATGAGCAAAGGAATCCGTTCAATCTTGCGAAGGTTGTCAAATTTTGTGCTCCATGACTGTCTACGACCATGTTTCTTACTCACGGATACTAAAAGCTTCATCTCACAACAAATATGTCAATACTATATATTGTGTCCAAGAACAAAAGCACACCATATGGCAGATTGAATGATAGGTTAAACAAATCCAGAAACCAATAAGCAAAGTTGGTTTTTAGAAGTATGAAGCTATTGGGGGTACTTGCTCTACCATCAGATCCAGAAATTTAGTTTCCAAAAACCACATCTAGTGGTTAATTAGTTGGGTCATCCGAGGAGGAGTCAGTGTGGTCTCTCATTGTCCTTGCATTTGGTGGTGGTGATTGTGACTCTTCTATAACTGACGAAGGTCCAAACCTCCATAAGCCTCCGCCTCGTCCACGTATTCTTTTTCATCTTGTAGTTTGGATCATTGTCTAACAAACTACTTCCTAGATCGTGGAGTGTATTAAAACTGTTAATGTTTCAGTTTTAATTAATGGGAATGCACATGGCCCCATTGTGCCTACACGAGAAATTAGGCAAGGGGATCCTCTTTCCCCTTACCTTTTTCTCTTTTGCACTGCAGGTTTAATAGCTTTGCTAAGGGAAGCTGAGGTGAACAGGACTCTGATTGGAGTTAAAGTATGTAGAGGAGCACCAGTGGTTACCCATCTCCTCTTTGCCAATGACAATATTCTTTTTTGTCATGTCGATGTTGCCACAACCAATTTTATTCTGGGCCTCTTGGATAAGTATGAACTCGCTTTAGGCAAATGATAAACAAAAGCAAAACAACCATGGTTTTTTCCAATAATGTGGATGCTATTCAATAGCGTGAGCTGCTGCAGTTATGGGGTGTGCGCACTTTCCAGCAGTATGATAGATACCTCGGTTTGGCAAATTTTGTAGGAATATCTAAAGCTCAAGCTTTTGAAGGGATTAAAACTAGGGTGTGGACTAACTTGCAAAGCTAGAAAGGAAAACTTCTTTCTCAAGGGGGTAGAGAAATCCTTATAAAAGCAGTGGCTTTGTCCATACCTATCTATTCAATGAGTTGTTTTAAATTACCGTTGACTCCTTGCCGGGAGCTTGAGATGATGATGGCAAGGTTTTGGTGGGGTCAAAGGGTTAATGAGAGGAAAATCCATTGGTTGAGTTGGAAGAATTTGTGTGCTTCAAAATTTAGAGGTGGGATGGGTTTAAAGGATTTACACATGTTTAATATGGCTCTTTTGGCGAAGCAAGGATGGCAGTTGCTACAAAATGAAAAGTCGCTACTGCACAGAATCTTTAAGGCTAAGTATTACCCAAAGTGTACTTTTTTCCCAGCTTCTTTGGGGCAAAATCCATCCTATGCTTGGAGGGGTATTTTTGAGGCAAGGAGATGGCTGATGGAAGGATGTAGATGGCGGGTTGGTAGTGGGGAGGCAGTGAAGATCTGGAAGGTACCGTGGTTAGCTGGACCAAGAATTTTGCTTCCTGAGTTGGATAGTAAAATTGGGGCATTTGTTGATGAGGAGCAGACTGTAAATAGTCTATTGATGCTACTAGTAAAAATTGGAGTGCACAGGTTATTACAGCTCTCTTTAATCCAAATACAGCTGAGGAGATCCTTAAAATTCATTTGGTTCCAACTCAGGTGCTAGACAGATGGATATGGGATAAGGAAGCAAGTGGTAAGTTTTCTGTTAAGAGCGCGTATAAGCTTATCTAGAATTTAATGGCTAGATGTATGGGGGAATCATCTATGCAGATGCATGATAGAACTTTGTGGAGGAGGATTTGGCATATGAAAGTTCCTAGGAAGATAAAAAATTTTGCTTGGAAGGCATGCAAGGATATTTTACCAACTCTTACTAATCTGAGGAGGAAAAAGGTTGAAGTGGAGTCTCTTTGTGGCTTCTACCATGTTCATGCGGAAGATATTAGTCATGCTTTACTCACTTGCTCTACCATTTCTAGTCTCTGGCAAAAATTTCTTCCAATGTTACAACAGTTCCAATCCTCCTTTAGCTTTATTGATACGGTGAGAAGGGTTCATAGGCAAGGAAGTGAAGATGATTTAACTGTGTTCTTTATTTTGTGCTGGAGCTTATGGTACAGGCGCAATCTTTGGCAGATGGAGGCAAAATTGATAAAACCACTACAAGCAGTTGACCACGCTTTATCCATGTGCAAAGTTTTTAATGAAGTGCAAACGACAACAGTCCGGGAGATGCAAAAGGTTTCTAAATGGCAAGCTCCACCTGAGGGTTTTCTCAAGGTGAATGTAGATGGTGCTATGTTTGCTGATTTGAGAAGAGCAGGTGTTGAGATTGTCCTCAGAGATATGTGTGGAAGTATTGTGATGGCTGCCTGAAAACAGGAAGAGGACATTGATGGGGCAGCCACAATCGAGTCCATTGCTGTGTTGAAAGGCCTACAACTATGCATCCCACTCAGTATTCCTAAGTTAATACTTGAATGTGATTGTCTGAATGTAGTACAAGAGTTGTAGTCAGCAGAAGATTCGTGGTCTAGTGCTGGTAATCTGATTAACGAAGCCAAGTTGCTTATGGGGCATTTTCAAGAGGTTCATGTTCAACATGTTAGTAGGATTGGGAATGGAGTTGCCCATTCTTTAGCTAGACATGCTTGGAACATTGTTGATATTAATGTTTGGTGGGAGCAGATTCCTTCTTTTGTTAGTAATGCACTTTGGTTTGATACCAATTGATGTAATGTTGCTATTTCAATGAAGTTTCTTTATTAAAAAAAAATGTAATTGAGCTGAGATTCTGCTTTTATTCATACCAATTAATTTGAAGCAATCAAATAAATGGTACATATATATATACACACACACACACACACATTCATTCCCAAAACATCCCAAGTTCAGAGAAATATACCATTATTGTTCTGTTTAGTGCATTTGTTTGAGCATCAAGAAATTGATGGGAACAAACAATCCTTTGATCATTTTGTTACTTAAGTTTGTAAATATCAAAAGAATTGTATAGATGTTTGGCTCTGCTATAGCAGTGCTACTAGAATGTCGATGCACCATTGTCTGAGATGGAAAGGTCTGGGGTTGCTTAGCACATGGAAGGGGCAAGTAAAATTACACCTTAGTCCAACCCTTTTCCCTCGGGGCGGAATTAGCACGCCCACCACACTGCCCACTTTTTCACTCATTTTATTTGCCTAGATTTTGTGTTCAAATACTCGTGGCAGCCATTGCTCATAATTGGAAGAAATTTAATCGTGTCTCGTCTTGCAATATAGATAAATTACTTTACAGATATAATCTATCTAACATATTTGTTTGTTAGGTGATTGCTATGATTGTCACGATGTAACCATGATGGCAATTAATAGGCAGATTATTAAAACTTTTCTTGATTATTTGATGTTAATAATATGCAATTTTTATTTTGATTTTCTCACTATTTAATCCCCTAGTCCGGCTTCGTTTGGAGAATGAGATGAGATGATAAATTTGTTAATGGTAGTAAAATAATTTGTGAATGGTAGTAAAATGATTTGAATTAGGATGTTTTATTGAGTTTTGAAAAATGAGAAAGAAAAAGTTGAATAAGAAGATTATAAAGTTAAAATATTGTTAGATATTAATTTTTTTAATATAATTTTTGTTTTAGAATTTGAAAGAGCTGAATTGTCTTTTGTGTTTTGTATTGGAAAGGAAATTATGAAGAATTTTGAGACGAAACGAGTTGAAATGTATTCCCAAACGAGGCCTTAGTGTAAGCTTAAATAACTTTCTCAAAAATGTTCAAGAACTATTTTAGAATGCCCAATCGTAGAATGCCGGAAGTAATTACATTGGTTATGTTGCGCAACATTTATTAAATTTTAGCATAACCAAGTCTACTCATTGGCCATATATGTTGGATGAGATACTACACTTTGACAGAGAAATGGGCTACGTACGTATATATCCCCCTTTTCCATTTTAGGACACCTATGATTTCTGTCATGCATGAAGATGTCTCCCCTGAATTGGAAGATGTTCTGGAGGTCGATGCAACTAATCCATTTAGTTCAGTGTTTCTGTTTCTTTGTTTTATCTTGTTAAGATTGTGAGACACTCGTGTAGATATATAGAACATGTGGGCAATTGCAAAAACTAGGAAAAGGGACCTATCTCAAATAATATTTGAATCGTTATCTGAAAAATGAGAAATTTTAGATTTATAAAAAGATTTTACAAAAGTTAGTATACAAATTGACATGACTTAATGTAATACGTTATATCTATTTTATAACAAAACATGCTTTATAATCAAATATATCATATTAAACTATGTTAATTTATAAATTATTCTTTTACAAGATGCCTTTGTAGACCAAGCATTTCTCTTGAAAAATAAGTCTTTGTAATGTAGTTTAACAGTTTAATAATGACTTCTGAATGCTACAGATTTTGCAAGTGCAAGTCGATGCAACCGATATGCAAGTGAAAGTGGAGTGAAGGTTGGAACGACATAGTTGCTAGTGGTTGATTGGTGCCATGTGGCATTGTACCGGTGCCGGTGCCGGTGCCGGTGCCGGTGCCGGTGCATGGGGCTTATGTGTCGATAGGATAGCCAAGGGTTGATGAAGGTCGCATCTGGAAGATCTGAGGTCGCAGAGTCCATCTTATGGCGAGTATACAATTTGCACGTGCCGACGTTAGGCTTGAAGGTTGTTGGCAGCCAGAAAACGGTATATTTGATATTCTCAATCTAAAAAGAAAATTGGAAAAGAATTTAGACATAAAAATAAACCAAATATACTAAGGAGTAGGAGAAGAACAAGAGCTGATGATAAATTTACTATACCTTTTTCTGATCCCTCGTGAATAATTATTGTTACAAAAGCACTAATCACAATAATACAATGAATATTAAATTGGTTCGAAAATAACAGATATTGAACTTTCATCGCACTATGTTTAAGAATATATATTGAAAATGATAATATGATTATGAAATATGTCTATCAAATGTGTTCACTCATATATTTATTTTTTTATTTTTTATTTCTTAAAAGTGAAGGAAATGATTATTAATGAATTTATATTTTTTATTATTTTTTTCTTAATGGTTAAGTATATTTAAAAAATACTTTAAAAAATAAAATAAAAAATTAATTTATATTAATGTACACATTTGGTAAGAACATTTGATAGATAGGCACCCTTGCATTGTCCTATATATATATACACACGATCTAAGAGTCATGTTCCACCCACTAATAGTATAGCCTGACAAATTCTCCCGATAAGATCATTTGATTTTTTTTTTTTATATCTTTAAATATTATAAAAAAAATCATAATTATTAAAAAATATTTTTTAATCATTAAATAAATAAATAATTGTATTGAAATTCATTGTCGATAGAGATCCTCGGGAGTCGGGACAACTATCATTCTTCATGTGCTAATAATTCCTTTCCCAAGAAAAAAAGATTTATCTATATAAAATTAAATTAAAACCTTTCCTCCATCAACGGTCCAACACCAACCGATTACACCCGGTCAATTCCACGACCAGTAATTTATGAGCCTTGATTATCGAACAAAGAAGAAACATAAAAAGTACTCATTTTTCTTACTAACATCCGATTCGATATTGAAACGATCAAACATGAGTTGAGATGATTTTAAATAAAAGTTAAAAATTAAAAATTAAAAAAAATAATATTAAATTATTATTTTTTAATATTATTATTATTTTAAAATTTAAAAAAATTAAATTATTTATTATATTTTATATAAAAATTAAAAAAAAATATAATAATAAAATAAAATAAAATGAGTCGAGATAAAATTATTTCCGTATTCAAACAGGACCTAACTTTACTTCTATTTAGAGAGAACCGGGAGTACTTATATAGAAATCTTATATATAAAAAAAAAATTATATATTAAGATAGTTTAAAAACAAAAGTAATTAACCACAAAGGCCAATTAGACAGACGTACAGAAGTTCCATAACTAGCACAGAAGTTCTTTCGGAGGATTCCTTAGCCGAATTTACGGAACATATTATTTAAGGAACTAAACATTTTTAAATTTTAAAAAATAAAATTACTATTTCATCCAAAATAAACATAAAAATAAACTAAATATATACGATAGGAGTAGTAGAGGAGCAAGGAGTGGATGAGAGGGATTGAGGAGCAAGAGAGCTCGATGTCCTCCTCCTCCTTGGAAGATCAGTCTGTACTAGAGAGAAGTTAGGGAGTTAATTTTCTTGGAAGGTTAGAGATCAGAGAAATTGTAGCTAAGCCAATGCATACATATGTGAATGATAATTGTAATATTGAAGCCCCAAATTTGAAAAACGTATCAAGATCATATTCTTTTATACACCCAATTACACAAATCAATGACCAGTAAGTTATGAGTATTGGACCGACGTGGTCATCTCTGCACAAATCACATATTATTTAATAAAACTTAAATAATTAATAAGTTTAGCTCCATCAAATATTGTATGTAGTGGGAGTGACATTTGCACATCATAGCCCTAAAGAGGAATGTGTGATCTTTGCAAAAAGTTAGACACACTCTCGAATTGTAGAAAAGCTGATTTCTGTGATATAGTTTGATGATAATGATCATTTGGTAGTTTTTTCGGGAGGTGTGTGGAAGATAACAAAGGGTGTAATGGTTTTGGCTCGTGGTAAGATAATAGACACCTGTATTTAACATCAGGATCTAGTGATGTGAGAGAACTGCTAAGTACAGTCCCAAGTAGGGGCATGCATGCGGACGAATGGGGCTTGATGGTAATTTACTCTTCAAATTGTGGTGAAATGTCAAAAAGGTCCCTAGAGCTCAAATAATCAGATCATCCTTCCCTCCCACCAGCGATTTTGCTCGAGAGTGGCCCATGTTTTGTATCCTCCTAGGTGTTCAAAAAAGATTGTTTATTAACACTTGGACGGACGATCTCAAATTTTTTTGATTTGTGGTATTAGCATGTTTGAGAATAGGATGAGACATAAAATTCTTATCTAATCTCATTTTATCTCATCCTATTTTATTCCCAAATATAATTCAAATATAAAATTTTTAAACTAATCATTACAACCTTTTCAAACTAATCCTTACAACTTTTTCAAATCTTTAAATAAAAAATAATCTAAACTTTTTAAAATCTCAAACAAAAATAATATTATAAAATTATATTCTTACAATATTTTAATTTTATAATATTTCTTATTTAATTTTTTTTGTTTTCTTTTTTAAAATTTAAAAAATACTCAACTTAAATTATCTCACTATTATTTATAAATTATCTTATTATTATTCATAAAATTTATATCTCATCTTACTCCCTAAACGAGCCGCTACTATAGCACTCATATGCACAAATGTGCTCCTTTGTATTTTCTAGAATGCTACCACCACCCTAGCCCATTCAGCTACTTCCTTACGATTGCTTAACAAGTCTAAAAGCTTCACGGACTTCAAATCTAAAGTTCATTTTCAAGAAACTTACAAAACAAAATATGTTTGAATTCTTACGAAGAGAAGCTTAATAAAATAAAATAAAATAAATAAAATTCACAGTGAAAGATATGATAGTGCAATAATAGATACAATTATAGTTTGTGTAAGTAATGTACATTATTGCTTTTAAAAAAAATTAAATTTGGCGTAAAAAAGATAATTTAATACTTCTATCGTTGATATAGCTTTGAGAAATTGAGGTCATATAGTTTTAACATAACCAAGTCTACTCATTATGGCACTAGCCTAGCTAAATGTCAGTGTATCTCCAAATTTTGCTTAATAATTGTTGAAATGATCTAGTCGAAACACCTCAGCTCTACTTTTGAACTACAGTAACTCCAAACTCTTCAACAAGTTTAGCGTTGCACTATTCAACTCCAAAAGTAATTTTTTACTCTTTAATAATAGTGTTGGAAGGGGACTCTTTAATAATAGTGAATGCTACTAAGAGGGGGAAGAAATAGGAGCTGAATATGGTTGTATCATTAATGATGTAAGGAGAATTATGAACGGGAGATTGAGTTGGGATGTTCAGTTTGTGTATAGAGAGGCTAACAATACTGCACACAAACTAGCAAGATTAGCTCTTACTGTTGGAAATGAAAAGGTTTGGATTGAGGATAGTCCTGTAGAAATAGCTAATGATATTCTTGTAGAAAAACTTTGTAACGACTGATTCTTGTTGTTAAGGAAGGTAGTAATGTTTATATCAAAAAAAAAAAACAAAGGTAATTTTTAACTCTGAAACTCCTTCCCCAACCGTAATCCTTGTTCCTACGTGTTTCGGTTCCCCTATTGTTGGTTTTCATCTTCCTTTTCTCTCTCTGAAACCTGTTTCTTTCTCCCTTCCCTTCTTTTTCTCTCCCTTTCTCTCTTCCCTCGCCGAACACTCCCTCCCTCCCTCCCCTTCTCTCTATTTTTTTTTCCTTTTCAGTTTCGTTTCATTCTTTTTCCAGCTTTTTTTTCCCTCTCGGTCGAGGAACATAAGGCTTGGACAGTTTTAAACCATTGCAAGAGGAAATCGAAAGTTGCAACTACGAAGGCTGGATTTTGGTTGCTCGATTTTTGCCCTAGACTGTCTCGATTAAAGTCTCGCTTTCGTCGATTTCTATTGTGCTTCACAAGGGTAGATTTCTTGCATCCATTCTTCTATTTTCGATTTCTGGGGAAGTGTTTGTTTGCTCGATGTAGCAGATTATTTGTAATTGATGAATGAGATAAAGATGAATGAGATTGAATACGGAAGAAAATTGATAAACTGTGTATTGATAGAGATAAAAGGCCTTCTTCGAGGGAGGCTCCTCCAATGTCAGAATAGAGAATATTCTTGAGTGTTTTTGCATAACTAACTCTATCATAGTGACAGACCTAAATAGTACTGAAAGCAGAAAATTACTAAACTGCCCTTAACATATAATGGGCTGTACCTATTAAAACATCAAATAAAAACAATGACGAAGGCCCAGTCGGTGAAGCTCCCAACCGCGTTCCTTGCCATTTGAAGCCCGATACTCTTCTTTCATCGGCCCATGAAGCCCATAGCATTACTTGAAGATTCTAGGGCTTGGTCGAATTATTCTTCCCCAATTTCTCTCACGACTTCATCACTTCGTACGCCCCTTCGTTCGCACCCGACGCTTCTCCTCTTCACCTCACTGTCCCTTAGCTGTCGTGTAACAAATCCCTCCCCCTTAGAGAACCTTGCCCACAAGGTGAGGGAAGTCCCCACAGAGCTGTCGATAAGGTTCCCAAGAAGCTTCCTCCACGGGCTGCCCTTGCCAACGGACAAGTACTTCGACTAAAGGTAGGTTCTTTACTTTTCTCATCCTCCTTGAAATTATTTCTTCCGGTTCTGGCTTCAAAATTCCCTTTGAGTTAACTGGTGGTAGAGTAGGCAGTGGATTGACATTGTGAGCTAGGGTTGGCTTTAGTTGAGACACATGGAATACGTTGTGTATCTGTGTAGTGCTAGGTAGCTGAAGTTTGTAAGCCACTTCACCAATTTTTTCTTGGATCTGGAACGGGCCATAGTAACGAGGGGACAATTTAAAATTTTGTCTGTGATGAATTGAAGACTGACGATATGGCTGTAGTTTCAAATAGACCCAATCCCCTGTCTGGAATTGTTGTTCTTTCCTGTGTTTATCCGCATATTTCTTCATCCTTTGCTGAACCCGAACGAGATTCTGTCTAAGCAGGTGCCAAATCTGATCCCTCTGCTGTAATGTAATTTCGACCTCTGCTATCCTTGCTGTGTTGGGTAGGTAGCTAGTTAGTTTAGGTGGCATGTAGCCATACAGTGCCTCGAAGGGAGTAATTTTAGTTGAGGCATGTTGGGTTGAATTATAACACCATTCAGCCAAGGCAACCCAATTAGACCAATCCTTAGGATTGTCACTGACATAGCTCCTTAGGTAGTTCTCGACCCACTTATTTACTGCCTCGGTTTGACCATCTGTTTGAGGATGGTAGGCAGTGCTGAAAGCCAGTTGCACACCCTGTAATGAGAACAATTCTTTCCAAAATTTGCTTGTGAATGTGGGGTCTCTATCCGAGACAATGGAATGGGGCATTCCATGTAGCTTAAAGATATGCTTAACAAACAGTTGAGCCACTACTTTAGCTGTATAGGGATGTGAAATGGGTATGAAGTGGGCATACTTTGTAAATCTGTCCACCACTACCCATAAAGCATTAAACCCTTGAGAATGGGGTAGACCCTCTACAAAGTCCATGGAGATATCTGTCCAAGGTTTGGATGGAATGGGAAGAGGTTGTAGGAGTCCACTCGGTAGTGTGTTATCCACCTTCCCTGTTTGACACGTGTCGCAACTCCGTAAAAAAAATTTTAAGTCTCTTTTTAAACCCGGCCAGAAGAAATCTTTAGTGAGTCTATGTAGGGTCTTATCAAATCCCAAATGTCCTCCTATGGGACTGCTATGCACCAAGTGTAGGATTTTGTCAATGAGGTTTGAGTGGGCTGGGATATAGATTCTGTTTTTATAAAACAAGATCCCATCTTTGACCACATATTGAGGAGGCAGCCTATTTTCTTGATGTTTTTGAAACAATGATGTTACCTCTGAATCAGAATCATAGAGGCTTTTGATTTCAGTGAGCCAATCCCAGCTAGGAAGTGTAATGAGAGCCACGGTCACTTCATTTTCCAGCTCTTGCCTAGATAAGGCATCCGCTACCACATTCTCTCTCCCCTTTTTGTATTCCACCAGAAAATCATACCCCATGAGTTTCAAGATCCATTTTTGCTGCATTGGAGTGCCCACTCTCTGATCTAGTAAAAATTTCAGACTTTGATGGTCCGTTTTCACTACGAAAGAGTGGCCCAACAAGTAGGGTCGCCATTTCTGTACCGCTGAAACTAGTGCCATTAGCTCCTTTTCGTAAGTGGACATAGCTAGTGCTCGGCCTTTAAGAGCTTGACTGAAAAAAGCTAGTGGCCGTCCTTCTTGCATTAGCACCGCCCCAATAGCTTCTCCGGAGGCATCACATTCAATTACAAAAGGTAATTGAAAATTAGGTAAGGCCAAAACTGGTGGTTGACACATGGCCTGTTTGAGCTGTTCAAAGGCAGTTAGGGCTGTCTCAGTCCACTGAAAACTGTCTTTTTTTAACAGTTCAGTGAGCCTTGCTGCAATTGCCCCATATCCTTTCACAAATCGTCGGTAGTAACCCGTTAACCCCAAGAAGCCTCTCAAGGCCTTGATATATCTTGGAACAGGCCAATTCTTCATGGCTTTCAATTTTTCTGGATCAGCTCTAATGCCGTTGCCCGAAATGAGATGGCCCAAATAGGCAATTTCTTCTTGCCCAAAACAACACTTACTCAACTTGGCAAATAATTGATGTTGTCTTAGTAATTCAAAAGTGAGTTTCAAGTGTGCTAAGTGCATCTCAACATCACTACTATAGATTAGTATATCATCAAAAAATACCAAAATAAAGTGACGGAGATAGGGTTTAAAAACCTGGTTCATTAGGCTTTGAAATGTGGAGGGCGCATTAGTTAAGCCAAAAGGCATAACTAGGAACTCGTAGTGACCTTCATGTGTCCTAAAAGCAGTTTTAGGAACATCCTCCGGGCGCACCCTGATTTGATGGTAACCTGATCTCAAATCAAGTTTAGAAAAAATTTTAGCCCCATGGAGTTCATCCATTAGCTCATCCACCACCGGAATAGGATATTTATCCTTAATTGTGGCACTGTTCAGCGCCCTGTAATCCACACATAATCGCCAAGTTCCATCGGCCTTTCTCACCAAAAGGCATGGAGATGAGTAAGGGCTTTGAGATGGTCGTATAACCCCTGACTCCATGAGTTCTTTCACAATCTTTTCAATTTCCTCCTTCTGAAAATAGGGGTAGCGATATGGCCTCACCGATATTGGTTTTGTTCCTGGCTGTAGTGTGATAGAATGGTCATGTGTACGGCTAGGAGGGAGGCCTTTTGGGGTGCAGAAGATGTCTTGGTAATGATTGAGTAGGTGCTGAATTGGTTCAGGTATAGAATGTGGTGGATTTGTGGTGGATTCTTCAATCAACTGCAATAAAAGTCCTTTAGTCTCCATACGATTAGTGCGCTGCATTGACCCCTCCTCAAGCAAGTGATGAGCATTCAACCCCTTCAATATTACAGCCTTGCCATTGTGTTGGAATTGCATGGTCAATTCTTTGAAGTTCCACAGGATGGATCCCAATGCTTGCAGCCATTGGACTCCTAAAACCATGTCGCAACCAGCTAAGTCCAGCAAATACATGTTGACCTGGAACACTTCCCCTTGGATGCTGATATTGACTCCCATCACCTTCCCTTCACTCTCAAGTTGATCTCCATTAGCCACTTTAACTTTAACTTTGTGCTCAGATAAAACTGACAATGGAACACGTGAGATAATGGTAGTATCTAGGAAGTTATGTGTACTTCCTGAATCAATTAGAATAGTGACACCTTGGCTGCCAATTTTCCCTCTAACTCTCATGGTTTTAGGATTAGGAGAGCCAATAATGGCATGTAGTGAGATTTCTGGCTCTTTTTCTGGTCTGGACAGATCTGAACAAACAGGTTGTAAGGGCAAACTGTCTGGTGGTTCTTCTAGTAGTGTGTCATCCTCCAACACCTCCTCAATGAGATAGAGTTTAGGACTTTGGCACCTATGCCCTGGG
Organism: Juglans regia; assembly: GCF_001411555.2. NCBI lineage: Eukaryota > Viridiplantae > Streptophyta > Magnoliopsida > Fagales > Juglandaceae > Juglans > Juglans regia. Next base: position 20,314,407 of record NC_049905.1, on the reverse strand, counting down.
TGCCATTTGGAGTCACAATTATAGCAAAGGCCCTTCTCGCGCCTCTCCCTCATTTGGGCTGGACTAATCTTGTGGACAGGTACAATAGCTTTTGGATTGTGTTTCTGGCTGTCAAGTGGGGTGGAATTGATTTTTAGGGTGGCTGGTTCATAGTGGTGATGGTTATTGGTTCTGTGAATGAATTTCTTGTGTAAGGTAGTTTTCTCCTCTTGAATTTTTGCAAGGCCATATGCTGAGATAAGATTGTGTGGGTTAAACATGCGGACTGTCAGCCTTATATCATCACGTAGACCACTCAAAAAACAGCTTAGTTTGTACTGTTCTGAGAGCCCTCGTAATCTATTTGATAAAGACTCAAAGTGAGCTTTATATTCCTCAACAGATCCTACTTGTCTTAGTCTCGTTAATTGCTCCATAGGGTCATCATAGCTACTAGGCCCAAATCTAAGCAATAGGACTTTAACAAATTCATCCCAAGATGTTAAGACTCCCGACTCATCAAGATCTTGGAACCATACGAGGGCCTTGCCCTCCATATGGAAAGAAGCAAGTCTCAAACGATGTTGAGGTAACGTGTTATGAAAAGAAAAGAACTGATTCACCTTGTAGAGCCATCCATGTGGGTCATCTCCATTGAAGGTTGGGAAATCCAATCTTATAGCTCTCGGGTACACTTCCCCTGTGTGCAGCACCATCTGGGCATTCTGATTTGACCCTCCAGCCAAATTTGAGTTTGTTGATTTGTGGTTATTCACGTTTTGCAGGTCTGAAGACAGAGCAGTAAACTGCTTCATCATGGCCTCCATTTGCCTGCGTACAGCTTGCATTTCTACTCCAATCGTGTTGAACTGGGATTCGGTTTGCTTCATATCTTCTTCAGTCGAGCTCTTGAAGGAGTTAAATCCTTCTTGGAGTTGGGCAAGACGAGTACCATCAGCCATTGTAAGAAGAGGACCGAGGGCTCTGGATACCACTTGTAGCAGATTATTTGTAATTGATGAATGAGATAAAGATGAATGAGATTGAATACGGAAGAAAATTGATAAACTGTGTATTGATAGAGATAAAAGGCCTTCTTCGAGGGAGGCTCCTCCAATGTCAGAATAGAGAATATTCTTGAGTGTTTTTGCATAACTAACTCTGTCATAGTGACAGACCTAAATAGTACTGAAAGCAAGAAATTACTAAACTGCCCTTAACATATAATGGGCTGTATCTATTACATGAAACATCAAATAAAAACAATGACGAAGGCCCAGTCGGTGAAGCTCCCAACCGCGTTCCTTGCCATTTGAAGCCCGATACTCTTCTTTCATCGGCCCATGAAGCCCATAGCATTACTTGAAGATTCTAGGGCTTGGTCGAATTATTCTTCCCCAATTTCTCTCACGACTTCATCACTTCGTACGCCCCTTCATTCGCACCCGACGCTTCTCCTCTTCACCTCACTGTCCCTTAGCTGTCGTGTAACACTCGAACTGGTCTGAATCTTGTGGTGGTTGGGAAAGCATATGTGATCGTTTTGGGGGTTGCTCTGTGTTTTGGGGTTTGCCCGATTTCTCTGTCATTTTTCAGAACCTCTATCTCGGCTAGACTGTGTTTTGGTTTGCATAATATGATTATTTTGTTCAGAACCTCCCTCTCGGTCATGAATTTGTCTGTATTATTCAGAATTTGTTTTGTATTGTCTTGAAAATCATGCATTCAATTTTGGGAAGAAAATAATATGTTGGTTTATAAAAAATAAATGAGGAAACCTTGACAAGGTAATTAAATTTCAGTAAAAACGAGCCATTGATTATCATTACAATTTTTGTTTTGAATACTAGATATGAGGGAGAAGAACAGTAAACTTTTTGGAGAGAGAAATTTTTTATTTTGGCATTCAAAACTCAAGATCATCATCATAATGAAAGGGGCAAAATAAAAAATTGGTACTGGATGGGGTAGGAATTTCACACATAAAATGGTGTGGTGGTTGAGGAAAATGTTCAGATTATGTTCTTATTTTTCCAGGCTAGGCTAGATTATGTTCAGATTTTACCAGATTTTTATGCTAAACAAGGCTATATTTGGTTGAGGAAAAAAGTAGTAGAAATGTATCTCATCCCACAATTTTTTTAAACGGGTTGTCTCAACTCTCAACATCTATCTCATCCCAAATTTGTAGACAACTAATTTCTTCAAGTTTAATACACTGGAGGAATATTTGTAAGTACTGAAATATACAACAGGGGTTAAGCTCTATAGGCACATGGTCCTTACCTGATCCATCAACTCTTATCAATATTCCATTGATTTTATTAGTCCCTACACTCTATTCACTAGCTTGCACCCTTGAAGACACTGAACCACAACTAATTCCATGGCTAAAAATAGGAACACAGCTATGAACTATGTATGCAAATGCAAGATTTGATTGGGCCAAGCGCAACTTTTGGACCCAACAAGTACAAGCAAACTATGCAGACAATTTTCCCTTCTTGGCACTTTGTGGCTTCTGTTCAACCTCTGGAAGTTACTCTCTGCCCCTTTCGAGTTTGGAATTTATATTTCTATCCTTTTATATGCTGGTCAAGCCCCAAAAAATTCAACAAAAACAGGTTTACATAGAAAGTTAAGAATCCTTAATTTGGGTCAACCCAGATCGATTATTAGAGAGATATATCATTAAGACTTGAGGAACAAAACATTTTGGTACTCACATTATGCATTTTTTTCTATACCAAAAAGAGAACCAAACCTCCAAAAAACAAAAGAAACTTATCTTCATAACTCAACTCAAACCTCAGTTGACTCCATTCCCCCATCAACCACCTAAAAAGGAAATCCCACAAAGTCATCATACTTTGCATCTCTCCCTCTCTCTCTCTAATCCTTTCCTAATCCCCAACTCCAATTCCCGTACAGGCCATCTTGGAACCAATGAATCATATCCACACCCCTCCCCAAAGTGTGTCACACATGCACACTCCACCTCTGCATTTCTGGAGTACTTTTTTATCTCATGCATCCTGTTTTCTATAAACAAAACATATAGATTGAAGTTGAAGATTCATCATCATACAGACTCGCGATCTTTCCATCGTTTCACTAAGAGATTGATAATGCTATTTTATATATTTGATTGTATATAGTTTGTTGTTTGTCGTATTGTAATGACTTTATATCTATAAAATATGTGTCTTGTAGTAAGAGTTAGATACCAAATGCTCAAAGGCAGGGTTGGGATGAGTTGTAGACTCAAAGATCCTGTGTTTGATTCCTCACTAGGAGTTTCCTTGGATTACTTTGTACATGATTCTTGTAGGTTTACTCCCTTGGGGTAAGCCTAAAGTGCCCTTCTTTGGTCAAATATATCATATTAAGCCACATCATTTTGTAAATTATTTCTTTTTGTAAGATCCCTTTGTAGACCAAGCATTTCTCCTGAAAAATATATACGATATTGTCATGCTTGTAATGCAGTTTAACAGGCCTTTTGAATGCTATAGATTTTCATGGTATCCCCCTTTTCAATTTTAGGACGCGAATGATTTCTGCCATGCATGAAGATGACTCCCCTGAATTGATAGAAGTAGCAAGAATCTTGAAAGATGTACTGGAGGTAGATGCCACTAATCAATTTAGTGTTTCTGTTTCCTTGGAAGAATGATAACCCAAATAGATCACTTGGTGCTTTGATGATTTGTTTACTCGGTAGGCTTTTTCATTTCAGATTCCTGATGTCCCTTTAAAGGTTAGAAAGCTCATTGTAAATTTATGCAATGCGGTGACCCGTAGAGTTGCTAGATTGGCAGCTGCTGGTATCGGGGGAATCTTGAAAAAGATAGGCCGGGATGGAAGTGGCGGCATCACAGGTGGAAGGACCAGAACTGGTGTTAAAATGAGAGGAACAGTGGTTACTATTGAAGGGTGTTTGTATACAAGCTATACGATGTTTAGGGAATACTTGCATGAAGCTTTGTGGGAAATATTGGGGGAAGACATTGCTCCACATGTCATTCCTAAGGTAATCGAAGATGGACCAAGGACAGTGTGTGTGGATAGCGTACCGTTGCTATGGATATATGTTCAATTAAATACAAATAGCCCCTGTAAATGTAGTTATTTTTCCATATCTTCTTGTATAAAGGAAGGATTGTACACATAATTTTTGTTTTTTCTGAAATTTCCATCCATTGATAGATTGATGTTGGCAATGTGAAAATGATGTTCTTTATAAAATTTTCCTCTCCCCCGAATTGTAGAATTTACTTCATATGTCTCTATCACTAGAAACATTACAATTTGGAGTAGAATTTGAGGGGGATTGAAATCAAAATAATTGAATTTCTGAATGAAGTGGATTCTTGGAGGACATCCAAAGCCCCTAAACTCTCAACTTATTTCGGAGCAAAATGCAATTCGAACAATCAAATGACTTAAATCCAACAGATCATGACCCAAAAAAAAAAAAAAACAGTTGCAACACAAACAGTTTTAACATAAAAAGCCAAAACATTGCTTCACGGAATGTTCTAGTTCTACTTGTTATCTGCTAATATCTTGGCTTCTCATCTCAACTCTTCTCAACTTTTAACATTGATCATGTTACAATTTCACAAGGCAAAAACTTCGGTGTAGATGAACAACCATTTTTCCCACATTGATCATGTCACATGTCTGCAAATTAACAAGTGAAAAAAAGTGTCATGACCAACAACAATGAAAAACAAAAACAAAAACAAAAACAAAAAGTGATCACTTGCTTTTACAATCATCCAAAATATTTTTTCTATTCAAAATTAAATAATAGATTTGATACTCACTAATAGACTTCCGATCAACATAATGGTTTTGTCTCCGATCCCTAAATTAACACCAACTACATTGACATCCAAAGAGACAAAAGAAGAGTGGCAATCAGTGGTGAAACCAACAATTTTTCTGAGGGGGGGCCAAATTTTCTAGTGTCACATTGAGATTCAAAAAAGAAAAAAAAAACTATATATAAAATTAGATCTCGATAATTTTCCATATACACGTAGAAATAAAATTCTAAAATACATCTTAATAAATGTTTCAAATTTTTTATGATAATGTTTTATGAAATAATATTTATCTATTATTTTTTTTAATGAAATATTTAGAATTTATTTGTTTCATAGAAACTACAAAGTGATCTTTTAGAATGTCACTATTTAAGTTAGTTTATTAAGCTACATGTAAACTCTAGATATTTTTGTGTCACATTAAGCATATAATACTATAGTAGAGATCTTAAATGATTTTTCTTGTATTCTCTCTTTGGATTTCACATTAAGATGCCTAATATTATATAACAAAAAACTTTGCGATCTATATTAATAAGTTTATTATTTCTCCTAAACTTAATTTTGATTTAATTTTGGTGAGACCACACTCTTAAAAATAAATAATATATAGAAATTGTACAAAATTCTTGGACTATACGAAATAATTAGAGAGTCATTTCTAAATATATTGAAATTTTGTAAAATTTTGCAAAGCATATGGCCGGGATTATAAATTTTTTTTGGAAGATCATTTTCTCTATCTATAAAATTATGTTTAAAAATTAGGGTATATTTATTTTTCAAAAAATTGGGGGATTATACCTAACGTACCTTGTTTTGATCATATACTTTTGAGCCAGCTCAGTCAATCAATTCCTCGTCAACTATTTTGAAGGGGATGTGAGCAAACTTGTGCCGCCATTCTTTTTCTTTCCTTCTCTTCGTTAATAAAGGACAATTCTCGATGCATAGAACAGAAAGGGAAGTGAGGTGTTGAAGCCCCTCTTCTAACATGCAGTACTCCAGCTTTGGACAATTGATGATTGCCAAATCTTCAAGAGAGGTGAGGTGTTGAAGCCCCTCTTCTGGCATGCGCTCCAGCTTTGGACAGTTACAAATATACAAACGTTTTAGAGAGGTTAAGCGTTGAAGCCCCTCTTTTGAGATGCACTTGAGATTGTCGCAGTAAGAGATATACAAACTTTTAAGAGAGGTGAGGTTCTCAAACCCATTCTTGTCGAACGACGTCAAATTTGGGAATTCAGAAATCATTAGAAAGATCAGATTTGTGGGAAGCAACCCCTTCTCTGGAAAAGACACCACATCTGATTTCGATCCGCCTATAATTTCCAATTCTCTAAGAGAGGCAAGATTTTGCAAACTCCACCCCATCCGACTCTCAACGAGTTTATCACAATCCCAAATTCCAAGTTCATTCAGACTGGAAGGTAAGCCCCTTTCTGGAAACGTCTCAATATTTGTACACCCACTTATCCAAAATCGAGAAAGAGATGGAAGGAGCATGTGCATCTTGTCAGGTAGCGATCTCAAACTCTTACAATTTTCGATCTTTAACTTTCCAAGGTTGGTGGCGTGCAATCCTCCTCTCGGAAATGACACAAAATTAGGACACCCTTCAATAGTTAGAGACGACAAGGCCACTAAATCATGTTGATGTTGTTCTGCAACTATAAGAGATTCTAGATCTGTACAACTTCGGATTGCCATATCCTTAACATTTGGGAATAAATCCATTGGAATGGACCGGAGAGAATCACAATCGAACAACTTCAAAACTTCAAGGCATGAATAGTCCAAGTTTATTGGGAGCCCTAACTTCTTGCAATTGTTTAATGTAGAGGGTAGACCACCCACTGGAAGAGACATATGCGAGAAAAAGTCACCCATATCCACTGCATCAAATCCTCCAATTGTGAGCTCCTTCGTAACATGAATTGGCATTTCCCTTAATATATCCTCTCTACAATTTGTCAGCTCCAATTGACATGTAGGCGTAGCCCTTGGGAGTGAAGCCAACATCTTCGGACAATCTGTAATCTCAAGGATACCCAAAGAAGGAAGGTGAAGGGGCAAATCTCCCGTTAGCTTTGAGCATCTCCGAATATAAAGCTTCTCGAGACGATGGTAAGCTCCTCCTTCATTTTCTTCACCAAACGAAGACCATTTCTCCCAATTCAACATCTGCTCAAATTTTAAAAATTTCAATGCCCCAAACGGCTTAATAGAAGAAGAACCAGTACTTCCGTAAAACTCTTCACCCACTACTACAATTCCATCAAAGCCAACAATAGAGAGGTTTTGTAAAGAGAGTAGCTGCCCAAGTGCTGGTAAGCTGCAACAATATTTACAGTTTTCCAAATCAATAGATGTTACGTAAGGGAAGGAATGATCCCCTACCCAATTTGGAAAACTTCCACCCATGTAGTCATTTATAGTGAGACTTTTCAGGTTTCTATGTGGTTGCAGACCGTTGAGTACATCTCTTTGACTTTCTGAAATCTCAGTATTTGAACCTTTTTTCCAGTTTAATGCCAACTCTTTAAGGTCCATTTTATTCCTCAAGCATGCACCTTCTGCATCGGTGAAAGATTCAACATTTTCAAGACCCAAGATAGAAAGTGCTCCTCGAAGATTTGCAAGCTTTCCCAATTCTCTAATGCTACACCCACAGCGTTTGCTAACCATAAACTTGGTTAATGTCTGGAGACATTTTAGTTTTCCCATATGTATCGGCATCTCCATTATGCAGGGAGTTTGAGTCAAATCAAGATGACGTAAATTAACGAGTTTTTGCATGTCTCTTGGCAATGTTTCAAGTTTTCCGCAATTAGATAACTTCAGTGTTTGCAAATTGTACAACTTGCATAAAGAATCAGGCAACCTTTTAAGTGCTGTATGAGAAATGTCCAAATAACGTAACTGTGTAATTTTTCCAATTGATTCAGGCAACTCGCACAGCTCCCTGTAATTAGATAGGTTGAGCACCCGTAAACAACTTAACATTGGCAATAAATCACGCAACAACTTTTTAGATATGTAGAAACAATTTCTTGACGCCGATTTTAATGCCAAAAATGTACGCAATTGCTTAGCTTCTTGAAGAGTCTCGAACCTCTTAAAATTTTCATACTCATCTCTAGCATACGACACATGACGAGTCTTGTTAACATTTTGATGAGAACGGCTATCAACCTCCAACCTAAATGTAAATTCACCAGACACAAATTTTGCCAAGTCATTGATGAGATCGTGCATCACAAAACATAGTTCATCTTCATTCGACTTCTGAAATAATGATCTTGATACAAGAGTGCCAAAGTAATAATTACCAACTGCTTCCATTGTTTTGTATTTAGTTTCGTGGAGAAAACCTTCTGCCATCCATAATAAAACTAATTCATGTTTCTTGAAGGGATGGTCTTTTGGAAATATTGAACAGTAAGCAAAACACCGTTTTATATATGAGGGAAGGTGTCTATAGCTTAATCTTAGAGCAGGAAGAATTTCATTTGAAAAACTCCATATCTCACTATTCAAAACCTCATCCCAGTCACTAACATCAACTTTGGATCGCAAGAGGGCCCCAATTGTCTTTATTGCTAAAGGTAGACCTTTGCATTTTTCAACAATTTGTCGACCTAACTCTTCAAACTGATGGGAATGCATATAGGAGTTAGCATCATGCAGAAATGCATGCCTTGCAAATAGTTTCCAACAATCCTCGTCTTGTAATTCCTTTAGATGATGGATTTCAAAAGCACGCATGGCTAATGCAACATCAACATCGCGCGTTGTTACGATGATCCTACTTCCCTGTGCCCCAGATTTAAAGGGGTTACTTAATATCTCACATTCAGGGTAATTCCTATTCCAAACATCATCCAAGACCAATAGGAATTTCTTTCCCATCAATTTCTCCTTTAGTTGAAGTTGAAGCCGATTTAGATCTTGAATATCACTGGTCGAAGAAGTTACTACTTCCAGAATTGTTTTCGTTACTTTAAACATATCAAAATCCTCTGAAACACAAACCCATGCTACAAGGTCAAAATGCTTTTGGACCTTTTTGTCATTGTATACAAGCTGAGCAAGGGTGGACTTGCCCAGTCCCCCCATGCCAACTATGGCAATCACACCTATCTTATTGTCACTAGCATCATCCGGAAGTAACTTATTAATTATTTCTTCCTTATCATCATTTCTACCACAAATGTCAGAATCTTCTACCAAACAAGTAGTTTTAGATGGTTTCCCTCCGACAGTACTAGCCTGTACTAGACCCATGAGATTCTGTTGACTTGCTAGATTTTCTAATCTCCCAAGTATCCCTTTAATCCTTACTTCTATCTTCTTTAAAAAAAAAGAAGTATGGATGGAGTTTCGTACCTTACTTGCAATATTGGTTCCAAATTCCGCATCTAATTTAGATTGTAAGGCTTTAGTTGCAATCTTATCTAAGACGTCCTCTGCATCATAGACAGCATCCTTAAGCTCATCAAGCCAATTTTTCATGCTAGGATTCGTAACTTGTTTGTCCTCGGCATCTTCAAGCACAACTTCAACGGACAACAATATCGTTTTCAACTTGTCCAAGAGCCCATCATTGAGTTTGCTCCCCCTTAGAAAATCAACAAGCTCCTGAGATGCCATCCTATCAAATAATACTTTAAGGAAGGCAGAGAGAAGTGTTCCTCCCACTAATTCGGCCATGTTTTGTTCTTTGAAAGGGGAAAAAGCAAATGAAAGCTGGAAGGTGAGATTGCAAAGAGCAGAGTGTAAAATGTGTTTGCAAGCAATATTTGGCAATGAGTACTATATGTGGAGGAAACAGCCTACTGCAGTGATCCAACACCATCTGATTGCACCAGGTCAAGTCAATGACCCCAGCTATTTATAAAGAGCCATTATTGGACCCTCATCTCTGCACAAAGTAAGGGCTTATTTGGTCCATGTACGTCATATCTCATTATCAATGAAAAAAAATTGGGATAAAATTGTGAAATAATTGTCATTATATCATTGTTCAGTTGAAAAATATTTTTTGGCTTTTTTTCAAAACTTGAATTATTGGATTAGTCGTCTCATTTTCTAAAATTATAAAATAATAATATTTTTTTTAATCTACCTAGTTAATGCAATATTTAACTAAGGAGAGAAAGGGGGATGGAAATCACTGAGGAGAGAGAGAGGGGAGAAAGAGAAAGACGGAGGACTGGATCGAGGAGGTGTATGGGGGAGGTAAGTTGTAGTCGGTTCTATATTTCGACTGTGAGAAAACCGCACGTGGCATAATATCGGTGTAAGTTTTCTCTGGACACCACATCTGGTCCCTAAAATTTCTTTTTTTTTTTTTTTTGAAAAAGATTATTTTGAAACAATTTTAAAATTTTTATATATTAAAAAAATAAAAATTTCCTATACACCTTTACAAAACTCAATAAAAAAATATTTCCACACATGTATGTATCAGGTCACATGTGTAATTCTGCTTTCATAAATGAATGAAATATATTTTTCATAAAAAAAAAATAAAAGAACATTTCATATTGTTTCAAAAAAATTATCAAAACCTCGCTAACAAAACATGGAGTTATATATTTCCTTCCGTGTCTTTGCAAAAAATTGAAACATACAAACACGCTTTAAAAAATGGAATGTGAATGGTTTTGGAAATATACCTACAAATATATATAAGATTGATCATATACTCTTTTCTCTTTTTTTTTTTTTTTTAAGGAAAGGATTGATATATACTCGAATGAATACACATGCATGATTTATGTGTCCATTCCTTTAAAATTAGCTTTATATATAGCGAAGGAATTATCACGTAGCCCGCCACTTGGTACTATATAGTACTACCAATATAGTAGTACTATATTGCTTGCCTTTGGAAAACTGAGATGAGAATTAGTCAACTGCACATGGTATAATAGGGCCTACCATAAATGAAATGCCTAGGAAAAAGCAGTGGTACAAATCAAGTTAATGAGATGAGAAATAATCAAGTTGGCATGGTATAATATTTGTTGGTTTTTTTTCAAAACTTGAATTATTGGATCAGTCATCTCATTTTCTAAAATTATAAAATAATATTATTTTTTTTAATCTACTTAGTTAATGCAACTTTGACTTCAGTTTCTTATTGCAATTTCATCTGTCCATTCCTTTATAGCAAAGGAAGCACATAGCCACTTGGTATAAGTAGTTGTGCTTCCAAAATTGACATTTGAGAGATGATATTTGAAATATTAAAATGTGTATTTTTTTAAAAATATATTAGATAAATTTGAGATTTACATATAAATTATTTTCTTAACGAGAGACTCAATTTGTTTTCAAAATAAAAAATTGTGTGCTAAGATGTGCCAAGCGGCATTGTATCGGTGCATAAGGCTTATGTGTCGATAGTGGAAGGTCGATGAAGGCAGTAACTAGCGGATCTGAGGCATCAGAGTCCATTTTATAGCGCATATACTATTTGCACTTGCTGATGTTAGGGGGTGTGCATCACGTTGGTAGCTAGAAAGAGTAATATTGCTTGATATAGTTATATGTTGTGCATGTGCCATATATTTTTTTTAAAAAATAGTGAGGCCTATTATTAAAACAATAATTTTTTATGTGAATTTTATATTTACTCTATTTTTTAAAAGGAATGCACGGCGCTTATATATTCTATAACTGTAAATATAATTTCTTAGTCATAAAACGGTATATTTGATATTTTCAATCTAAAAGGAAATTTCGGAAATAAATTAGACATAAAAATAAACCAAATATATACTATAGGAGCAGGAGTTGATGATAATTTTTCTTTTCCTTTTTCTGATCCCTCGTGAATAATTCTTGTTAAAAAATCACTAATCACGATAATACAGTGAATATTAAATTGGTTCGAAAATAATTGACATTTTGAACTTTCATCACAATATCTTTATGAAAAAAAAAATTTTTTATTTATCATCTTCACATCATACATTAAGTATAATTTTTTAAATTTTATTTTTTTCTTTTATCAAATATATGATATATGCATGATAAGTAGAATAACTCAATTAGTTTAAGAATAATAAAATTAAAAAAATATTTATAAAAATAAAATATATATGATGGATCACATAAATTGACGTCAATTTATAAAATTTATTGTATAAAATTTTTAAACAGACTAAATATTCCCCGTTTAAGAAAATAAAATTATCATTTTACAAAATACCTTTTGTTTATGTTGGGAAAAACGTTGTGTCTCTGTGACTGCAATTATTTTTCACTACTGAGAAAGGAATCAAAGTAGTGGTTTTGGTGGGAAAAGAAATACCAAGGAAAAATCAGTGGTACTAATTTCTAGCTCACGTGGTACAGTGGGGCCTACCAAAAAAGAAAATGACGAGGAATTAAAGCTACCAGCCTACCAGTACTGCTAATTTCGTGGACGTTGCCTTTGGAAAAGATCAGAGACGAGAAAATCAAGTTCACGTGGTATAATAGCGCCTACCAAAAAAGAAAATGCCAACGAATTCAAGCAAGCTTGCTAATTTCATTGACTTGCCTTTGGTTTAACACAAACTATTTTATTATTATCTATAAATTATCTTATTATTATTTATAAGTTTATTATCTTTATCAGCAGAACGAGTTCTTAAAATTAACTTTACAGCGAAGGAAGCACATAGCCACATGGTATAGTAGTAGCCACTAGGGCTTACCAAAAATGAAATTTCCGAGGAAGGCATAGTGGTTCTAATTTCATGGACGATGCCTTTGGAACTTGGAAGTGAGATATGAGAATCACGTTCCTAAATTGTGCAAGGCAACTTACTTCATTAACTAAACCATCCTTTTTACACCCAAATTGAGTGCACTACACAAAAGATACCGGTTACGTTTTTACACCCAAATTAATTTCACTCCAAAATCTTGATACCAATATGGTCTCGGTTCATAATAATAGAGATCTTGATAGGATCATAATAATAGAGATCTTGATATCCGGGTCTAAGATCTATTACTAGAGGATCCAAGTTGCATAGATGAGGTGAGATGAAACGAGATAAAAATTGAAAGTTAAATAAAATATTATTATAATATAATTTTTATTTTGAGATTTAGAAAAGTTGAATTGTTTATTATATTTTTTATTAGAATTTGAAAAAGTTGTAATAATTATATGAGATAAGACTCTCATCATGGTAACCAAGCTAGGCCTTACTGATAAGTTCCATAGCGGGAAAGACCCTCCAAATTTGTAACATTTATTTTGTTTTGACTCTATATATGTAATGTAAATAACATTTATTTTGTCTTGACTCTATATTATCTTAGTTTTATCAATGCTGATAATTTGCTTAGAAGTTTTGGAGAGCTTTCGGATTTTGACTTCTACAATTAAAGGCTGAAGTTGTTTCCTGTTGTGTATCTCACCTTGATTTATATATTCTTTCAGATATCCTGAAATCCAAAGATGTGCTTTGATATGGGTTGTGAAAACACTGATTCACATCAACTAAAATAATATATAGGAAAGAAAAAACTCCTAATGATCCACACTAAAAGGTGCATGCCACTACCTGACAAGCAACCCAAACACCTTGCAAATCTTGATTCCGTCTGAATGGTGACTACCGTCGACTTGGAGGTCCAATTACAAAGAATGAATTGTTTCGTTGACTATATGAATAGGACAATGAACAAGTAATTATACCTCCGAAACACTCCAACAGAACTTTTTTCAAATGTTTTTCTAGACTTTTGCTTCAGTCGATCACAACATCTTTGTCAATCAATTGTAGGGAACGTGTGCAATCTTTTCCTTTTCCCTTTTGCAACCATTTGTTTAGCAATGGGCAATTTCTAATCTTAGAATAGAAATCGAGGGGGGCAGCCTCTCTTCTGACATGCTCTTCATCTTAGGGCAGGCATAGATCCCTAAGAAATCAAGAGAGGTGAGGTATTGAAGTCCATTATTGTCCAACGATTTCAATTTTGGATTTTGGCGAGCTCATCCATTGATCCTTTCTTGAGTTCCATTGTTGGTGATTCCAACTGTCAATTTACTTCTCCTGCTCATATTGATCATGTCTCGTGTCTTGGACATTTCATGTGCAGTTGCCCTCTGTTATTGACAACATCGGACATGAAATCTAAGTTCGAACGTCATCTCTTAGTAAATCGTTCGATTGTATCATAATCCGATCAAACATTCTACGTAATGCATCCAAACATAGTTATTTGTTCGACCACTAATTTAATGAACATTTTTTTATGTTAATACATTTGAACGAATTTATTTTGGTCGACCACTCATAAATATGTGTTCGAACATACCTCACGGTGATTTTACCATTCGACCGGAAATACGGGACAAAATTTAATCATCCTAAAAAAACTTTCATTCGAACGCTATCAAATGGTTTTGCTCAATTTTGTCTCAAAAAAAAAAAAAAAAAAAAGGACGGTACCCCAATTTTATTGATAGCCCTCACTTGTGGCAGAGGAAAATCGTGGTTACAACTCAACACATGGTGGTTACATAAAATCCAAAACCCAAGCATAAAAAACCAGTCTAAAGAACAACACTAACTTAAAATAACAACACTGTTAATAGCAAAATACCATGAACATGGAAACCTGCAAGGGAGAAACAAAACCAAAACAGAGAAGTAAGAACAAAAAACAATCCAACAAATAAAACGATTTACCTGGTACAAACCTTACCGAACCCGCAGATGTGGTAAGCCGAATTTGTCCATGCGAAGAAGACCTCTTAACCTATTAGGCCAGGTGTGAAAGTTAGACCATTCCGAGTTCAAGCCCTCAGCCCCACACTTTGCTAGAAAGTTAGCCACTGTATTTCCTTCACGAAATATATGATTCACAGTATAAACCAACCTATTCAGGTAATCTTGAAGATCATCCCAATAGCCTTCTAAGTACCAGGTATGACAGTCACCCTTAGTAATCCAATTTACCAGCAATTGAGAATCTGTTTCAATTTCAACACGGTGAAACCCGAGGGTATAACATCTACGAATTCCTTCCAAAAGGTTACTGAGTTCGGCAAAGTTATTAGTACCTTGACTCAGAGATACCGAGTAAGCCAAGAGGAGACTGCCATTAGCATCCCGAATAACACCCCCGGTGCCAGAAGGGCCTGGGTTCCCAAGACTACTACTGTCAGTGTTGAGCTTAACCCAACCTTGTTGGGGCTGTGTCCATCTTACCACCCTAACCCTCTGCGGCTTGGGAGACACAACTAGGATCTCCAATCTATTTAAAATATCAATGTCCTTGTTGGATACCGAGGAAATTTTCAGAATCTATTCCATGATACAACGGAGCCATACTTTAGAAGCGTACCAAACCGACTGAGCTGTTTGAACCTTGTCCTCATACCGAGCTTTACAACGTCTCTCCCAAAGTTGCCAAGAATAATAGAGGGAATAAGGCCAAGAATAATACAAATTTGGGAAGAGCTACCCGCGCGACTAAACCAGAAATTTGTCTGTTCCTTCCAAGTAAGGAACATAGGCATGTGGAACCCAACTTGATTAGCTGCTAGCTGCCAGACTTTTCGGGGAAGGTCCCCCGTGCAGAGGACATGATTCAAGTCCTCAGTGTGGCCCTCTTGGCAGCAATTGCATTTTGAAGCCATCAAAATACCCACCATCTTAATCTTATCATCCACACTCAGGCAGTTATTAGTGGCCTTCCACATCATGATGGAAATTTTCTTAGGAAGATTGGCGTGCCAAATCCATTGGGCCCAGGGTAGAGGAGGGGCCCGGACCCTAATGCAATCTCAGGCACTCTTGGTAGTAAATATGCCCTCTGTATCTCTCAACCAAACCAGCACATCATTGCCCTCCTTCCATCTAGCCAAGTAATCATACAGCTCGCTAGCCTTCTGATGACCCACTAAGCTACTCAAGAGAGACGTATCCCACCCATTTTCAATATGACAATCCTTAATCTTAAGCAAAGGCTGAGCAGTCACAGGAAGGTGACTATTGAGGGGACCTCCCGTGTCCCAATTGTCATACCAGAAAGAAATCTCTCACAACCCATTTGGAGCTATTAAGGACCTCTGGAATACTGCAGACATTTGATTTCCAAAAACAAGTCCCTTTAAAGGGCTCCAATAGCGATAAGTGAGTTCCTTTGACGTATTTGCCTCTGAAAAATTCCGCCCAGAGGGACTTACTCTTGATGAGATTCCAGGCAAGCTTCATGTGTAAGGCTTTTTGAACATCCCCAAAATCTGTAATACCCAGCCCACCCTCATCCGTAGGGGTGCAGATATTCTTCCATGACATCCATTTCCTGCGACCTTTGCCTTCAGACTCACCCCCAAAAAAGGAGCTTAGGAGCTTGTTCAGAGTAGTAATCACCACTTTAGGGACCTCTAACACCGCTAGAAGATGGGTGGCCATACTAGCTATAATGTGGCGCATGAGGATAACTCTCCCACCAGCTGAAAGTAATTTCATCTTCCAACCCGCAATCTTATTTTTGACTTTACCCAACAAATCCCCAAAATCACAAGCCTTCAACCTACCATCCACTATGGGCACCCCCAAGTATAGAAATGGAAAATGACCCTCAGTGAAACCAGTGAGTCTGAGAAGGGAATGTTTCCTGTAACTCGGAATTCTCTTAGAGAAGAAAATGACACTTTTCTCTTTGTTGAGTACTTGTCATGTCCAGGCATCATACTTGTTTAAAACCTCTATCAACCCTCGGATAGATTTCTTACCACCATTTGCAAATATAATGATATCATCGGCATACATAAGATGGGAGATAAGGGGGGTCCCTCTGGCTTGAGTAAAGCGTCCAATTTGTCCTGCCTCAAAGTATTTCTTAATGAGACGGGAGAGAACTTCTTGCATAATGATGAACAGGTAAGGGGATAGAGGATCCCCTTGTCTAAGCCCCTCTCTCCTTTAAAGAAACCCATGGTGGTACCATTCATCATGACCGAGTACCACGAAGAGGACATACAGGCATTGATCAAATCACAAACATGAGGAGAGAAACCAAACTTGTTCAGAGCGTGTAATAGAAATTTCCAATCCACTCGATCATAAGCCTTAGACATATCAAGTTTAATCAACACATTACCCCCCGTTGATTTCCTATGAATGGAGTGGGCCATTTCTTGAGTTAAACTGATGTTTTCAAAAATACTGCGACCTGGGATAAAAGCCCCTTGTTCATGCGATATCATATTAGGGAGCAAACTAGTCAAGCGAGCCACAATAATTTTAGAGCAAATCTTATAAACCACTGAGCAGAGGCTAATTGGCCGAAATTTGTCAAAGCCCGTAGGCTTGTCCATCTTGGAAATTAACACAATAGCAGAAGCAGTGTAGCACCTAGGGAAAAAATGGTTCTAGAAAAAATCCTGGATGGCAGCAAGAAGGTCATCTTTAACAAGACCCCAACAGACTCTGAAAAAACCGGAGCTGAAGCCATCAGGCCCGGGACTACTTTCAATGGGAATGGTAAAGAGGGCATCCTTAACATCCTCTATGGTAGGGTCTATGCCAATGGCCATGTTCTCCTCATTAGTAATAATAGGGGAGACCCAGTCGTTCAGATCTGGTAGAGCATAGGTGGCAGACTGACCCAAAAAATTTTGGAAATAGTCAACCGCAGATCTATGAATTTTAGAAGGGGTAGTTAAAACAGTCCCATCAGACAAGCTCATATTCTGCACTCTTTTATGGTTTTTGGCATTCAGGAGAGCATGAAAAAATTTGGAATTTTGGTCCCTATATTTGAGCCAACTCTTTTTGGTCAGGTGAGCAAGCCTAGTATTCTCTCTCTCCCTCCACGTTATTAGATCCAACTTCAATTTTAAGAGGTCCTTATCATCCTCATCGTTAAAGGAAACTTGAAGACGGTTATCGAGGGTCCCAATATGGTCCTCTAATTTTTTGATAATAGAGTTAGTCTTACCAAAGACCCTTATATTCCATTCTTTAAGAGCCACCTTGGCCTTTTTCAACTTAAAGGAAAGATTTACTAACCCATAACCAAACCCCTCACTTTTCCAAACCCTTTCCACAAAACTATAGAAATCAGAATGATCAGTCCACATATACTGAAAACGAAATGGGCTAGGGCCATACCTGAGGAGGTCCGCTCCCATCTTGATAATTAGAGGAGAGTGATCTGAAGTAGTGCGTGCCAGTACCTGGTAAGAAACATTAGGGAAAAGATTAAGAAAGTTAGTATTAAGAAAACATCTGTCTAACCCAGCCCAGCTCCGAGCTAATCCGCCTTGACCATTGCACCATGTCATTTTTGCGCCTTTGGATTGCATATATATTAGACCACAGGATTGGACACACTGATTGAATTCTTCCATGGCTGAGAAAGGCCGTGGCCAGCCGCCTCTTCTTTCTGAGTCGTCTTTGATAATATTGAAATCCCCACAGAGGAGCCACGGGAGAGCAGTATTCCCCATAGACTCCAAGTCCGCCCAAAGCGCTCTCCTTTCCATTTGACTACACTTCGCATATATGATAGAGAGAAGAAAAACCTGGCCATTATCCTTAACCTTCACAGTAATGTACTGATTTGAACTTGCCACCCATTGTATCGAGATGTCTGAATTCCACATATGCTAGATTTTGCCACCATGCACCTCATTAGTAACAAAGGAATTGCATTTGAATTTACCCAAAAGAGACGGAATTCTATCCTCTAATAAAAAAGGTTCAGCCAAAGCTAAAATATTAGGAGAAAATTTTTTAATGATTTTCCTCAGTCTCATATTAGACGTTCCCCTAATATTATAAAAAATAACAGGTTTTATCATAAATTAAATTTAGCAGGTCGAGTTACCACCCTGATAGAGCTTCTTTTCTGAAGTTTCCTGGGTTCCTCAGCCTCTGTAAGGTAGTCCTTAAGCATGTCCTCCTTGAGCTTATCTCTTCCATTTTCTTGATATGAAAGTGAACCACGTGTACCATCTCTAACGCAGGAGACCCCATCAAGACCCCTTTCTTTTCCCTTGCCGACACTAACCCACCCATCTTCTCCACTCTCATTTCTTTTTTTCATTTCGTGGACAGTGTGCAAGGGAACCCCCAACCCTCCTCTTCACATCTCCTCCATCATTTCGAAACTCAATGTTGCCGAATCTCCTCCTTCTTCATTTTGAACCCCAACTTCCTTTTGCTTCTCCATTCTCTTTTCAGAACCGAAGTTCCCCAAACTCCTCTGTGATTTGTGTTTCTTCAATTTCTTCCTCAGAGTTCTCAGGGGATTTTCCCAATCCTCACTAGATTCTTCCTCTACAACCACATTTATTAATTCATGATTATCTACAGACTGGGTCGGCACTGGGTAAGTCTATTTTAAAAGCTGCTGACCTCCTCGTCTTGCTCTTGTAGCTTCTCCCATGTATCTTCGACTAAGGATGGCTCGATTGCCACCATTGAAGTGGAAGAAACATTTCCTGGTAGTTCATGGCCCTGTTCTAGGTCTTCAGGAGTTCTCTCGATTTCATGGGTCGCTCCAGGGTTCGAAATCCCCTCGTCGTTAACTTTGATCGTGGCTACCAAATCCCGTGCCTCCTCCAAGAACTTCACCAAGGCCCCTTCGTCTTCTATAGGATGTCCCTCCAGCTGGGTCTCTTGTTCACCAGGCTCTTCCTCTGGCAAAATGATAGGCTATTTGACACGGTACTCCTATCGGATGCGTTTCCGTGATTCCCCATCCTCTGTTGTGATTTGTTTTTTCCCGTTTTGCCTACAAGTGTTGTGGTTATGGCCTTGCTGGTTACATATTGTGCAGTAAGCGGGCAAGGTCTCATAGACCACTTCTTGTAATCGACTTGAATGTCTTCCTGGATGACCAATCCAAAAGGATTTGAGCAGTGGTTTGGAGGCATCCATTTCCACACAGATTCTAGCTTCGTCCGTGCGTGTGACGCATTTAGTGAAGTTATCTCGTCTGATAAATTTACCGATCCCTGCCGTAAGAATTTTGAGCATCGATTTATGATAAAAGTGCAGCGGTAATCATGGTAGAAATACCCAAACAGGGACCAAAGGAGGTCCAGACTCCTCATTAAAGTCAGGGGACCATTCAAACGCACGGTAGGGAACCTCCTCCATCTCACAAGATTCTCTCGAAAATGCCTTATTGAAATCTTCTTCGTTTGTCATTCTCACAAAGACATTTCAAAATTTCCTCATCGAGGAGACCAGACACGTACCAGAGAGGCCCCGTCTAGCTCTGATGAAAGCTCTTATCCTGTCTAAAGAAGGCCTCCTGCGCAGGAACTTGATGACCATGGAAAACCTGAATGATGAAGCAGCTTTGTCGATTTCCTCCTGAGAGAAGAGGAAACAAATCTCTCCATCTATGATTTTCGGTGGTCTCATTGCTATCTCCACTTTTGGGAGTGGTTGAGGAGCTTGCAGTATCTCTGCAAAGGAGCGGGGACCAGCAGGGGGGCCCCCTCTACAAGGGGGTCCTCGGTGGCCATCGCAAGTTTTGTTCAAAACCCTAGCAGAGCAGAAAGTTTTCTTTTTGCCACGTCACAACTTTTAGAATTTGAGTGTTCCTGGTGCGCCCCTTATAAAACCTCTTGAGACACTAATATTGAGACAACGTTAGGACGATTTTCTTTGCATCCTAAAATATGTTTTGGGAAGAAGTCACAGTTTTCCATCCTTGAAACCTCTTTTGTTGTAGTGTATACGTAAGAGAAAAGAAAACATAAGGCCAAACGTAGTGTATACGTAAGAGAAAAGAAAACATAAGGCCAAACAGAGTGGGGCCGTGGGGGTTGTAAATGAAATTCATACTTGTATAAAAATATTAGTTCTTCTACTGTGAGGCGAATTTGATATCCAAATTTTGTCCTTAATTATATATATGCTTAGAGGTTGGCACTACATATATGATGGAAGAGAACGATGAACAGATAGTAATTAACGATAACCACCGGTCAATTCAAGCAAGATTTACTCGTGTGGTTACATAAATTAGATGAGATGAAAGTTAAATAAAATATTATTAGTAATGTTACGTACAATCGTGAAGTGTGCAAGCGTCGTGCAGTCACTTTGAAAAAGAATGTGATCTAGTATTAAAAAATTAATTTTATTTTCGTGTAGGTCCCGTATTTATCCACTTTTTTCAAAGTGATTACGCAGCGTTTACACACTCACAACTGTAACTATCATTTTTCAAATATTATTAGAATATAATTTTTTAATATTATTTAAGTTTTTCAATTTTTTTTATATGAGATGAGAAGAGGTGAATTGAGATAGAAAGAGGGCATTAAGAGTTTCAGCTAGCATGTGATCTTGAATATGGAAATTTAGGGATCTAATTAATTCTAATATTTCCCCACGCACGCACGAACGCACTAAGCCCTAAGGTACATGCATCTATGTTTAGTCAACACATGAGATCCTTCGTATGGTTTTCTTTGTTTTAATCCTGTTGCCAATTTACTTGTTAATATTCCGCTTCCTCAAATATATAAAAAGACTACAAAAAATCAGGCATGATAGGAAGTAAAAAATATGGGTAATTGTCATATTAAGCTTCCTCAAATATACAAAAAGACTTAAAAAAGCTTGTGCTTCTTTTGTCTTTTTGTCGGTTTCAATATTGTTAGATTAAATGAGATGAGAAGAGATGAGTTGAGATGGCTTAAACTTCGGTAGAAACAGAGCATTAAGAGTTTCATATTGAGCTAGTTAGATTGTGCTTCTTTCGTTTGTACATGTAAAAAATTTTATAGTTTGCTCAATGCTGTTCTAAATGGGTTGATGTTATTCATTTCCGTGATTGCTGATGTTTTGAACCTTATGGTAATTACATATCTGGGCATTCTTCCACTTACTTGTCTGTAGCGTGCAGACTAGTGTTCAAAGGCAAGGATGCGATGAGTTGTGGACTCAAAGATCCTGTGTTTGATTCCTCACTAAGAGTTTCCTTGGATTACTTTGTACATCATTCTTGTAGGTTTACTCCCTAGGGGTAAGCTCAAAGTGCCCTTCGTTGGTGAAGTTCCACCTGGTAAAAAGAAACTTGTCTAGGCTTTGTTGACTCAAGTTATCTGTTGAAGAAGGAAATCATTGATTTGATAGAGATGCCTAGATATTGAAAATACTTTTTATTCTGGTCTTGTATGTGTTCATACCTCCCCCCTTTTGAAAGCCTTCAATAAATAAAAAAGTAAAAAAAGAAAAGAAAAAGAACCTAGCCAAGGGTGATGATAGCTTGAAAAAAGAAGGAAAAATGCAAAGTCATGGGTGATGATATGATCCTTTTCCATTCCCTTATAACTGACCGATTGTTCTTCAAGTTTCCATTCCAAAATATCAATCATCCTTTCATCACTTGCATTTTGTAGTAGTTGTCAGCAGTTTTAGATCGTAATGATAATTTTCTGTGGTTATCATTGGATTTAATTTCTCTGAAACTAGTTCTTAGAATGTGAGATATTTATTTTTGCCTCAAAAAAGACTGAGTAGATGGTAAAAAATCACATTTGCGGCTAAGTAGTGGTGACGTAAATGTAAAAATATTGCCATAAAAACTATTATTGCCAGCGCCGTTTTATTGTTGCAGATAATTTTGTTGCTGCAAATTATTTGGTTTTGTAACCATATAATTGTAAAAGATTTTCATATATGTTGAATTTGTTAACGTCACAAATACATTCTTCGTGGGTAAATATTGTAATTGAGCTCCTACATATGTATGAGTTTCTCCTTTTATTTCATTCCATTTAATTCGAAACCAATCAAATACATGAATCAGAAACTAGCGTTTATTATAAACACTATGAGTATAATGAAGTTCAAATATTGTTAAAGTATGATTTTTTAACGTATTTTTTGTTTCAAAATTTGAAAAAGTTGAATTGTTTTTGTGTTTTGTTTGGAAGTTTGAGAAAGTTAGAATGATCAGATGAAAAAGTTGAAGATTTAAAATTAAAAAGTATTTAGATTTGAGCAGTAAAGTATGATAAATTTTAAAATGGGATGAGATGAAATTTGTTCCCAAACCAATCCCAAGTGTAAGCTCAAATAACTTACTCACAACCAAGTGAAGTTGAGGTTTTGAGAAATTGAGGTCGTATAATTTTAGAGAAATGTTTTAGCTACAAATAGATTACAGAAAAGTAATCCCTTAAATTGAGGTGGTTTTATGTGGTTCGTCAGATTGTAAAGTTATATTTTTTGTAAAATAGATATGATAGATCACATGAAGTTACACCAGTTTGTGAGATTACATTTTTATAATTCTTTTGTGGCTATAGCACTTCTCATAATTTTAACATAACCAAGTCTAGTACTCATTGACCATATATGTTGGATGAGATAGTACATTTGGTAGAGAAATGGGACATATCCACTGTTTGGAAATTTCTATGGCCTTGAAATACGTTTATAGATCAGCCGGCCATTTGATGATCTGAAGTGGCAATTAAATAGCAATGATGTCATTAAGTGATCTAAATATTATAGACTTGCTAAAATTAGAGCAGACACAAAAAACATCTTTCCATTGATTCTGATATTGCTTGACTTATGACTCATGAACATACCTACAGATGAAAACGATGAACGGATAGATAGAGATGCATGCAAACTTCGGCAGAAATAGAGCATTTAGAGTTTCAGTATATGATCTTGAACCTGGAATCTAGGCTTAAGTAAGAAGTTTAGCTCTTACAGAGCATTAATGTAGTCCTAAGACCACCAAAGTGCATATTTTTCCTTCCAGATATTAAAAGAATCATAGGGGAAACCAAACAAAGTAGAAAATATCCTCAATCAGACATCAATCATGAAATACATGTTTAATACATGCTGAGAAACCAAAAGCATATCTTCACCAAAAGCATTGGAGCTTAAACGAAAAGAAAAATAAGAACAGTTGCAACACAAACAGTTTCAACAAAGCCATACGTCATTGTATCCTGAAAGTTCTCTAGCATTCCAAAACAACATAGTCACATAAAGTTCAAGTTCCACTTAGTAAAACGACACAACTTCTATTCAACTCCAACTACTTTCACGTCTGGTCATCTACTGACACTTGTAATTTGCTAGTATCTCAGCTTCTCTTCTCAGCTTCCGACATGTTTACAATTCGAAAAGGCAAAACTTCAGTGCAGATGAACAGTCATTGTTCGTGATTTCAATGTCAATTTACTCCTGCCCACATTCATCATGTCACGTGTCTGCAAAATAACAAGTGAAAAAAAGTGTCACATGGAGACCAACCATGAAAAACAAAAACAGAGCAAGGTAGTCACTTGCTTTTACAATCATTCAAAATGTTTTTTCTATTCAAAATTAAATAACAGATTTGATATTCACTAACAGACTTCCAACCAACATAATGGTTTTGCCTCTGATCCCTAAATTAACACCAGCTCCACTGACATCCAAAGTGACAAAAGAAGAGTGTCAACTGATCTTTACTAATGCCCTTTATGTAGTGTGTGATTCAACAAAAATTGCATCTAAGCAAATCTAAACGAGATCAAAATGGTATAACATCTATAAGAGAGTAAATACCTCACCCATGTTTTGATAGACTTTTGGTTGGCTCACTCAATCAATTCTCCGTCAACTTTTTTGATGGGGATGTGAGCAAGCTTGCACCATTCTTTTGCTTTTCTTCTTTTCCTCCATCTCTTCATTAATAAAGGACAATCAATGATCAGTAGAGAAGAAAGGGAAGTGAGGTGTTGAAGCCCCGCTTCTAACATGCACTCCAGCTTGCGCCGCCATTCTTTTGCTTTTCTTTTCCACCGTCTCTTCATTAATAAAGGACAATCAATGATCAGTAGAACAGAAAGGGAAGTGAGGTGTTGAAGCCCCTCTTCTAACATGCACTCAAGCTTTGGACAGCTCTGGATTACCAAACCTTCAAGAGAGGTGAGGTGTTGAAGCCCCTCTTCTGGCATGCGCTCCAGCTTTTGGCAGTTAGAGACAGACAAGTTTGTAAGAGAGGTGAGGTTCTCAAATCCATTACTGTCAAACGACGTCAAATTTGGGAATTCAGAAATCTCCAGACTGATCAGATTTGTGGGAAGCAACCCCTTCTCCGGAAAAGACACCACATCTTTCGATCCACCTTCAATTGTCAAATATCTAAGAGAGGCAAGATTTTGCAAACTCCACCCCATCCGACTCTCAACGAGTTTCTCACAATTCCGAATCATAAAATCATTCAGACTAGAAGGCAAGCCCCCTTCTGGAAGCCTCTTAATATTTGTACACTCCTTTATCAAAAATCGAGTAAGAGATGGAAGGAGCATGTCCATCTTGTCAGGTAGCAATATCAAACTCTCACAATAACTGATACTAAGAGATGACAAGGCCACAGTAACTGATTCTGCAACTGTAATAGATTTTAGATTACTACAATTTAGGATTGTCAGATCCTTAACATTTAGGAATAAATCCATTGGAAAGGACTGGAGAGAACCACATCCAAACAATTTCAAAATTTCAAGGCATGGATAGTACAAGTTCGTTGGGAGCCCCAATTTCGTACAATTCATTATTTTAAGAGTTTTTAATGTAGAGGGTAGACCACCCATAAACACTGAGGCCTTGTTTGGTTTCCAAAAACATCTCATCTCATCTCACCTCATCATTACAACTTTCTCAAATCCCCACACAAAATAAAATAAACAATTCAACTTTTTCAAATCCCAAAACAACAATAATATTAAAAAATATATTTTAACAATATTTTATTCAACTTTTTAATTTTAATCTCAACTCATCTCATCTCATCTCATCTTATCTCTGAAAACAAACGGGACCTGAATCAAATCCTCCAATTGTGAGCTTCTTTGTAACATGAATTGGCAGTTCCCTTAATATATCCTCCCTACAATTTCTCAGCTTCAATTGACATATAGTTGAAGCCTTTGGGAGTGAAGCCTGCATCTCTGGACAGTCTATAATCTCAAGGATACCCAAAGAAGGAAGGTGAATGGGCAAATTTCCCGTTAGCATTGAGCATCTTCGAATATAAAGCTTCTCGAGACGAAGGAAAGGTCCTCCTTCATTTTCATCACCAAACAAAGACCATTTCTTCTAATTCAACATCTGCTCAAATTTTAAAACTTTCAATGCCCCAAACGGCTTAATAGAAGAAGAGCCAGTACTTCCATAAAACTCTTCACCCACGTTTACAATTCCATCAAAACCAACAATAGAGAGGTTTTGTAAAGAAGGTAGCAGCCCAAGTGCTGGTAAGCTGGAACAATATTGACACTTTTCCAAATGAATAGACGTTACTTTAGAGAAGGAATGATCCCCTACCCAATTTGGAAATCTTCCACCCATGTAGTACATTATAGTGAGACTATTCAGGTTTCTATGTGGTTGCAGACCGTTGATTACATTGCTTTGACTTTCTGAAATCTTAGTATTTGAACCTTCTTTCCAGTTTAATTCCAACACTTTAAGGTCCGTTTTATTCCTCAAGCTTGCACCTTTTGCATCGTTGAAAGATTCAACATTTTCAAGATCCAATATAGAAAGTGCTCCTTGTAGATTTGCAAGCTTTCCCAATTCTCTAATGCTACACCCAGTGCGTTTGCTAATGACAAACTTGGTTAATGTCTGAAGACATTTTAGTTTGCCAATATGCATCGGCATCTCCATTATTGGAGTTCTAGTCAAATCAAGATGGCGTAAATTAACGAGTTGTTGCATGTCTCTTGGCAATTTTTTCAGATATTCACAACAACATAACTTCAATGTTTGCAAATTGTACAACTTACATAAAGAATCAGGCAACCTTCTGATTGACGTACTAGAAATGTCCAAATAACGTAACTGTGTAATTTTTCCAAATGATTCTGGCAACTCACATAAATTATAGTAGTCAGATAGGTTGAGCACTCGTAAACAACTTAACATTGGCAATAAATCACGCAACAACTTTTTAGTTATGTAGAAACAAGGTGTTGACGATTCTAATGCCAAAAAATGTACGCAATTGCGTAGCTTCTTGAAGTGCCTCGAACTTCTGAAAGTTTTCAAAAACATTTCTAGCATACGACACATGACGAGTCTTGTTAACATTTCGATGAGAACGTCTATCAACCTCCAACCTAAATGTAAATTCACCAGATACAAATTTTGCTAAGTCATTGGTGAGATCATGCATCACAAAGTTAAATTCATCCTCACTCGACTTTTGAAACAATGATCTTGATACGAGAGTGACAAAATAATCAGAACCAATTTCTTCCATTGTTTTGTTTTCAGTTTCGTGGAGAAGACCTTCTGCCATCCATAATAAAACTAATTCATCTTTCTTGAAAGAGTAATCTTTTGGAAATATTGAACAGTAAGCAAAACACTGTTTTATATGTGAGAGAAGGTGTTTATAGCTTAATCTTAGAGCAGGAAGAATTTGGATCTCTTCATGATTTGATAAACTCCATATGTCACTATTCAAAACCTTATCCCATTCACTAACATCAAGTGCTTTGGATCGCAAGAGGGCCCCAATTGTTTTTATTGCTAAAGGCAGACCTTTACATTTATCAACAATTTGTCGACCTAACTCTTCAAACTCTGAATGCATATAGGTGTTAGCATCATGCATAAATGCATGTCTTGCAAATAGTTTCCAACAATCCTCCTCTTGTAACTCCTTTAGATGATGGATTTCAAAAGCACGCATGGCTGATGCAACATCAACATCGCGCGTTGTTAGGATGATCCTACTTCCTTGTGCCCCAGATTTAAAGGGGTTACTTAATATCTCACATTCAGTGTAATTCCTATTCCAAACATCATCCAAGACCAATAGGAATTTCTTTCCCATCAATTTCTCCTTTAGTTGAAGTTGAAGCTGATTTGGATCTTGAATATTACTGGTCGAAGAAGGCGCTACTGCTTCCAGAATTGTTTTTGTTAATTTAAACATATCAAATTCCTCTGAAACACAAACCCATGCTACAAGGTCAAAATGCTTTTGGACCTTTTTGTCATTGTATACAAGCTGAGCAAGGGTGGACTTGCCCAATCCCCCCATGCCGACTATGGCAATCACAGCTATCTGATTGTCACTAGCATCATCAGGAAGTAACTTATTAATTATTTCATCCTTATCATCGTCTCTACCAAAAATTTCTGAATCGTCTACCAAAGAAGTAGTTTCAGATGGTTTCCCTCCGACGGTACTAGCTTGTACTAGACCCAGGACATACTGTTGACTTGCTAGATTTTTTAATCTCCAAAGTACCCCTTTTATCCTTACTTCTATCTTCTTGAAAAAAGGAAAAGTTTGGATGCAGTTTCGTACCTTACTTGCAATATTGGTTCCAAATTCAGCATCTAATTTGGATTGTAAGGCTTTTGTAGCAATCTCATCCAAGACGTCCTCTGCATCATAGACAGCATCCTTCAACTCATCAAGCCACTTTTTCACACTAGAATTCGTAACTTGTTTGTCCTCGGCATCTTCGAGCACCGCTCCCACAGATAGCAATACATTCGTCAACTCGCACAAGAGGTCATCACTGGGTTTTCGTCCCATTAGGAAATCAACAAACTCGCGGGATGCCATCCTATCAAATAATACTTTAAGGAAGGCAGAGAGAAGCGCTCCTCCCACTAATTCGGCCATGTTTTGTTCTTTGAAAGATGAAAAAGCAAATGAAGAAGATGAAGGAAGGTGAGATTCCAAAAAATGTGGTTGCATGCATATATAGAGGAAGGAAACAGTCTACTCCATTGATGGAGTTGTTTCAAACGCTGCTGACATATGTCGACGACTAGGTTTAGGAAAAAGTGGACCAAATGTGAATAAAGAAATAATAAACCATAGTTTTTAAATTGGTTTTTTATAAGCATATTGCTTTAAATTAAAAGTGGAGGTACATGAAGGACGGGTGCGGTGTCCTGAACAAAAGTTGTTGAAAGAAAAGGTTAAAAGCAGAGGCACAGGCCATTAGCAACTATTTTGACGGGTGATGCAAGGCTACCGCCTAGCAATGTCCGCTGGGCTCTCATGCATAAATTTAATTTTTTATTTTTTATTTTGATTTTGATTTTGATTTTTTTAACATATTTAAATATTTTTAAAAAATAAAAAAATACATCAATACAATAACTAGTTTGGATATTGAGAATATTTCAAGTATTTTCAGAATACTTCACTATTATTAATTATTTTATTTTTTTACTACTATTTACAGAAGAGTTAGTCTACATATAGTCCCAAAATGGGGACTGTTCATACAAGCCAATAGAGTTATGTTTAAAAAAAATTTAAAAATTATAATAACATCCTTTTTAAAATAATGATTTTTCTCATTTTACCTCCATTCATCAATGGAACTGCACACGCAGTCCTTCACTCAGAACTGTAAATATAATTTTTATTCACAGAGTACTTGAGAATATCTCACTATCTAAACGAAAAATAAAAACCACTTTCTTATTTATTAAGTAAAAAACTTTTTAAAAAAAATTAAATACATGAGCCATAAAAATAAAAGAACAAACTCAAAAGGCATTCTAACTGTGAAGGGAGAAAATCCCTTATGTTGGGCCAAATAATGGGCCCAGGATGCAACAGAGATATATGGTTTGTGTTGGATTGGGCCGGAGGTAGGGCCTAGCCACATCTCCTGGTCTGGGCCAAACAAATAATACTTAGATCAAAGCTCGGGTAGGAATGCCAGGTCGGGCCATACTGACGGGACAAAAGATATAGGCAAAGCTTGGGAAGGAAGGGACATGGCGTATATCACCAGATGGAAGGGACCCGGGACAGAAAGCATGCCGCATTTGATGCGGCCCAGAGCAGCATTTGGGCCGCATTTAATGCGGCCTAGAGCAAAAACCATGCTGCATTCAATACAGCCTAAGACCTAAGCAATGTACAGCAAGCCTGAGACCTTCGCAGCTCGACAAGGTGACGACATAGGAGCTGCTCGGTGAATCAACAGCACAAGCATATTATCCCCTGCTATGCAACACCCCACTATGGTGGGGGCCTGGTCAGTAACTATAAATAAGGCCCAACTCACAGCTAGGGGTGAGTTCGGTCCGATCCGGTCCGGTCTTGGGCCATTTTGTGGACCGGACCGGACCTATTCGGTCCAAGAATTGTCCACCCTAGACCGGACCGAGTCACATATAGGACTGGTCCGGTCCGGTCCGGTCCGGTCTAGGGTCGGTCCAGTCGGTCTGGACCGGCCTAAAATGGGCCATTCAGCCCATCTAAATCTGATTTTTTTTTTGTCCAATTTCAATTTTTTTCGGCCCACTTTAAATTTTGTACATTTTTTTTAGCTAAAACTACTAAAAAAAGCTTGATCTTGAAAAATACAATGATAAAAAAAAAAAAAACTATTCTATATAAAAAACTAAAAAAATCCAAAAAAGAAAAAAAAAATCCAAAAGTTATTACAAATTACAAATTACAAATTATAATCTAAAACTTAACAACTTAAGTACTTAACATATAATTTTGTAGCTTCGGCATGCATGCGTGTAAATTGCAGCAGCCTTTGATGATCACAGATTCACAACGTTGAAAATTTGAAATATACATCAATCTCATGCATTCGCTCTTTTGTGATGATCATAAGGTTGAAATATACATCAGTCTGCTTGTTTGTTTTTCTTAGCCTTCCGCATGGACTTACTTTACCCTTGTTTTCGGTTTTGGAATTTGCTCTTCGGGTCGTTGTCCTTGAAACCTATTGCAAGAAAGCCACGTTTTCAAGTTCTCTATATGAATTAGTTTATATATAGTCTTCAAATAAAAATTATTGATGTAAGCTGTTTAAAAAAAATTTAAAATTATAATAATATATATTTTTTTTTATCATCATTCATCAATAGAATTGCACACAATCTCCTATTTAAGAATACAAATAGAATTTCTCTTTACAAATTAACCTGATTTGATTACATATATTAAATTATAAAGTTAATTGCTATATTATTCTAAAAATAATAATAATAAATTCTTTCATCTATTAAACTTTTAAGTTTTTACATTTTAGCGCTTTTTTGTTTTCTCAACTACAGGATCTTTGATGATAGGATTCCAGAAGATGGCCACCCCATCATCTTACCGCAACAAAAGTATGAATGAAGTTTTGTAAAAGGCTTTGATCCTGCCCCTTGATACAACAAGCAACATATACTATTCTAACAGCATAGATATGTAGAAATTTGTGAAAAGTTTCCTTCATTTAACAACGATAATCAGATTAAAACAAAAAAAAAATGGCACGATCGATTGATTTCTTCCATAAGAAAAACAAACATTCTTGTCTGTGCATCGCAAATGATGTAAGTACAGGCTACTAAACTCTAAATTTTGGGTTTAAAAAAGACCCAAAAATTTTATTCCCCCCCCCCGAATTTGCTTTCCTAGCTCGACACCTGCATGTGGTCACCAACTATATATCATGGACTCATCATAGCTATTTACTTGTTATATGTGGTGCTCATTAGAAAGCACAAACTAAATATCATGGAATTACCATAAATATTTATATTTCAACTCTGATATATCTATATACTATCTAATTTTCAAAGAATAAAACCTTGCTCTTAAGAGTCCATGTCATCAATTATCCGAATATAATATAATTAAATAAAAAGCATTCTACAAACCACATGAAGATCAGAAAATAATTTAAGAGCCTATCTTACCTGACATCTTTAATCAACATTGGGTGTAGAAGTAGGGCCAATAGACATTGAATTTGACGCCTTCACAGAATCAGCAATGTTCAAATCCCCAACAAGTTCTATCCATAAAAATTTTAAACAAAACAAGTGAAATAAAGTTACATAACAATAATAACATAGAAGATAAAACAAAATAAACCACAAAAGATATCAAAGGTAATTTTATTACATACCCACATCCAGTTGCTTCTCAAATTCCTCCACTTCATCCATTAAAGTCCTAAGACTTATTGGACTAGAAGAAGAACGAAGCCAGTTTTGTGCACATATGAGACCCTCAACACTCATTGGATTTAAACTACTTCGAAAAGGGTCAAGTACACGACCCGCAGTGCTAAATGTAGATTCAGAGGCCACAGTGGATACCGGTATTGCAAGTACATCGCGTGCAATCTTTGAAAGTACGCGATATCTAGCTGAATTCACCTTCCACCAAATTAGAAGGTCAAAACTATCATCTTCATCCTCACATTTTTCAGCTAGATATCTATCAACGTCTGACTTACTTTCCAAACTGTCTTCAGACTGCAATTGTTGCTTAAATTCGGCCATCAAATTTGCCTTTCTACTCGCCGCCTTGTCAGCTGAAGGAGCTACATCTTCATTTTGGAAACTTGTGCGCTGAGGAGAATGCCCTTCTTCATTTTCCTTGTATGCCTTATACATGCGGATAAATGCATTTTTCACCTTCCAACTGAAATCAATTTTTTTTGTATGATCATGTGCATACATTTTTCCCAACCCAAAGTCAAGATATCGCATTTTGTAACGAGGATCAAGAAGAACACCAACATATAGCAACATATTCTGATTTTCCAAGTTCTCCCAATACTTGTCAAACTTTCTCTTCATATTTGTGGCCATTAATCCCACCACGGGGTTTCGTTCTTCACACTCCATGTTAATGGCATCTTTAATAATAACCAACTCCGGAAAAAAAATATTACAAGTTACATATTCACCCCCAGAGAATTTTAAAGTTGCATCATGGAATAATTGAAGAAACCTCACAAATAATTGAACCTTCGCTCAATCGGATGCATTGGGAGGCCTTAACTTCTTTGACTTTCTCGTATTCACCACATGGTCCACATTTTCATCAACGACATCGTCATCATCGTCATCTCCAATACTACTAAGGAAGCACGGATCTTCCTCTTCCAACCGATCAAAAGCCCTTCTAAATTTTGAAGCCCTCTCCAACATAAGATAGGTGGAATTCCACCTAGTCGGTACATCTAGGCAAACTAGGCCCTTAGATTGAATATCTTCCAACTCCACACATTTCTTAAATGTACTCCACCTTTGAGGGGAGGATTTAACATACTTCACAACACCTCTCACCTTCGCAATAGACTCATCATACTCTTTTAACCCCTCACGAACAATTAAGTTCAAAATGTGGGCACAACATCGAACATGCAAGAATTCATATTCCAAGATTGTCTCTCTCCTATACTTTGTTTTTTTTTTCAAATAAGAAACAACCCCATTATTAGAACTTGCATTATCAAGTGTGAGTGCAAGTATTTTTGGTCGCCCCCAATCATGCAAGCACATCTCTATGCCCTTACCAAGGGTATCACCCTTGTGATTTTCAACCAAACAAAAGGAAAGAATCCTCTTGTGTAACTTCCAGTCATCATCAATAAAATGTGCTGTGAGACACATATAGTTTAGGTTTTGCACGGATGTCCATGTATCCGTAGTGAGGGAAACTCGCTGCCCTCGAAGAGCATTTTTCAACTTTTGTTTTTCCTTCAAAAACAAATTAAAACAATCCTTGGCAACCGTCATACGAGATGGAATCCCTACCCACTTAGGGCAAACCACAAGCATAAACTTCCTAAAACCTTCCCCTTCAGCATGCCTAAAGGGCAACTCATCA